>NW_021319127.1:3626435-3710398 GCF_001605985.2 Dendrobium catenatum
CGATGAGGTACAATCCATACCACCAAGTGTTGGCTTTTGAGTTTACTGGGTGACTTAGCGAACCCCGAAACCATTGTACAGAGTGAGTTGCCGCCCCTACACGACACTTAGACCGCATATGTATGGGAGTTCCTCCCCCGAATTGTCAGCAACAGGATTGTCTTCTGCCACTCTCAAACTTTCCGCCAATTTCCCTCTCGTCGGGCCAATTCCTTATCAAAGCTCCTCTATTTCTATTTCAATGGCTGTCCCCACAAGAAATCCGAAGCTTAATGGCTGCCAAAGAACTATTATACAAAGAGTTGCCTATGCCGATAGCATTAAAGATAGATTAATTGCTCTTCAAAACGGAGCTCATTTATAATAGCAAGTTGCCAGACATTAAATCCCCTAGGAATGGATAAGTATATCATCCTGGCCAATCTTACTTCTTCAATTCCCAATCCAGTATAAATTAAGCTCATTAGCCCGCGGACTGATAATGGGATGATCAGAAATGAAATTAACTTAGATATATCGTCCCCCTGTGTTTAAGGGAATCCGATCTCTCCGATTAGTTGTCGCATTTCGCGGGCGATCCTTAGTGTTAATACTTAGTTCAATCTCCTGGGATATTCATCGATCACTTGAAAGAGTACTGGTAGCCATTGTCAATATCAATTCCAAAGGCCTATCGTCCCATGGCCGATCTCGAGATCAGATCCCTGGTGGCCGCCCAGATCTGATCGTATCAATCCTAGGCAGCATCTAATTCTTCATCACTACATTTTGGCCAAAATAGCCTAATGAGGATCTATTAATTTTTTAGCAGTAGATCTGCGGGGTAGTCATCCCGGACGATGTGGATAATATCGTGCCTGCCGCGCGAAATTGTCCTAAAAGAAGTTATTAGATGCCGTATATTTTCGCTGTATTTTTTGCCTAAAAAGCATGGTTAGGCTTCCGAATTCAGAATGTTATTCCATAAAGAATTATCCGGTTTTCCTTGGGACAAACAGATAGAAAAGTATATCGTCACACCGAGTTCTATGTTCAGCGCCCAGTTGACGGCTGCCTTAATGAGGATGCCTAATTAGGTTTTTGATTTTTGACAGATCGTCTAGGCCGATATTTATATCGTCCCGGAGATGTCCAAAAACATAAATCATATAGGAGCAAGAGAAGTTTCTACTAAGTTATAAGTTATAGCCACACCAAATACAACAGACTCAAGAAAGGAAAAAGATTACAAACTGACATAGACCTAGGCTACCCAATCTTGAGCTGGTTCCAAATAGTAGTCTGATCGTGTGGACCTGAAACGTTAGTATAAAAGGCAATCGTAGGAAAATAAGGAATGTTTGCTATCATCAAAACTATAAACCATAGATCTGCAACAGGTTCTCTGCTCTCTCAAGAATGGAGAAAAAGGAGTCGAGGTTCTCTATCTTCTCCAGAAGTGAGAAAAAGGAGTCAAGGTTCTCTACTTGTGAAAGGAGTTTTGGTCCTCTACCACACCGGGTTGGTGGAAGGGAGTTTGTAAAGGTTTCTTTACCTTACTGAGGGAGCAAAAGGAAAGTCACTTTGTGTTAATGCAATACTTAGAAAGGACTCCGAGGAGTGGACGTAGGTCATATTTTAACCGAACTACTATTATATATGGTGTATTCTTTCTGATTTTATTTTCTACATTTTATTTTTTATACTTCATTTTTGTTATAACTGCTTGGTGAATTTTTGAGCTCATTGTTCTACTACGCAATTTAGAACTTCATCATCATCACTAAAATTATTATTAAAATTTTTAGCTTCCACATTATGAAATTAAATTGCCTATTTCAAAAGTTTGAAAGATGTAAAAAAATTAGTACTCATGTTTAGGTTTATTTTTTTAAAAGTACCAGTTCACCCCCCTCTTGATGCATCTCGAACATTGACCATAGTGGGCCAAGGATCCGCCTAGAATGGTTGTCTTTGAATTGATTATGGTGGGGGAGCACTGAGTTAACTTGGAATAGGTTATTTTCCCTTATCCACTATTGAAATTGTAGATACTATATTCTCAAAGGACTTCATAGGCTTGGTGAATTTCTTCTTATTGGGCATATCCTTTAAGATGCCATCCGGGGAGGCTCTTACTGCATGTTACTTGCCTTGTTAAGGAGCTTTTCAAAGGTTTTAATGTTAAATCCTTTTAGGAGAAAAGCAATAGGGTTATAGATATTATTCAGAAGAATATCCACTACGTGTTGCTCTTACAACTGGGGTTCACACTTCATCAAGAGATTTTACTAGCTCAGGATGTACTCAACTAAACACTCTTCTAGCTTTTCTTTTTTAAAAACTAAATTACCCACAGTTGTACATAATTGAGCTACTTAAATCTCTTTAAGAAAATATTTTCTAGCTCATTAAAGGTTCTCGCTGAATAATTGGGCTGATCAACACACCATTCAAAAGCAATACTAAAAAAATAAGTAAAAAACTGGCATCTTACCCTGTTGCATTACGAAAAGTTAATAAAAAGTGGGTGAGATGTTGTCTTGGGTTTTTTACACCAATGAAAACATTAAAAGACAATGTCATAAAGCCTTTCAGATAAGGGAATAAATCATATTCTTTGGGGTAGGGTCTACCCTCCGGAATAGATACAGTCCCCTAAGAATGAGTTAAGGCCTCCATTACTTGATCCTCAAGTATTTGTTTGATATCTTTATGAGCTGGTGCTAGAGGGACTAGAAGAACTACTAGTTGAATTGGGGGAACTACTAGCACCGACTCATAAATTTTCAAACTAGACTATGATTTTCTGCTTTGATCACTCACTATTTAAACTGCAGGTTATGGTTATTAAGTTTCTGCCAACTGATTCTACAGGTCTTTAACCCTCAGTAGCATTTATGCAACTTGTCTTTCCAGATCCTTAATGTGCTCATCTTTATCTCTAGATCTAATTGACTCATCAAAATATGAATCAACCGCTACTGAACCTTCCTCCCCACCATAACGATGCCTACTCGGTTCAGCTTCCTATTAACCATATTAATGTTGTCGACTACATCTTCATCTTCTTTCATCAGTAAAAAATCTAAGTATGGATTAAAGGCCTCCAAAACTTCTTTCTTCTTAAGACTATACTTGATTTTTGTACCACCTCATCAATCAATCTACTTTCTATTGACTCAGGGTTGATGGGTAGGAAGCCCTTGTACTCCATCATATCAAAAAATTCTCTCTTTTAACTTGGAAAGAATATCCTCGATCTTAAGGTCGTCTGTAGTGAGGGGTTCTGCTACTATTTGATCAATCATTTCTTCATCCATTTTAGTAACCATCCCCTCTGCTTCGACTGTACTGGACTCAATAGTAGGAAGGGTGACATCCTTGACAGGCTGAGGGGCATCGTCCTTAAGGGTGATGCAGGAGCCTGAGGAATTTCCACTCTTACATCAGGTGAGGAAGAGCTCTCACATCCCTGAGTAGGGAACCTAGGGATATCAACAAGTATCTCGGCATCTTCAACCTAGGTGACCTTCTCAGGAACATATTATTTTTCAGAGGACTTGGGCTTCTTTCCCTTGGATTCAACAATCTGCTTGTTCTTACCTTCTTCTTGAGTCTTCACTATTATTGATGCAAATTTTGAAAGTTTTGGAGGTGGGATCGATGAGCTGCTAGAAGGATGGCAGCCACTATCGGATATAGTCAACATAATCTCCTCTGTCTTGGCAAATGAAAGGCGAGGCACCTAGTGGTAGCCATCTACCAGCACTGAAGTCACTAGCTATTTGGCTGATGAAAGGCTGCAGAGTCAAGTTCTTTGCTTCAAACTTTTCTTCCTCTAAGATTTTTTCTTAAACCAATGTGAGATCACCCTATTTAGGTGTCTCATATACTATTATTTTATTTCACCTGCCTGGGCAGTGTAGGTGTGGATTTTATTCCTTAACATTATATTCCTTTATAGTTGTTTTTATTCATGGTCTTCTAAACAGAGTAGTCCACCGGGCAGGGTAGGGAGCTGGCTATTTTAGCCACCCTCTCCTCCCCTGCAGAAACAACAAGGGGGTAAAAGCAGCTCCCCTTAAGGAACTGAGAAGAAGCAGAAATAGGGAGCTCCTCAATAGCCTTTAGCTCTACCTAGCCTAGGCCTTCAGTTCAACAATCTTTCTTGATTTAGTGATTTTCTTTTTGAATCTCCTTAAATAGTTCTTCCAAAAATAGGCTTCACTTTAGTGGTATCAATAGAGGATTTCAATTTCCCTACCTCCCTGGTAGAAGATGTAGCGGGTACGGAGGAGATAAAAACCTCCTTCTTAGAGGAAGGGCGTTAGTCCCCGACCCAACAACGATCTCTACCAGGTGGACATCCTTTTTCACCAAAGCAACACAGTTAACAATTATTCGTCCATTGATTGATAGCTTCAGAATCTTAAAGCCCTTTCCAAACTGAGCGGTGCTATCACATACTAGTTCTTCAACATACATGTCTTGATCCAAGGAGAAAATGAGCTTTTTGGACATTCTTAATGTTTCAAGTATTCTTGCAATTTCTTACACACACACATATATATTTCTTACTAGTTATTTTTTATATATATAACTAGTAGGACATTCTTAATGTTTCAAGTATTCTTACAATTTCTTACAACAACAACAACATCAAGCCTTTATCCCACTACGTGGAGTCGGCTTCATGAATCTTTTTTCTACATTGTGTCCTATTAAAAGTCAAATTCTCATTTAAATCTAATAAAGAAAGGTCATTCCTAATATTTTCTAGCCAAGTCTTTTAAGGTCTACCCCTACCTTTCTTAACATAAGTCAAATCTAATACATCTACTCTCCTAACCGGGTCATTGGAAGGCCGCCATTTTATGTGACCAAACCATCTAAGGCGACTCTCTCTAATCTTATCTTCTACTGGAGCTACTCCATACTTTTCACGTATATGCTCATTTCGTATCTTATCTCTAAGGGTAAAGCCACTCATCCACCTGAGCATCCTCATCTCTGCCACACTTAACTTAGTATTATGCTTCTCTTTTAATGGCCAACATTCGGCACCATAAAGCATTGCAAGCCTCACTACCATCTTATAGAATCTTCCCTTAAGTTTGAGGGGTACTTTTCTATCACACAACAAGCCCGATGCATTCCTCCACTTCAACCATCCAACTTGAATTCTGCTGATAATATCCCCATCTATTTCACCATCACTCTGAACAATAGATCCAAGATATCTAAAACGCATACTCTTATTAATGACTTGATCGCCCAAAGTCACAATCCCCTCACTAGGTCTATTACTGCTAAAATTACACTCCATATATTCCGTTTTAGATCTACTCAAGCGAAAACCTTTAGACTCTAAGGTTGACCTCCATAATTCAAGTTTACCTTCAACTCCCTCTCTAGTCTTATCAACAAGAAGAATATCATCAGCAAAAAGCATACACCAAGGTACATCCTCTTGCAAATGTCTAGTGAGAACATCCAAGACTAAAGCAAAAAGATATGGGCTTAAGGCTGATCCTTGATGTAGCCCAACCGAAATAGGGAAATACTTGGTCAATCCACCTTGTGTTTGAACACAAGTAATAGCTCCTGCATACATATCTTTAATGATTTGAATATAAGCATTATTGACTCCTTTCTTTTCAAGAACTCTCCATAGCACTTCTCTTGGAACTTTATCATATGCTTTTTCTAAATCAATAAATATCATATGTAGATCCTCCTTATTTTCTCTATATTTCTCCATCAAACCTCTTAATAAATGTATGGCTTCCATAGTCGACCTACCCGGCATGAATCCAAATTGATTTTGAGAAACATTAGTATCACGCCGCAACCTATGCTCCATAACTCGCTCCCATAGTTTTAAAGTATGACACATTAACTTAATACCTCTATAATTCGTGCAATCCTGTGCATCGCCTTTATTCTTAAAAATAGGAATTAACACACTCATTCTCCACTCATCTGGCATCTTCTTAGTCTTCAAAATAGTATTAAAAAGTTTAGTAAGCCATGAAATTCCTTCATCTCCTAAGCATTTCCACACCTCTATTGGAATATCATCAGGTCCAACAGCTTTTCCACCCTTCATTTTCTTTAAAGCCTCTCTAACTTCAGTTTTAGTAATACGCCAATAAAAACATAAATCTTTATTTTCATTTAGGGTTCTAAGGTCACTATAGTCAATCTTATTTTCACAATCTTCATTAAAAAGTTTAGCAAAATATCTCATTCATCTTTGTTGAATATCATCTTCTAAGAAAAGTATTTTTTGATCTTCATCCTTAATACACTTCACTTGAACTAAATCCTTAACTTATACATATACCTTTCTCTCTCTTTAGTATCTAATTTATTATATAAATCACTAAAAGCTAATGTCTTTGCATCGCATATTGCTCTCTTAGCATCCTTACGAGCCACTTTATATATTTCCCAATTATCAGAATTTTTAAAATTAAACCAATTTTTGTAACAAAGCTTCTTATTTTTAATCTTTTCTTGCACATTTGGATTCCACCACCAACTATTTTTACTATTGGGAGCTTTTCCCTTTGATACTCCAAGGACATTTTTACAATATTCTTAATATCACTAGCCACTTTTTCCCACATAACATTAGCATCCTCATGCACAGACAAAATCTTAAGATCTAAAATCTTATTCCCAAAAATATTTTTGTTAATATTCTTTAAATGCCCCCATCTAAGCCTATAAAATCTTTTTTCTTTATTTTTTATTTTATGCCCCTTTATCTTAAAGTCCAAAACTAATAATCGATGTTGGGTACATAATTTTCTTATATATATTAAAAAAATATCGCTTTCTACTGAACATCTACAATTCAACATAAGTTTTGTTTGACGATGTATAAGCACAATTAAAAAATAATAATGGTCAGCCTCTGTGTCCCACACAACAATTAAAATATTTGTTAAACTTGTTTTGGTTCAATAGAATTTCTAAGTAGAATGGATCCCAGTGTTGGAGTTCTAATATTATCCTTGTTGATCATTTTTATATTTTTAAATTGTCTTTTAATAACTTGTTGCTTTTACTTAGAAGAGACGCAAAAAACTCATCACTTCTCTTGTGATGGGTGAGACTTCTTTTATAATTTTCATTTTCTTATTAGAAGAGATAGAAGAGAAAGAAGAGAAAGATAATGTAATGTTAATTATTGATATATCATAAAAAAATTCATTTTATCAAGCCTGAATTTGATTTAATTTTTAAATATTAAAATTTTATATATCCAAATAAGAAACTTTCAGAAGCAATTTTAAAATCATCAGAACCTATTTAAACAAACTTAGAGTCAAAACACATAATTTGATGAGATACAATTAATAAGATTAAAATCTCTTAATTTGAGTCCAAATAGGCCTAAATTAAGCACTTAGAATGATATCTTAAAACTTAATAAGACCAAATAAGGGACCAAATGTCCTGTAATTTTTTACATGCTTATACTCAAAATGAGCATTTTGACAAGACGAATATGAATCTAATATTGCGAAATTTTAAAATTATAAATCTACTATGATGACTAAAAATATTGTCTAATCAAGGGGGTTCAACATGAATTAAATCCAGATTTCTATTCGAAATAGATTAGAATGTATCCTCTGAAAATATAGGAATAGATTCTACTTTTAACACATTGGAGGATGTTTAGAGGAGGCCTTTAAGAGGCCCCAAGAAGAGTCTAAAGGAGAGAGTTTTGGAATACAAAAGAGTCTAAAAGCTCTACTTGCAGAGCAATTATTAGGTCCTTTCACTGGATGTAGAGGAAGGTTCGGTTTTAGCCAAAAATAGGTAAAAAGTGCAAATACCGAGTTTTTTGAAAAACTCGGTATTTTTTTAAAAAAACTCGGTATTTGCACTTTTTTAGGCAAAACCGAACCTTCCTCTAGGTCCTTGCACCGGACCAAATAAAAACTCCTACTTGCAATGATGATGCTCAGTGTCGCCAATACCATTAACACTAATTATCAACAAAAAGGCCGATGCAACCCATCATTACCAAAGCCAATATATATATATATAATTGCCAATAAGATTGATATTCAATGTTATTAACAAATTAAGCTAATGCCCACCATACACAATAAGTTTAATGGCCACCATAACAAACCAAGCTAACATCCATCATCTCTAATAAAGCCAACATCTGTCATTGCCACTATTACCATCACCATCAATGGTGATGCCCATAATTACTAAAATGCATTGATAAACTATCTAAACAAAATTTCTGAAGTTAGAATATTTCAGTGACAAATATAAACCAGGAACCGATGGAAGCAAGTTCATTTGCCTAAACTACTACGGTTACTTTATATAAGTGTTGATAACCCTTCAAGATGAAATGCAGCCATAAACCGAATGCAGAGTCCTATGTTTTTTTTTTTTTATATAAGCATATATGAATGGATTATATACTGCAATTGCGTGGAAACAGTAAGTCTACCTATGCTTAATTTTGAACAATAAGATGAAATGCAGCCATAAACCGAATGTAATAGCTGCAGTATTCAAATTGCAGGGAAGATACAATTGTATAAATGCTCTCATGCAATGGTAAACCAAGTATATTAATTTATAAGACAATGGTACATGCAAGTTCCCACAATAACTTTTCAACCTTGTATCAACACAAGCACGCAAACCTAGTTACAGTAACATCATGGCTTTGAACTCTTCAAAGCAAAGAACACCATCTCCATTAAGATCAAATTGGCAAATCATAGTCTCACAATCTTCGATTGCACTTGATGCACCCAAACTGCTAAGCATCCTCTTAAGACTCCTTGCTGTAATGCAATCTTGTCCATCCACTCCATACAACTTGAAGGCCTCCATCAAATCTTCCTCTGTACTATTTTCCACTCCTACTAATCTCATGAAATCATCGATGTCAAGCAGAGCAGTACCATCAGAGTCTGCAAATTGAAGCAGTGTTTCCATATCCTCACAGCTAAACTCTTCTCCAATTGCTCTCATAAGAAGCTGAAGCTCAGACACAGAAATTTTACCATCGCAATTCATATCAAATTTACTGAAGAGGCGCTCCATCTCTTCCCGGCCACTTGCAAACGAAATGGAAGTCATATTTTTCGTTTTAGAACTTGAAGCGAAAGAAGAAGAAGAAGAAGATGATGATGATGATGATAACGTTGAATGTTTAATCTCAAGTATGAATGAATTTGCTTTGGTTAATTTGTATATATAGTGGTAAGTAGTAGAACTTTCCTTTAATGTTTCAAATATTTGTGCAATTGCTTGTGATATAAAAATGTTGCTTTCTATTGAAATCTAAAATTTATTCTGACGGTCAGTTTATGTTTGCTCAAAGTTGAAAGGGTAAAGCTATGTGCACCGATCGATGGTGGAGAAATTCTTTAATTTGTCTCTCACGGAAATATTTCTTAAACTTATTTTGATTCAATTAAATTTTTAAGTGGAATGAGTCACCGAAGTATCACACTAAAATAAATATATGTAATCTAAATATGCTTGAATATATATTTTTTATTGAGGTGAGCTGACAAAATCAATGTTAATTAAATCAAAAGTCTCTGATGATGGCTGAATATAATATTTAAGTTAGCGAGAAATTGAAGTCTTAACACCTTTAAATTCAAATTTGAATGTCTTCTGTTAGTGAGTAATGCATTGGAGATTTCTCTAAGTATATAGTATTAGTGTTGTCCTAATAAATAGAAATATATATATATTAGATGGTTATTAGATAAATTGAATGATTCAATTGTATTTAATTCATTATTTATTTATTTTTATTTATTAAAAAAAAAAAAGACAAAGTAATCTTCTCACTAGTTGTAAAAAAAGTAAGTGTAGGGCTTGAAAAAATTTATCATGGCTTTCCCTAGCGTGCCATCTCTGGCGATTTAGGGTTTCCTCCCCGATCCTTCCTTCCGGTCATTTTTCTCACTGTCTCCTCTCGTTTTTTTTTTGCTTTCTATCTTGAGATCTAAGTGCTTTTGGGCAAGTTTCGTATGGCAGGAGCTTCTTCCTCTACTCCGTGGGGGAATGCTACTGAGCCTATACTGAATAAGAATAAAGGCTTCTTTAATCTGGATGGCGATGGTTCTAAATCTCCTTCTTGATTGCGTTTGTTCAAAGAGGTACTCTCTAGTAGCTCATTTGCAGGTGATTCTCTTCCTTCTTTAACTCAAATGATTTTCAATGGGGTTCCGACTGTTCTTTTATCTCATGATGAAGTCCTAAAATTAACTTCTCCTTTTCAATTTATGCTGGTCCAAAAATTTGGATTACGTAGACCAAATCTGGATGTTATACGCCATTTTTTGCTACTTTGAAACTTACTGGTTTTTATTCGGTTGGATTACTCAATTCTCGGCATGTTGCTATACAGTTATCAAACGATCTTTACTATAGTAGAGTTTTTTGCTAGGCGTTCTTATTCCATCTTTAACAGTCAAATGCGGATTTTGAAATTGATACATTTTTTCAATATTAAGAAAGAATCGCTTATAGTTCTGATATGGATATTTTTTCTGAATTTGCTCCTTCATTTCTTTAACCCGAAAGTCCTGCATGCATTGGGTTCAATTTTTGGGAGACCTCTCCAGACAGACCAGGCTACTACTTCTCAAACTCGGCCTTCTGTGGCTATTGTTCTAGTTGAGGTTGATATTTCCAAAAAAAACATCCCAATGAAGTGTGGGTTGGATCCAAAGCTTTCGGTTACTTTCAAAAAGTTGGGTTTGAAAAAGTTCCAGATTTCTATTCTCACTATAAGATACACGGCCATGCTCAAAATGAATGTTTTAAACTTCACTCGAATTTAAAAAATTCTACTGTTATGATTAGTGGGAAGCCTGGATACACCGAAAAAAAATATATGCGCCTTTGGTGGATAACAATGAAGAGATTCAAGTGGATCACGTGGAACTGCTATCTGCTGATGATAACTTAGGAAATGTTATGGAAAATCCTGCTGATGAAAACTTAGAAAATGTTAGGCCTTCTGCGGATGATGTTCAGGAAATTAGTGTGGAAGTTTTAAATGAAAAGGATGGAAAAAATTTGCATATTATGAATAATGAGATTGAAAATGACCATAATATTTTTGTTTCTATTGATTCTAGGTTTAATCATATGAAAAATCCTAATATTACTAAACCTTGTTTGCTCTCCAACTCCAAAGGAAAAGGTTTGAAGTATACTGAATTTGTGGGTAATAGGATCGATTCTAATGAGGCTTGAGAAGAAAGTGAATTCATTCCACCCTCTTCTTCTTTTAACAATATAAATATGAATCAGGAAACTACCTCATCTTCCAATCATGATAAAGATGCTCAAAAAAGTTTTGATGAGGACAGTTTCACTAAGGTTGGTAAAAAGATAGGTAAGCATACTAAAAATCTTTTACGTATTACTCCTAGATCCACCAGAGCTCAAACTTCCTCAAAAGATTGCAATGATTAAGGATCTCATTTAGAATGTGAGGGGCATTGGAGGTAAGGACTCTAAAATTAGAGTCAGAAATCTCTGTAGAGTTCATAATATTCATCTTTTGGTTTTAATTGAACCTTTCACTTCTAACGATAAAATTGCTTCTACTACTACTGCTTTGGGTTTTTCTAAGTATTATACTAATTGCTCTAATAAAATTTGGATTATGTGAAACTTTTCCATATCTTTAAATATTATCTCTGATTTACCTCAAGTTGTTCACTCGCAAATTAGCTTATTTAATGTTAGTTGTCATGCGTCTTTTGTATATGCTTCTTGTACTAGATTGAACCATACTACTCTTTGGGATCAATTAATTAACTTTTCTTCTACTATTAATGGCCCTTGGTGTGTGGGAGGTAATTTTAATATCATTTCTAATGCTTCGGAAAGAGTGGGGGGAAATCCTCCCAATCCTAAAGCTATTGAAGACTTTAACTCTATGATTAATGATTGCATTTTAAATGATATTGATTTTTCTGGGAGTCCTTTTACTTGAAATAGAGCTAATTTGTGACAAAGACTTGACAAGATCTTGTTTAATAATGAATGGCTTGCTGATATAGCTATGTCTAATGTTGAACATTTAAGTAGAATGCTTTCCGATCATGCTCCTCTTCTTTTGAAAATTTATGATAATTGTCATACTGGTTATTATGCTTTTAGATTTCAGAACATGTGGCTTTCCCATGAGGATTTTATGAATGTGGTCTTTACTAATTGGAGT
The DNA here is from genome assembly GCF_001605985.2 of Dendrobium catenatum. Taxonomy (NCBI): domain Eukaryota; kingdom Viridiplantae; phylum Streptophyta; class Magnoliopsida; order Asparagales; family Orchidaceae; genus Dendrobium; species Dendrobium catenatum. The sequence goes on from NW_021319127.1 coordinate 3,638,668, forward strand.
TCTCCTATTTATCCTGATAATAACATCACTAGCATGCTTAATTTATGGGCTAAGATGAGTAGACTTAAGCAATGTTTGAGATGGTGGAACAAAAATGTTTTTAAAAATATCTTCTCTAATATTAAAGAAGCTGAGATTAAGGTTAATGATTTGGACAGCAATTACTTGGGTAATTCTAATTTTGATAATCTTAATTGCCTTAACCTTGCCAAGGATTATCTCTTTTAGTTGCAGCTCCAGGAAGAAACTGTTTGGAGGCAAAATTCTAATGCTAAATTTGTTATGGAAGGTATTAGGAATGCTAAATTCTTCCATGCCTTGGCCAATAAGAATAGAATTAAGAATCAGATTCACAAAATTGTTAATAATGATGGTAGCTTGATTGAGTCGGATGAATTGATTTGTAGGTCTAGAGTTGATCATTTCATGAATATCTTTAATATCCAAAGTAGGACTTGTCCTATAAGTAATCCTCATGTTATTCCTCAACTTATAAATGATGATGACAACAACTTATTTTGTCAAATTCCTTCTGAAATTGAGATTTTCAATGTTATTAATGGCTTGATTGGTGATGCGGTTGCGGGCCCTGATGGTTTTACGATCAATTTTTTTCAAAAAACTTGGGATATTGTCAAGTTAGATGTGATTGAAGCTGTGAAAGATTTCTTTTCAGGGAAATCTTATCCTAGATTATTTCTTCCACCAATATTATCCTCATTCTTATAAAAGAGGGGGGCAATAATTGGAATGATTTCAGACCTATTAGCCTTTGCACTTTTTTTAACAAGCTTAATTCTAAAATCATTTCCAATAGGCTGATTAATATTCTTCCTAGAATTATTCCGCGTAATCATACTAGTTTTATGAAGGGTAGAAGTATTTTTGACAATATTCTTTTAGCTCAAGAACTTACGCATAATATCAATATAAAGTTAAAGGGGGAAACATTATTTTTAAACTTGATATTACTAAAGCTTATGACAATCATAACTGAAATTTCCTTTACAATGTTTTATCCTTACTTGTCTTTAATGATTATTTCATTATGCTTATTAGGAATATTATAGAGAACTATTATTTTTCTGTTATCATTAATAGTAGAAATCATGGCTTTTTTTAATTCGTCTAAAGGGTTAAGACAAGGAGATACTATTTCTCATACCTTATTCATTATTGCGATGGAATATCTCTTTAGGGGATTGGATGATTTATATCATAGAAATCCAAACCTTAATTTTTGCACTATTAGAGGATTCCCTATATCGCATCTTAGCTTTGTTGATGATTTTATTCTGTGTTCTAATGGATCTATTAATATTATTAAAGTTTTAATAAAATTCCTTATTAATTTTTATGATATGAGTGGTTTAGCTATTAACAGAGAAAAAAGCACCTTCATTGTTGAAAGATCGGTTAATCAGATCAGAATCAATGCTATCCAAAAAATATGTGGTTTCCAATCTAAAAAATTGCCCATAAAGTATTTGGGTACTCTTATCTATAAAGGTAAGAAGAAAAATCATCTTTTAGAAGACATTTTTACTAATTTTCAAAAAAATCTTTCCCATTGGTCTTCTAATTTTTTGTCTTTTGGTGGTAGACTGGTTCTGATCAAGTCTGTTTTAAATTCTATTCATATTTACTTGTTTCATACTTTAAAACCTACAACTTCTATTTGCATTAGATTAGAGAAGATGATAAACAAGTTTTTTTGGGGCTCTAAATTTAATAGTAATGCTATACGGTGGTCTTCTTGGAGTAAGATTTGTGGGGTGTTAAATGAAGGGGGTTTAGGTTGTAAAAACTTATTAGATGCTGCCTAAGATTTTTCTCATAAACTTTGGTTCTCTTTTAGATCTAATATCAGTTTATGGGATTGTTTTATGAATGCTAAGTATTGCAATAATGTACATCCGACTTTATGTTTTTTATAAAAATTCTGATTCCATGATATGGAGAAGGTTGTGTAACATTAAATGGGAAGCTGAACATTTTATTCAATGGGGATTGGGTAAAGGTGATGTTTTTTTTTCTGGCAAGACAATTGGATGGGACCCTTTTCTATTGATTCTTTTTTAAATACGCAATCGATTGATAATGTTAAGGTTTTTAACTTCTTTATTAATGATAGGTGGAATGTCATTAAACTTAGGGAGGTGGTTCCTTCTGTTTTAGTGGACATCATTTTGAATATTCCTTTACAAGTTCAATGCAAGGATAAAATTTTATTTACTGTCTTCTTCTGGTAAATTTGAGTTGAAAAAAGTTTGGGATTCCTTTAGAATCAAATTTGAGAAATTCCATATTTTTTATGCTATTTGGCATAAAAATTTTCTTATTTCTTACTCTATCCTTGTATGGAGGTGTTTGAAAGGTTTTCTTTCGGTTGATGTCTTGCTACAGAAAAAATGTTTTAACATTCCTTCCAAATGTTTGTGTTGTTTTAATGTTGAGAATATTAATCAATTTTTTGTTAATGGTAACATTGCTCTTAAAGTGTGGACTTATTTCAATACTCTTGCTAAAAAAAGCTTTGCTCCTAATGATGTTTTATCTATTTTAAAGAATTGGATGCATGTTGCTAAAGGTCATATTTTTAATCAGATTCCTATTTTTATTATTTGGTATATTTGAAAAGCTAGAAATAAGGCCAAGCATAATGACATCAAAATGGATGCTAATCAAATTATTTCGAACGCGAGACATAAAATTTTACAATTTTATTCCTACAATCTTTTATCTGTTAAGAATTTTCATAATTGTATTGATATGGCTAATACTTTGGGCATTCCCATGGTTTATGGGAATCTGCATTCGGTTGAGAAGGTAGTTATATATATTAAGCCCAAACCCCCTTATGTCAAGCTTAACTCTGATGGGTATGTTGGACCCTTTTATGCGGGTGCTGGTGGTATTATCCGTGATGACTTGAGTTATGTTATTATGGCTTATGCTGGTCCTTTATAGTTATCGAACGTTATCACTATCGAGCTTATGGCCTTGTCTTATGGCCTAGATATATGTATTAAGTTGGATATGAATTTTGTGTGGATTGAGGTGGATGATATGCTTCTTCTTCAAATTATTACCAATGTGGTGCCTGGTAATCCTAAAAAAATTTATCTTATTAGAAAAATTAAGAATTCCTCTCTTATGTTAATTATTATATTTCACACATTTTTCGTGAAGCTAATGCATGTGCCGATGTTAGCTAACAAAGGTTGTTATCTTGATAGTTTTGTGGAGTTTGATATCAAAAGTTTATATCCTTTGTTGAAAGGTATGATAAATTTGGATAAAGTCGGGTTGCCTTATATCAGAAATGTTTGATCTTTGTAGTCTTTTGCCTGGTTCTCTTCTCGCTGGTTGTTCATTTAATCTTGTTGATATTGTTGCTGTTGTTTCTCGTTATTTAGTTGGGTGGAATCTGATGGTTCATAGTTGGTCTTTTAGTCTTTATTTTTTTCTGTTAGTTCATTGTTGGACATATTGAACATGGTTTTTATGTTTTTCTATTGGTGGCTTAACAGTGGTGGGTTAGAGAATCTGGATTATGATGTTGGCCATTTGTTAGCCGGTTTTGATGTTAGGTGGGTGTGCTGTTTTGGTCAAATCTAGGATTTTATAGGTGTTGGTGGTTGGGGTTTTGATATTCAGGTGCTTGGGCTTGGGTGCATCTTGCTGGGGATTTTACTGGGTTATAATTGTGACAAAAAGCTATTCTTTTTGCTAGAAGCCAGGGCTATACTTGACCTTAAGGGAATTTGCTGTTGCTATGGTTTGGTTTTTGCTTTGCTTATCAACATCTGTAATATCAGTTGTTTGGTCTTATCCCATGGTTTTTATTGGTTTCACTTTAATTGTATTCTTATTCTCTTGGTTTGTAAGTTCTTCTTTTGTAGGTTTGGCTGGAATTTGGATTTTGCTAGGCCTTCGACCAATCACGCCATTTTTGTTAGCTATGGCTCATCCCATATTTTTTGCAAGAAGTACGTGCTGAATAGTGATCTTATGCTTTTCCTTTTTCGGGTGTTGTCCCCTTGCAGCCCTCGAATATTATTAGGTTTTTTTGTAACTATTAGTTTAAGGAATCACTAGCTCTTAGGTTTTATTTTGTAGCTCTGATAAGCATTAGTGAGCTTGATGATCCTTTTAAGGATTTTTTAATCCTTTTTTAAAATTAACGCGTAGGCCCCTCCGAGGATTTTATCCAAAAAAAAAGACTAAGATGAAAAGAGCAAGTGAGGGAGATAGAGTGCAATCGAGATCGAGCACGTGAGAAAGGAAGAGCAAGAGACAAGGATGAAAAGAGAAAGGTGAAGCGAGATAGAAAGAGGGAGAGATGCATAGAGATTGAAGATCTAGAAAGAGAGATTGAGCATGGAAGCCAAGGGTTCGAACCGAGCCAGACAATAGTAAGGTAATGATGTTTTCTTTTCTTCTCATATATTGGAATTTGAAAATTTAAACTTATAATATTTTCATAAAAATGTGAAATAGTAAATATTTGAGGTGCGTATTTAAATTAAAGAGATTTGTAAGTTATTTTAATTGAATGAAATAGTAACATTTTTATAAATGTTATGATTTGATTATAAATATGTATATTTTATATTTTAGGAATAATATTTTAACTATATATGCAATTTCCATATTATACTTATTTAAGAAATTGCATTGGAATGGAAGAACATTATTTCTTTTAATTGATTAAATTTAATAAATTTAAAATGCCTAAAAATTATTAAATTCTAAATATCAAAATATTTATTTTTAAAATTAGATAAACTTTAAGAGAGAAACATAACATAAACTTAAATGTTAATTAAATATAGTTTAAATAAAAGTGAATGCTTTATAATCCAATTGTGTTGTTAAGGTTTGGGCATTTGATAAAAATTTTAACTATTAATTAATATTTTAATAAAAAAGTAAAGATCAATTATGTATAATTTATGCACTAGAATAAAGGATAAAAACTTTTACAATTAGCTCAAATTTAGGAAATAGGAATATGTATAAGCTAAAAAAAATGTATTAATGAAAATATTTTGTATCAATGATTTTGTCATTTAAATAAAAGAGGTGAAGTTTAAGGATAAAAACAAGTCATCTGAAGTTTAGGTGGATGCATTATTTCTAAATTATAATGATAATATTATTTCTCCTATAGCAATTGCAACAATCAATATTGATGCTAGTCCATTTGAGAACTTTATTGAAGTTATTAATTATTTGTTTCCACTCTTCAATATAGATATTTAAGTTTAGAGTTATTTAATTAATTTAATTGTATATTGAAATTTTATTTAAATTTTGTTGTACATTTTGTATGTGGTGAGGTTTAGATGCTCCGATGATTTATTGGTAGATATAAGTTAATGAAGTCTTATATTTTTCATTGATTTGAAATTATTTTATAAATTTTGTTCAACTCACACCCTACCATTGGGTTCTTGTAATAAATTAGAACCTAGGATTACATCTAATCAACTAGCTCTTTCAACTTTCACTGATCTTAACCAAAATGCATAATAGAGGTGAGCTAATATAACTCGGTAGGTCAGACTTACTCGTCTAAAATTTCATTAATTAACTCTTTATTTATTTAACTAATTTAAAAGTAGTTAATATCAAATCATTGTGTTGAACAGAATAATGCTTGCATGTATCAAAAATTAAATAATAATATTAGAAAAGTAAATAAATAAGTACTTCATATATCGCAGTAGAAAATAACATATTTTTCTCAGGCCCTAATATCTCCCATAAAAAATAGATATCATAATTCACTCTCTTATGATTTCATGTGCTAACATATTAGAAAAAAGCCCTTAAGACTCTCAATTCTTAGCACATATCACATATTAAAAAATTCATGCCCGTAATACCCCTTTGCATCCTCACAATAGAACTTCCTCTAACATTAGAGCTCCACATAATCACACTTTATTGTTTTTTAACACTCTAGGATATGAGAGTGTAACCAAAGAATGAGCAATGTCTCGATGCTTTCTTATAACTCTACTTCCACTTATAACTCCATTTAAATCTCCCACACACCCCCAAAGAAAGTGGGGTCATAAAAGAGAAAAGCAGAAAACATCCCACACCCATACATGATTGATAATGTTAGAATAGAATATATAGGGACATTTTAATATTTCAGAAAGTGCACTAGTAATAATTTTGATTCAAGAAAATTTTCAGAAGGTGCACTAGTAATAATTTTGATTCAAGAATTATGCAATTTAAATATTTCAACAGAAAATTATGACTTCAAATTGAATAAGATGATGCATGAACTACTAGAATTACCAACATCAAGTAACATTGTATGTATTATGCCTACCCCCTAAATATTTTCCTTTCCTGTTACAATTCTAGAGAAACATTCAAAACAAAATTTTAAGACTTTTAGAGAACTATCATGAATACTAGACATGCCTTATTTAAACAATATACACAAATCATTACAAAGAAAGCCAATGAATAAAATTGAACTTTTTATAGTCAAAGTGTTCATAATAAAGTATACTATAACATACAAAAAGTTATAGAGTAAAATTGTCATAAAAGCTGAGAAAGATATATTTGTGTCCATATCTTATTATATACTTAATATAATTGAAATTAGAGGTTTATGTTTAGAAATCTATCTCATGCTCGACAAAACCCTTAATTGGCCAAATGAATTTATTAGAGGATCAAATCAAATTTGTCTAATATGATTTAATTGATAATCATACTTTATGATTATTGATCGTACTGTATGACTTACCCAAAGAGTCTCAGGATGATGTTTGGACCATCTAACACAATCCAAAAATTGTACTGTACTAACAACCCAATGACTCTTTAGATGAATTTTGTTCATCCAGTATGATCTGATGTTTGATTTGAATTGAACATACTGTATTATTTTTAATCGTACTAGACAATCTTTGACGGAGTAAACTAATTGTACGGTATAGTTCCCATATCATATTATACGAACAATTTTGACATAATTAAAATTTATAGTTTTTCTTAGAGTATACTATTTAAAGATCTCTTATTTCATTTTGAAGAGACTTTTTACAGTTAAGGGGCTTTAGTCTTATATGAGAGAGAGTTTGAAGACTAAGCTTTGGACAAAGGGGAGAGAAGTGTTGTTACGAGAGAGAGAGAGAGAGAGAGCGAGAGAGAGAGAGAGAGAGAGAGAGAGATGGTCAACACATGATTGGTCAGTCCAACATTCATATTCTTTATCCATCGGCCTATGTTTTACTTGAGGCAAACTCTAGGAAGAACCTCTAGGAATCATAGGGCCGCTAGCAACTCCATCGCACCATTGGTGAAAGGGATTCAACCACTCTGATGCACCATTAGTGATAGGATTCAGATACTCCACTACAACGAATTGGTGGAAGAGATTCTTGTAAATGCTTCTCCACCTTGCTGTGGTAGTGAAAGAAGAGACACTAAAAGCTGGTTTACACAACAAGAAAATATTCTAATAGTACGAAATTTTTCTAGAGAAATTGATCATTTTTCGGTGGATTTAGAATTTACCCACAGTTTTCTGGAAAAAACATTTTCCCCCGGTAAAACTAGCACAATAAAAATTTTTCACTATCTGGTGTCATTTAAATAGTTAAAATTTTAATCATTTTAGTCAAATTATTTAAAATCAGTAAAAAAAATTGCGGGAAACTTACGCAAGTAAGAAATCGCCGCAAAATTCAATTGAAAATGCTGTCTCATTGTCTTTCATCCGAAAACTACCGGAAAGCTGCCGGAAAATTGATCGTCGAAAAGACACCGAAAAATTCCGCTGGTAATGGGTGATTTTCCTATAGTGTTAATGCAATAACTGAAGATGATGACTCTGGGAATGGACTTAGGTCAAATTTTATCGAAGCACTATAATTATGGTGTGTTTGTTATTGTTTTTCAGCCCTTTAATTTTTTACAGTTTATTTTCTTACACTTTTTTTTTTTGCAAATCTGAGCTGAAAATTGATATTGTTGTAGTACATGGAAATTGAGATTATTTGGTAATTTACTTTTGTTAGAAAATAAAAGAAAATTAAAAATTGAAAATAAAAGAAGAAAAATATTTGCCATTCGTTTTTTTGCAAAATCAAAACTAAAAAATTAGTATTTGATTTTTCTTATTATTTGCTTTAGCTTGATAAATTTTTTTTTTAAAGTTATAGTTGTGATTTTAGTTTAAAATTTTCAAAGAAGAGGTTTTTGAAAAAAAAAATTAAAACACCAATTCACTCCTATTGATGTACCGTTGTAGTTCAAGTGGTCTAATGTCTAATAACTATAAATCGAAATTTCAAAATAATCCCATAACACATTATTTCTCTAAAAAAGCAAGTAGCATATCAATCAAAATGTTTCTAAAAATGAGAAATATGCACCAACAAATTAAAGAATTAGAGCATCATCATGGCTCTAAACTCCTCAAAGCTAAGCAATCCATCTCCATTCAAATCAAAGCTGGAAATCATAGAACGACACTGTTCAAATGGCCTCGATGAACCTAAGCGACTAAGCTTTCTCTTCAAGCTCTTATCTATAATACAACTTGAAGGCCCTCTACTATCTTGTCTTCCTTTTAACTCTTTTCATCCATGCTATTTTTGACTTCTGTCAATCTAATTAATAAAGTCTTTTATTTCAAGAAGGACGTCATTATTTAAGCCGACAAACCATAGCAAGGTCTCGGCTTCCTCAGAGTTGAGCTCTTCTCCATTAATGGTTCTCATAAGAAGTTGAAGCTCGTACAAAGAAATTTTACCAATTGAGAAGGAAATGGAAGTCATATTCATGCATGTAATTTTGTCTTTGTAGAAATTAACGATTAAACTAATATCACTTATAGCCATTAAAATATTTGTTAAACTTGCTTTTGTTCTATAGAATTCTTAACACTACAGGAAATTCATGAATCTCCGGCGGTCTGAACCGGTGGTTATATAACCACCGGTATTACCGGCGGTGTAACTGGCAGTTAAACCGCCGGTTCAACAGCCGGTTATTTAATTAACTACCGCCGGAATTAGTGGCGGTCAAGTAACCGCCGATTAGCCTACCTGTATTATTTCTTTCTGGCGCGTTACCGGCGGCTCGAACCGCAGGTTTTAAGTAAATTTTTTTCCGTCGGTTCGAACCGCCGGAAAGCCGCAGGAAACAGAGACGCAAGCAACTTATAAGTTGATCTTTTTTTTTTTCTAATTGTCTTTAAATTACTTGTAATTGCTTTTGTTTAGATGAGACGCAGGCAACTCACACCTGATGGTATGAATATATTATTTATTACATGGTAATAAGCGAGCTATTATTAAATAGTTATTTTTTAGCTTATTTTCTTCATGAACCTGAATTTTGCTGGCTTTAGATATATTATTAGATGGTAGGTATATAAATTGAATGATTTAATTGTACTAGTCATTGTTCATTTTTTTATTTTATTCAAAATGATAGACAAAGACAAGAAGAACAAGTGAGGGAGATGGAGTGCAATTGAGATCGAAAAAATAAGAAAGGAAAAGCAAGATACAAGGAGGAAGGAAGAAAGGCGAAGCAAGATAGAAAAAAGGGAGAGGTGGAGATGCATTGAGATCCAAGATCTAGAAAGAGAGATTGAGCGTGGAAGCCAAGGGGTTGAACCTAGCCAAGCGAGAGTAAGGTAAAGGTGTTTTCTTTCTTCCCTTATGTTGGAATTGGAAAATTTTAAACTAAGATTATTTTTTTGAAAAATGGAAAATCCTAAATATTTGAGGTACGCATTTAAATCAAAAAGATTTATATAAGTTATTTTAATTTAATGAAGCATAAACATTTGTATAAATGTTATGATTTGATAACAAATATGTATATATTTGTAGGAATAATATCTAAAACGTTACCAAAAATCATTTTGATTGAGCACGAATCTTGAGGCATATTCATAATAGAAACTTTAAAAATTGAATTTGGGACCATATGAACTCCAATTTCAACAAATTTATAGTCAAATTTAACGTCTCAATGAGACGAACCTAGGGACACCAAAATCAATCCAATTCAAGCTCAAATCAAGGGCTTAAAGCAGATCTGTAACCTCCAAAACATTAATTGGAAGACTAAATGATAACTAAATATGACATGCTTATATTCAAATTGAGCAGTTGGATGAAATGAATCCAACGAGTCCAAGATCGTTTAATTCTAACGCCATTAATGTGCTTAAATGTTGAATAAATCCTCCAAGAACGAAGGAATTAGTATTGACCATTTGATGGAGCACTATGAATTTAGCTTGGATCTTCTCCATATTAATGGGGTATGTCACTCTAAAAATCTATAAATAGACCCCTTTTTTCCCACATAATGGGGGCTAAGACCATTGAAGACTTAGACCCTAGGCTAGAGACTCAAGAGAACTCTTAGGCCTGAAGCATGTGGAGCTCCACCCTGATAACACTGTCGACAAACCCTCGCTACCAGGCCACTGTTGTTGAACCTCTACCCAATCATTGCCATCACACCTCAATTTAGTAGCCATCTCTAGTTTTTCATTTGACCTTCATCGCCTACCAATTATGGTCCCTTTGGCCACTATTACTCGGCAACTATGATGGTCAGCAATTACCGTTCCTCTGACCACCGTCACCCACCAAATATGGTCCATCCTACGACCATCACCGACCAACTACGGTCCTTGTGACCTCTGTCACCCGCCAACTAAAGTCCCTCTGACCTCCATCGTCGACCGACTACAGTCCCTCTGACATTCATTTCCCATCGACTATGATCTATCTAATCAATGTAGCCTACGAACTATGATCCCATTAACCATCGTCCCTGGACTCCTATCCTTTTGACCTTTATAGTCTTCCTACTACATTTCTTATGGCGACTATTACCTGCTGATTAGGGACCAACTGACCACTGTTGCCCGTCGACTACGGTCCCACTAACCACTATCGCCCATCAACTACGATCGATCCCATGAAGCATCGTCTCCCACTGACTAACATCCCTCTGACCATCGTCGCTTTTCTACGGTCCTTGTGACCTCCATGCCTACTGAGTACATTACATTCTTCCTCAGTCTCCCGTCAATGATGACCCCCCAACCACCATCATCCACTGACTATGGTCCTCCAACCACCATTTTCCACCCACTACAGTCCCTTTGACCACCACTGTCCGATGACTACAATCCCTCCAACCACCATCTCCCTCCAATTGTGGTCCCTAGGACCATCGTCGCCAGACTATAATCCTATAGACCAAACCAATAGGCCAACATCCTCTTAAGAACAACTCTCATGTCACCAGATTCCTCGAACTCCAAACAAGTAATGTGTGTCTATAGTTCTTCCTGCCTCTATCTGACTGTGTGATGTGCTCTATATGATGTATATTGAGCCAACACCTTCCCAGAGGAAGGGTATCATTTATAATCAACAACAAACACTAGTAGAATTGTTTAAATATGATTAGGCCCCATGATTTTCTCTTATGTAGGGTTTTCCATGTAAAAATCTTGGAGTCTCTTATGCTCTTGCTCTCTCTTATTTGTGTGTGTGCTAGATCTTCGTATAAAGCTAGGAGTACACTAAACTCAATATCTCTCTACCACTATGAATGTTCTATCACACAACAATATTTTAACTATATATATCCAATTTTCATATTATGACTTAATTAATAATTTGCATTAGAATGGAGAACTTTGTTTTTTAATTGATTAAATTTATAAAATTGAAAATGAAAAGAAAATTATTAAATTCTAAGTACCAAAATCTTTATTTTGTAAAATTAAATAAACTTTAAAGAGAGCAACATAATAGAAACTTAAATGTTAATTACATATAGTTAAAATAAAGGTGAATGGTTTATAATCCAATTGTACTGTAAAGTTGGACATTTGTTTAAAACATTTTAGTATTAATCATGTTTTTAATAATTGAATAAAGTAAAGATCAATTATGTATAATTTATGCACTAGAATAAAAGATAAAAAGTTTTAAAACTAGCAAATTTCGGAAATAGGAATATGTATAAGTTAAAACAATGTATTAATTAAAATATTTTATATAAATGATTTTGGCATTTAAATAAAAGAGATGTAGTTTAAGGACCAAAAACACGCCATTTAATGTTAAGGTGGATGCCATTATTTGTAAATTATAATGATAATATTATTTCTTCTATATCAAATGCATCAATTGATATTGATGCTAGTCCAATCTAGAACTTTGTCGAAGTTACTAATAATTTATCTGCACTCTTAAATATATTGGTCAAGTTGAAATGAATGTTTTAGGCCACTTAATAAGTTTAAGTTATTTACTTATGATCTATTTTATAGAAAAATATTTAATGATACGGAAAAATGTAAATGAAATAAATTATATAAAAGTGATTTTATGTGCATGTTGATTGATGGATTTTATAGAAAAATATTTAATGATATGAATAAATGTAAATGAAATAAATTATATAAAAGTGATTTTATGTGCATGTTGATTGATGGAGTACACCTCCCTTATGATACTAGCTTGAAACACTTAGCTATCCGTTATGATACTAGTTTGAAACACTTAGTTACCCTTATGTGAAATTGAAATAAGATATTATAATTGATATACATTAAATTATATAATATAAACATTGCTCATGTGATGAATGTATTACATAAATTAAGATATATAAGATAAGTTATTGTTCTTTTATATGTTCTTGAAAGAATATTTCAAAAACTCTTACATTATCATCTTTGAATATAATAAATTGCAAAATAATTTTATTCTTGTTTATATAAAATGACAAGCATGCATGTTTTCTTTAAATTCATATATATTACCATAACTTAGATATATAATATATTCATTGAGTTTTGTTAATAACTCCCCATTTTAAATCATTATTTTTTGGATAAAGGTTTGAGAACTACATGTGTGGGAGAAGAGAACATGTTTATCATAGACATGATGTTATAAGATAATTGTATTTATAATAGAAATGTTTGTAAAGAATTTCCAATACAATGGCTCTTTTGACATATCAAAGTTGTTAAATAAAAGAAAATTGCAAAAAATAGTTATAAATGAGATTTAAAAAATATGTCCAATTAGCCTTTTCCATCTTGGTATCTCATGCCTATGGAGTGCCTTCACATAATAATTTTGACAAATAAATGATAATAAAATTGACTACTACAACTCTAACACAAGCAAACCAATGTAGAATATACAATTGGAGCATAAAGAACTCATGGATGTTGATGATGATGTTTCTAAAGTTGGTTAAGATGTTGTTAATGTCAAATACATATAAACCTATTAGTTTATATTAAACTTTTAAATTTACTAAGATATGTACTCAACATTCATACTTATGAAAAATGAATTAAACTGTATGTTAATATGATTGTGAAAGTATTAAGTAGCAATAATTAGATTTATTTGACTATGTTATTGTGGTGAATGGTTTAAACTATACAATTATAATAAAGGATATCATGCAAATTTTAAGGATGAAATTTTTTAAGTAGGGAATATTTGTAATATCCCACAATTAAAAAAAATGTAACAACTACCATCAATTAAACTAAACAAATGTTAGTTAGTTTTTCCTTTATAATCATAGAAGCAGATATGGAGGAATTTACTCACACAAGTAAGAGGAAGATTGGGTGAGCCATAGAGTGAGAATGAGAGCAAATGGATTTACGTTTAAAGAAAAATAATAGATAGATATGTGGGGAACAATTGACAGAGATAAAGTGATCGAGATCGAGAGTGAGACAACAGAAAGTCAATAAGTTTGATAAAGAGGATAGAAATAGTGTCACAACTCGACTTAATATAACCCATAGAAAGAATTTGTCATACCATATCGGATGGTGATAGGACATAATCTTAAAGATCAAATTGGAGAGAATTGTAAAAATTTTCAAATAACACATAGACTATATAGCAATCAAAACTTCAATTTACTATCTGAATACTCGTCATAAAAAGGCTTCTTCATTCATCTTAGAAATATTCACAATCAAAATGATGCACAACATGGCATAGATTGTTCATATAAGAATAAAACCATGACTGCCAAAAATCTTTCTAACATACCTATAAAGCCTCAGATCATGTAACTTTTATGTTCTCAGCATGCCCCTTCCCTTTATCCTAACCTAAAATAGTTGTAGAAAATAAACATGAACAAGTACATCAAAGTAGACCATAGTCAACCTACCCATGTCTTTAATAATTATTTCTACCAATAATAATGTTAAAATAAAGTAAATTCATTTGTATAGAGGTCCAACCAGATTTCTCGAAATAAGAAAATGTCTATAAAGCAATAAATAGTATTTATAAAATGTCAACAAAAATAATAGAATAATAGAGAAACATAATAGTAAATACTTCATATTCATATTTTAGAATAGACATAATTTTACTCAGGCCCTAATAGGGGTTTTAAAATGTGTTGACGAGTTGGGTTCATGTCCAACCCAAAATTGATCTGACTTAAATCCAATCAACTCAAAAAAGACACATTTAATAAATTAATCAAAAGCACCTATCTAAAATTGATTTGTGGGTCAACTCGAGCCTATCCTGTTAAATAAAAGGGTTTAAAAGCATAACCCAAATTTGACTCATTTATTAAATGGGTCAACCTGAACCTAATTTGTTTAGATATGGTTGACGGTTCTGGACTTTTTTTGACACCCCTAAGCCCTTCTACCTCCCAACATAGATCAAAATTTAGGCCTTTATGATTCCTTATGCTAACATATTAGATAATAGGCCCTTTTGACTCTTAAAGTCATAACACCACAATAATTTAGAGACTTCAAACCCTTACTATAATAACCTTAAATTTTAATTCATTCAAATTTTTATAAATCTAAAATTTTTCTTAGAGTACTGTGGTGGTGTATTTGTGAAGCATTACAATATCAAGCTCTCAAGTTTATAAAGTTTTAAGTGAGCACTATTGCATTGAGGATTTAAACATTGTAGTGTTGAATTATAAATTTAATTTTAAAATAAATGTCTCATTCTATTTATATTAAAAACCCTCAACCCAAGCCATCCCCCCTCCATGCAGCCATTTTAGCCAGGAGAGAAGAAGGAGAGAAGGGGGAGATAGAGGAGGAGAAAGTAGAGAGAAAGTTTATCTCAGGGCAATTTTTTCCATTCTCACAGTTATGAAAGTTGTTCTGATCATTGTATGTAACATTTAACTTCTATTTTTGATAATTTTGATTTCTATGATTTTATCTCTCTCAAATCTACTTAAAATATATTATCTCTTGATTTAGCAAGTTTCCACTATGTAACTTTTGATATGTAGTAGATATCATAATTTTGAACTTTAACAAGTTTATATTAAGTCTTCACTAGATATGTCATTTTATTAGAAATTAATAGAGTGATATCGAGTAAAAAAATGATTGCTGGTGATTATATTAAATTTTCATATAAATACATGATATGGTAAAAGTTATTATTTATCTGGTGTAACATGCATTTTTACATAATACATGCATGCTAAATAGCACACTAATATATTTACATCATATGATATTGCATAAGATGTGTGTATAATGTCTGCAATTATTATATGCATGATGTGATATATGTGTGAAAGCTAGAAAGGATGACTAAAAATAACTAACTTATTAAGATTAGTTGGAGACATGTTGTCATATACAGGAGGGTTAGTCGATGGGCTTTCCTTTAAATAAGATTTATAGCGTAATCATATGTTATATAAAATAGGATGAATAAAGAGATCGATGGAGAGATATGATATGCTACACTTATAGGCAAAATAATGACTTCTTATGAGAAAGTCACCTGACTTATGATAAGTAATATGAGATTGATTCTTTTTTGAAGGACTGATATGATTGAGACTAAATCTTATTAGATTTGAAGGGCCTAAAAGGTTTAATACATAAAAAACACCACGAGATTTAGATGTTTTGTCTTACTTGTAACATAATTTGCATACATATTTGGATTGCATCTTTATATAATAGAGCATAACATGATAGTTGTATAAAAGAGATGACAAAATATGAAAGTGAATAAAACATGATTGGTGTAGGGTTTGAAAAGATTGATAAGACTAATTCAACGGTATATAATACATATAAAATATATGATATATATGATACATTTCATTTGATATAGAACATACTAAAAAAGCATTGATATTATATAACATCAATATAAAAGATGTAGAATAATTGCTTGATATGACAAATATACTAGTATATATGGGGTGGAATATAGTTAGAAATAATATATAAATTATAAACATGCATAGATTCACGATTCTACCTACTACATGGAATTTGATATTGGTATAAGAATGAAAGAACAAATTTATCCTTTAAATGGCTACTGATCAATGACATCTAAATGGAAAGTTTAAATGATGGTTGTGAAATTGCTTGAACTACTGAATGACACACCAAGAGAGGGGTGAATTGATATTTTAAAAATCTTTTTCAAAACCCTTTTAAAAATTAAAACTAATTTCTTAAACTTAAAATCAAAATAAAATTTTCAATTGAAAGCAAATTAAAAAAATAAATACTTATTTTCGTATTTTGATTTTTTGCAGAAAACAAATTAACATAATGTTTTCCTTTTGTTTTCAAATTTTATTTCTTTTTCTTTTTAAAAAAAAAAATAAATTTAATCAATCACAAATCTAGTATCTCAATAATCACCAATGCAAACCAAATGCAGAATATAAATATGCAATAAGTAGCATGCTAAACAATTATGTTCTCATGGCTCCGTTCCACCATACCCCATATGACCTCTATTTCTCCATCCCGACTCCACCTTCTATTACTTCCTACTAATCGCATTGAAGCCAGACATCATCAAACCACCACATACCCACCTCCTTCAATGGCATTCCCTTCTGTTGGATCAAAAGCCACGATGAGAGCTTGCTTGTTAAGAAGGTAGCCATCTTTGTCTCTTTCAAGCGCTTCTTCCGCCAAATTCCATAGGGATTTACGGCAATTGAGTGAAATAAAGGATTTAACTGGTTGTGAGATTTAACAATTCCCTAAATCCTGTTTAGTAGGATTTAACATGAATCCAACACAAATCCAGCAAGAATCCTATATCCAAACAACTTTTTTTTTTTAATTGTGATTAATTATGATTAATTGTAATTAATTATCATTAATTATAATTGATTAGAATGAACTATTATAAATTATACTTAATTATAAATAATCATAATTATTTATGATTAATTGTAATTAATAATAATTAATTATTATTAACTATAATTAATTGATGTTAATTTAAAAAAGTGAAAAGTAGAGGACAATGGGGAAGAAAGAAGTTGAGTGCATTGATCTACGTGCCAACATTGCTGATACAATCGTCAACATCAACATCAACACAACCATTGACTCCTCCAAAAAAAGGTATAAAGTTTCAAAAACCTATCTTCGGTGCTAGCAGCGCGACGAGCAACCACATATGAACACTTTTCTTAGTGCAGTGGGAGGAAACTTGCTATGATGCTCGCGACGAGGCAAGTAATCCTCATGTACAATTTTCTTAGCATGGCGGGGCCAAATTCAAATACTTGTGCATGTGCTTCAATGCCAGCGGGAAAATAATTGTGCATTTTTAAATAGGTACCCCTGAAGACCCATGCATACCTTTCTTAGTATGGTGGGACTAAAGACTTTGGCTGCGGTGTCACACGACACAGATCATGCACGTCTTTCTTGGCATGGTGGAAAGACCACAACTCTCCTAATTTCCCCCAAATAGGGGATGTGTCGAGGTGCTATCAAAATTCTGAGTAAATGTATGAAGATTGAATGAATAATAAGGGTCCTAACTTTACCTAGATGACAGAGAACATAACTTGTATATTAAACATCAAAGAACTGAACCCTAATTTCTAAAATGCACAATAGAATTAAAAATGCAAATGATAAATGATAATTTAAAACATTCAATTAAGCATAAATTAATAAGCAAGGGACTCGTGGTGAGCAGTTTTAAGACATGAATGTCTAGTAAGCAATGCCAGTCAACTACAAAAAAACATAACTCCCACATGCAAGTATGAATAACTTGTTATTTAAGCAACCGACAGCTTGTAAATTGAAATGGTGGCACTTTCAATTAATGGTAGAATACCTAGCATGTGCACAATAGCTCACGCAAGGGTAACATGTGATGAATGTAACAAGGCCTTGTTGACAACAATTAGCAGCTTTCATACAACTAATGTTAATTCAAACAAGGACACTAACTCACTTGTGAATGATAAGGGTAGATATGATGCAAGTGTGATAGCTCTTCTACAATGACATCTAAGAGATAGAAATGAACACACAAGTAGCTACCTATAGACATGCACTAGCAGCATGCAACATACATCAGGGTGTCCATACGATCAACAACAATTGAGCCTTTAATGAATATACTAATATCCTACAAAAAGAGATAGTTGATTTGTAATAGATGCATATATCTGCGAGGCACTATAGGGGAACCATCACACACACTAAATGCTACCTATGGGAAAATATAAAAGAACTATAGCAAATGAAAGTAATTACAAGTAGCATGGGAGAACCCATAATGTATGCAACATCTTTCTAGCAAAAGTGGAAAGTAATATGTAGTATCACTTACGAAGAACAACAGATGACCCATCTGAAGATGATGGAGTTGAAGCTCAACAAGTTTAACTTGTTTGAATATTTTTTCTATTGACCAATGTTGATGCCTTACAAGTGGAGCTTCTACAGTGCTCGTAATAAGGTACTAACATGTGATAGATATAATTATCACATGTACGCAGCGGTAATCAACAACATGAAATAAGTGATATGACACCCTTACAGTTGATAAAAATTCTAAGAAGGGGTGCACTCGCTTCACATCAGAGCCAAAAGTTTTATTGATCAAGTACAACCAAGTCTTCCAATTTATAATTCCAAAAGACTCTGATATTGATAGTCGGGTACAAAGGCAACTTGATGTGCAAAGGAACCAATATTCTTTCAAAGGAAGACTCAAAATGTGTCACAAGAAATACCAAAGACATCTGTCAATCGTAAGTATCTACAAGTTGTTGCAAGGAAGCCCATTGATATGTCACTAAAGGAAGGTCCCAACTCTTACATAAACTATGTGAAATTGAATGAGTTTATGAATAATTTTGTACAATCAAAGAACGATCAATTGAAGAAAATGTATCATTCTATCATACCTTTAGAAATATAGAGGCTTCTGGAGAAATGCCACACTATTTGAGTGAAAATTTGAAGATCAAGTCCCTTAACTCAAAGTCCTACATATACATCATAAATACATAGAATGGACTCCTAAAGTATACTATTCTAGAGCTACAAAAAAAGCTTCCATGTCCCTCATGCATATCAAATACTAGGACGTTATTGAGATACTAAAGATCTTTTTGCACTCTGATTTATGCATACATGAAGGAGACTACATCATAAACTAAAGATAAAAAATCTAACGATGCATCAGCCAAGCATTTGGTCACCTCAAAATATGATACCTTATCTATCACAAAAGTACTTCATGCAATGAGAATGTGCTCATCTAGTCTAAGAAAGGACTAAATGACTCATATATCTGTTCTCTCAAAGAATAAGAAAAGGGAGGCTATATCAAAACAATGACACATTCTATAGTTATTCTAAATGCAACGCTATGATTCACCTATAAGGAAAAGGAGGGAATCAGTAGTAAAAAACTATGGGCAATTGAAGTGCAATGCCATGCCATCGAATCCACAATACTTATGCAAGCAGACATAAGGTGTTTGGAGATTTCTAATAGAAATTGGGTGCATTTTTAAATAGTGGTTACTTGCGTAGTCAATAATCACAAAAACACCATTTATATTGTATATAAATATTTTAAAATGCCCTCATACATACATCTCAATAATTAATCTTATTGTAACAGTGCTTTGCATTTACATGCCAGTATGCTGCACATGTGTGTATCATAACTTGTAGAAAACATTATGCGAGCATGTCGCCTTGATATTGCTATTGCATTCCAAAATTTCTTCTAGCATGCTTTTGTAGGATGCCGAGAATTTCATTCTAGCATGTTATTCTGACATCGCTATTTTATTTCAAAATGACCTCTCATCTAATTTTTAAAAATGGCCTCCCATGTACATTTGTAGGATACAGAGTGTTTCATTCTAGCATGTTAGTTGACATTTGAATCACAATTTAAAATAACTTCTTGCATGCATTGGAAGGATGTAGAAAATTTCATTTAAGAATGTTAGTTGAACATTATAATTATAATTTGAAATGACCTCTTACATGCATTGGTAGGTTTGCATGGGGTTTCATTCAAGAATGTCATTTAATATTGTAATCACATTAAAAAATAAGTAGTCAGTTTCACTCAAGTACATATCTCAATATTATACTTACATGCAAAAATATGGCATGTATATGCTTTATAATATCCAGAACACTTTACACAAATATGCAAGTGTTCATGTCAAGGTGAATTAACATGCATATACATCATATACATCCAATACATACATGCAATGAATATATATTTGATGTATAAATATGTCTAACAAGATACATGTAAATTTATATACCCAAATGGGCTCAAACAAGCATGTTATGAGTACACACATGACGTCTGATGATGCCGCATAGATTAAGAAATGAATTTAGATTCAAACCCAATCCTCTATCAGCTAGTGGATAGAGTTAACAAGATTCATTCAACAAAAAGTGAAATAACCTATGGAAATCCTGATGATGTCCATGTTGATAGAAAATCTCAACCAAAGGAGACCACAAACTTTCAAAATATCTTGTAAATATCCATGAAAACCTTGATGATAGTCATATTTGTAGAAAATCTCAATCAGAGGAGACCATAAATATTTAATAAAACCTCTCAAATGCCCATAAAAATTCTTTAAAAATACCAGAATCTAAAATTTTTTAAATGAAATAAGACATCAAATACATAAAGCAAAAATATCCATCTATCCTCTATTATAGTTTACATAGGTGAACAAATCTAAAAATTATTTAAGTTCATAATGAGCTAATGACAAGTCAAGAATATCACTATGACTCATTCTCAATTTGTCACTTTCTAGTAAAGATATGTCATGTGTCCTCTAACTGGTGATCTCACTACCAAATGACGCCATACAAATGGTTTCACCACTAAATGACACTATAGGGAAATGGTTATGATCGGGGCCCTCTGATTTGATTGTTTTGACACCAAATGGCACCTTTATATTATGGTTAAATTCATAGGTCGTATGTTACCAATGATTTTAAAACATTGGGCAATGGGTCAATAGGATATAATCAATAGGGAACAAAGCCCTCTATTAGCTAAGATGTATTCTATGTTGTCGCCTTAAATAAACATTCACCCCACATCTATAAGGAACCCTTCGACAAAACAACCCATAGTTGCTGATAAGGATCCTTCTATCCAGTTGGGTTAATTATCTCCTCTGATTAAGTAGAATAGGGACCTTGATGACTTGGAATGACAGAACCATGGGATCTTGATCAGGTCTATTATTGCTCCCCCACCTTCTACTTTAAGTGCAAAATGGTAAAATTTCTTATTTTAAATATTAAATCTCCCAAAGACCAAAACCTATGCTGCTACTATACATCAAATATCATGTATCTTTACATATCTATATGATGAATAGCCCATATCAAATACTCTTTCTCTTAATTGAGAGGGGTAATTAAGTATAAGGGCTTACGCTTATACGAAACCAGAATATAGAACATAAAGTCCTCACAAAATGAGGGTGAAATCTCTAAGTAGTGTCTTATTTCAAACCTAATCTACCTTTTGAAAAATTTACCTTGGAACCTAATTTGTTAAAACTCCCACAAAAGTGG
Organism: Dendrobium catenatum; assembly: GCF_001605985.2. Taxonomy (NCBI): domain Eukaryota; kingdom Viridiplantae; phylum Streptophyta; class Magnoliopsida; order Asparagales; family Orchidaceae; genus Dendrobium; species Dendrobium catenatum. The sequence goes on from NW_021319127.1 coordinate 3,660,632, forward strand.
GGATGCCATGCGTGAATTTCCAAAGCCCATGTAAACACACTAGAATTTTGTAGTGGTTCGATCAACTTGACCTGCATCCACTCCTTGGATTCATCATATCTTGGTATTTTTATAAACACTTTTTGTGATTCTCCTTTAGCCCACTCAGTAAGTTAGAGAAGCCCTCAAAAAAATCACTTCCACCCTCGGTGAGGATGAGAATAAAAAACCCTTTCACCTTCCTAGGTGTAGCAAATTAGTTGAATCCCTTTCACCATCCTCGTTGCAGTAGAGTAACTAAATCCCTTTCACCTTCCTCGATGTAGTGGAGTAGTCGATGGTCCTTTTCTCCGATAGCTTCTTCATGGATTTTTCCTCAAAAGAGCCTTTAAAATACAAAGGAATAAGGTGGATGTTAGCCAAAGCAATCAAGTGAAAAATACCCTCTCACACTTCCTTGCAGCCACAAGGCTCTTCTCCCTCTCCTCAACCTTGATTAAATATTTCTCTTCAAACCCTTTCTTATAAAAGACACACACCCTTAGACAGCCAAAGACTCCCTCAAATAATTTAAGAGGTGTTTAAATAGCATGCTTCAAGAAAAACCCTTGTTTATAATTATTTTGTCACTATTTATACAATATGATATATGGATTATACAATTTAATTAGTACAAATATCCCATTATAATACTATATGATGAATAATATATAGTACGATAAGTTTATTTTTTATGTTATTATAATGTCCAATTAAATATTAATATGGTATGATTAATTATAGTCAATGACCAGATCAAATAGAAAAAACTAAATATCATTTAGAGTGTCCTTCGGTGAGTCATTCATTATGATCTTATGATCATACAAGATGAACACTACTTCATCCAGAGACTCGGGTTAGTCATATAATATAATCTGTGATCGTATAGTATGGTCTATAATCAATTCAAATTCAATTTGATTGCCTAATTAACTGGTCTAATTAAGAAAGGATTTACAAGATCATACAATATAAATGGATTTGTACACTTCAAATAGTACAAAATTTAAAATTTAAAATTTCATATTTTAGTTAAGTTGGATTCAACTATGAGATGGTGGTCATAGTGTACAATTAGTTATATTTGATGTTAATTTTTTATTTAAATTGAACATTGTAATTAATTTCTATTTGAGCTGATCATATAGTACTTTTAAGATCATACAATTTGATTTAACAAAAAATTAAAATATTTATTTTTCACTCACCCCATGTGTGTGTGCACTATTGCTAAGCTAACATATATACCTTTTTACATATATTGAATCAAAGAAGTAAAAGTACAGACTCTTGAATAAATAGTTTGACTCACATAGTCACAACAAATTGCCTTGAGCCAAAATCTTTAGTCTCTCTTCATCTATGTTGTTACGTAAAAGATTAGTAGTGCATAACATAAATGTTCAAAATAATATGTAGGAATAAGTAGATAATCACCCAATAATATTTGTAATAATCAAAACATAAAGTCAGGCTCCCAAATTATTCCTTTTTTATAATGGAAAATATTTTTTTGTTGAGATTTCAATTTAATTTTATTTTTCTCTTAAGCTCTCTCCACTCCACCACCCCAATGTGCTCTCTTTTAAAAATAGAGATAAGCTTGCAAATTAAAAAAATTATTAAATTTTTTTTTTGGGTTTTTTTTAATAACATGGAATGAAAACATTAACACACAAATGCTGGAAATGAAAAACAAACTTCACTAAAGAGAAATAAATAATACATCCAGTAACGTTCTACTCCCCTTTTTGATTTCATGAAAAAGGAGATCTATGGATTGACATAAACATAGAGCAAAGCTATAAAGAAAAGTGCAAAAAATAAAAAACATCTATAATGAACAAACTATAAAGCACATAACATAGCTACTTATAGGAGGGTCCCTAATTAGGTGTGGTGATGATAGATGGAAGTAATGGTGGATGGAAAAATATAAATCACTGAACCACCAATGGTCCTCTTTGTGTTGGTAGTGGAGCTGCTCCCAGTGCTTACTGAATTGCTCAATATGTGAATCAACCATCAACTCAAGTCAAGCAAAGTGCTTTGTCCAGGCATCCATGGGTAATTGTACTCAAGATAAGAAGTAGGCTATGGTGATGCTCCCCCAACTTTTATTTCTTCTTATGTATCATATATATCTATTAGAGACCTGTGGTGTGAAATATAGATGATGTGTAAAGTATGTGGGAAGGTGGTCAGGTTGTATAAGATAGTCAAGTTCTACTTATTTTCAAGGATTCAACAAATGATATATCATAGAGTTAAGTTTTGCTTTCTTCAAGCATGCAGATTCCTAATGGAAGAGAGGTTATCTTTGTACCTAAAGTTCATGTTGCAAGCATTGAATTGTGTGCTAGTCATGTAGTGGTATGTGACTAAGGATAAAATGGGAGTAATATTAATTTGATCACCACCTTTAAGTATGATATTATTCCAAAGACTGTATTGAATGACACATGCATTAAGGACTAATGAACTTAGTAAGGGTTGGTGTTCAGGTTTACGGAAGTTCCTAATAATTATGTTTAATTTGGTCTAGTTGCAATCTAAGGAACATGAAATAAAATGGGGTGATGGGTCGACGTTTGAGTGGATGAGGTATTCATAGAGATCATCTAATATGGTGGTTACTTGGCATCTAGAGACTCTACATTGGAGAGCAGTTCCATTAACAATAATGTGAAGATTGGAGAAAAATTCTAAAAGAAGCTCGGTATGATATGGAAAGGAAAGATAGATAATGAACTAAAGTGTGGAAGTAGAAAATAATTCAAGTACCTGGTAGAAAAGGTTTACTTGATTAAGGACATAAGAATTGGTGATGGAGGCTCCTCTATAGCAGGTATAAGCATCTTCATCCTCCTCAAATTTAAACCTATCATCCATGCTTCGATGGAGATCTGCATGATCGTGCTTCAGTGGAGTCATAGAAACTTAGTGAGGGCATAGAACTAAAGAAGGGAAGGGGTTTGGAATTTAGAAGTGTGAAGCAAACGGATGATTTCTCCTCACTTCTATAGCTCATGTATAATGTTCAATATGATAGCTAGTTTATAAAATATGATCAAATATATCCAAAATTCCTCATTAGTAATATACAATCAACGATCAAATCATATAGTAATATCGGGGATCATCTTGTAGGATTAGTGTAAAATCAATCATCTAGAGGAGTCATTGGTATGACTATTGACCTAAAGGTATCATGTAGTAAAATACCTAAAGGTATCATAAAGTATAATGAGTAACTTATATAATATGATTAACAATAATGAGTCATCTAGAATAATTAACATGATAATTATTGGTGCCAACAGTTGAATCATATGTGATTTATAATATAATGAGTGTATCATACATTATGAAGTGAACAAAAATTTAGGGTGTGAGTGATAATCACGAAGAATTCTACAAGCCAAAGCATACACACATAAATCATAATTTATAACAAAAATAAATACTTTTGATAAAAATAAAACTCATAACATAAAAAAAATAAAAAAAAAAACAACCAACCAAACAAACACACAATTAAACCTTAACTTACTTCCAACCCAATTTCTCTAAGCATGAACATCATTGACACCTAGTCTAGTCCTAAGTGTGTTCATTGAATCATAATTGATGGGTTTGGTAAATACATCTGTCAATTAATTTTTAGTATCCACATGGTGTAATTCTATGTTGCCCTTTGCTATATAATCCCTAATAAAATGATTTCTAATGTCAATATACATTATTCGGGAATGTTGGATTTATTTTTTGAAATACAAATTGTTCTAGTTTTATCAACCATAATAAGTATGGTGCTTATCAATAGTCCATGGTCAAGAATTTTTTACTTCAGCCATAAGACTTGGGTAACACAATTACCTTAGCTTTATATTCTACTTTAGCAGTGCATAGGGCTACATAATTATACTTTCTACTAGACCAAAAAACTAAGGATTACCCTATAATTGGCAATTACAATATGTACTTTTCTATCTACTCTACACCCTATAAAGTCTAAATCTGAATATCTTATAATGTCAAAGGTGGTGCTATCCCTATGATACCATATGCCTAAGTTTTGGTCCCTATCAAATATTTAAGGATTCTTTTCATGGCATTCATATGGGATTCTTTTGGATCAATTTGAAATCTAGCACATATATAAATACTAAACATGATATATGGTATGCTAGTAGTTAAATAAAGTAGTTATTCCTTTATACTTCTTATGATCAACTATATTCCATCTACACACACATCGAGTTAGATAGTGAGCTCAATGGTGTATTTATGCTTTTAAAACCTTATATATCACATTTTTTATGATCTCCTTGATGAAAGTTTGTAAAGGTTATTAAACCTTTAAGTACTAGGCCGAGAAATATATGAAGAATTGTTTGGTAATTTAAAATTTTTTTAAGTAAAAAGAAAATCCCTCTTTTAAATCCTTTTTAAATATATGAAAATATCAATTTTATCCCTTGATGTGGAAATATATTAATTTCAAAATCAAAACAAAATCATAGTAATCAACCACACAAAAAAACTGAAAAATATGAAACTAAAAATACATAAAAGTAAAAGAACGAACACATTAAATTTTATAGTGGTTCGATCAAATATGACCTACATCCACTCTCCGGAGGCCTCCACTCTAGGTATTACACTAGACCTTTTAGAGTCTCACCTTTAGCCCCCATAGCTAGGTGAAGAAGCCCTTAAAAAATCTCTTCCACCAACCCAGTGCGGTAGAGTACCTTAAATCTTTTTCACCCTCCAGGTGAAGGAAAATAACCTAAAATCCTTTTTCTCCCTCCTGGAGATGATAGAGAACTTAGAATTCTCTTACTCCCTCTTGGAGCTGGCAGAGAACCACAAATCCTTTTACTTCCTCCTGGAGTTGGCAAAAAACCATAATCAGTGTTAAAGAATGATTACCCAAAGCCACCTAAGAGTCAAAGCAGAGACTTGAAGAAGATTGGAAGGAACTTTTCTTGGAGTAACCTAGTGAAGCTCTTATAACCCCCCCTCATAAGAACTCTACCTCTCTTCTCTCTTGAAGCTCTCCTCAACTCTCTCTCTAAGCTCCTTCTCAAATAATTCAACAGCAAAAGATTGTCTTATAAGATAATATGAGAGCTTAAATAGAGAACCTCCAAAGAAGCCCTAAATTTCAATCTAGCACTTTTGATCGTCCACAACGATCCAAAACTGTCCTGTACAATTAGTTCAAAATAACACTTAAAACTAGTATAAATTTCATTGGTCTGAACGATTAGTTCAATAGAAAATTCTAACCATCATGTATGTTCCTATAATCATTCTGTATGATTAGTTCAAGAGATTGACCTAATTGTCCAGTATTATATTTAGTGATTAAATACCATCCCAAGAAGAGATTGGTTTGTACCATATAAAGTTCAGGGATCATCTTACACGATAGGTGAATAATTATCATCCCATGCAAGAATTAGTTCGTATAGTACGATTGTCTCTGATCATCCTGTATGAGCAGATTGAATAATTTAACCATAATTAAACACCCAATCATAGGATCAATTTAGGCATGATAGTCATTGACATATAATATGATGAAGATTGTATGTTATAATTAGACACATTTTTTTAATATTAAAATATTACATAAATTATGATTGGCGACTATTTTGATGATTATAAAGGATTGTCTTGTACGATCTAGATCATACTATTTGATGAGATTAATCACTCTTAATTAACTAAGTTTTCTTAATTAGGGTGCTTTAATTTAACGGATCATCCAGTATAATAAAAATAGCATTGTACGATTAGTTTAAAAAACAAAAATTTTTCTAACTCACTAACTTACTTCCTTGAGTGTGAGAGTGCATTGTTACTTAGCTTAATATCCACCATATATATGACTTAAGAAATTTAAAGTATATTGAAGTTAAAACTATAAATAGACTCAACCCTAATCTATCCAATCTTGAGCTAATTGAAGTTGTAAGTGAAAGGTGAATCTGAAATGTTAGTGAGTAGGAAATAAAACATATATATAATAAATATTAGTAAGAAAATAAAATATTTGTTATCATCAAAATCATAGTACTTGGGTCTAGATTTGCAATAATTTCTCTCTTTTTGAAGATGACAAATATTATTGTTAAAGATTTTTAAAGCACTTTTTCATTTTCTCAAAATTCTCCTTAGAAGATGAAATTTTAAAAATGAGGAGATTTTAATTTTTTTTTTAAAGAAATACAACACAGAGATAAGTGAAACAGAAAACAAGTAAAACCAGAAAAATAACATCCTTAAAAGATACACACAATTCAACGACATTATAAAGACACTACTACTCCCCCTTTTAAAATAACAAAAAGGAGGAAATAATTGAAAAGAAAAAGATATAAAGGAGAAAAAAATAAACATCACAAAGTACATAAGTAAAGAACAATACAAACACAAGAACAAAAATATAGAGCAAGCTAGAAAAAGAAGGAATACTGATCATATGGAGGTGGAAGGATGGAATGTGATGGTAAATAAGGGTCCAAAAACAAAATTAAACATTAAACAAATTGAAAAACAAGATACAAACAACCACAAAACAAAATTTAAGTTTTTTTAAATAAATGATCAGATGTATTAAATAAAAATTTTACCTTATATATAAGTAGAGCAGAATACCATTAAGAAATGTATTGACAACACTAAAATTCAAAAAGGTTAGAAATTTTAATTTTTTATAGCTCCTTATGGGTTAAAGTCCTTTTTAACCAAAAATATAATTCAGAAAATAAATTACGAAGGAAATTTAATCTTTTAAAACTTCTTTTCAGAAATATATCTTAGAGAATATCATTATAAAGTGATGAATTAGAAATCATGATTTTTAAATTCAGCTGTAGACTATATCAATTGGCACATGGATTTGTCTAAGATTTAAAGATTTGAAACGAAAGGAAGCTAACTCATTATGGGCTCATTTTGTGCTTCTTTTATCCTTGTTTGGCACACTTTATGCAACTTTTGATTTTTAATTCATTTTGTGCATCTTTTAATTTTTTGACATTCATTGCGCATCTTTTTAGCTTCTGGGCTCATTTTATGCCTCTTTTTCTTATTGGTAACTTGCTTTCATTCTAAGTATTTAAAAAAATCTCAGTTGTGAGATTATCATCCAAATTATTATAAATATAGGCCCAAGTACTATGATGTTGATGATAACAAATATTATTATTTCATTTTTACTGTGATTATTACATATCTATTTTGTTGCCCTGCTCATTAACATTATAAGTCCACGAGTCAAGTGGCAAAGTTAATCAGCTCAAGATTTGGTAGACTAAGGTTGAGTATATCTATAATTTAAATTTCAATGTAGTTTTACCTTTCTTAAGACAAATCATTTATCTAATTGCTACTAGTCTGAGTAACCTTACACACCTGCAGGGTTATCCTAAGCAATTAATATAAATAAAGCAGTTATTCCCAAGCAGTTGTATATGAGCAGAAAAGAAAGTAAACACACTGGCCACGCTCTTTTTATGATTTGGGGGCTTTAGCAGCTGAAGCACCTGTGCAAAGAGTTTATAATATTTATGCATTTTTTGATTTGCCCCCTTTTTATATTGCCCTGCATGAGCGTGGCCACCTGCAGAAAACTGTGTCAACATCCAGATCGTACCTAACCTAAGGGTAATCTAGTCGCCAAACACATCAATCCATCCATAGAGTATAGGAAAAGTAAGCAGACACAGCAAAGCAATTTCATCCATAATATGCAGTGAAAACTACGAAAAATCCGGCACACAGCAGTAAAGTAAACACCGGCCTAACCTAGATCTAGAGTTGGTTGTCCTAGCACATCATCTAAAGTGTGTGAGAAAGGTCGTGTGGCTGGGGTAGATCCTAAAGTGGGTTATTAATTGAAGTTGTCTAAAGGTTTGGATTAGTTAAGGTTCAAAAGGGATTTAGATTAAGATTTAAGTATTAGTAGATTAAGAATTTTAATTAAACATATTTTAAAAGTTAATTGATTACTACCTTTGTTTCACACCGAGGCCGTGAAGTTTATTTCACCTTCCTTGGGGCTAAGTAAATAGCCTCGTAGGCCTGGGTTACCCAGTGGTACCCGATATAATTAAGTGATTTGATTTGATTAAGGTTCAAGAATTAATAAATTTTATTATAAGTGTTTGGTTGCTGATTTTAAAGGTTTGATTAATTTAAGTTTGCCATTAATTGATTCGTGGCGTTGTGCCACCAGGCTCGAGGAACCAGCCTCCTTAGGACACTTAGCCCCGCAGCCCGGAGTAGTCCAGCCGATAAACCAAATTAATGTAATTGAATTAAAGATTTTTAAAAATGTTAAATAATTACAAATTAATCAATTTTAAAGTTTGACACCCTTTAGGATTCATTCGTGGCGTTGTGCCACCAGGCTCGAGGAACCAGCCTCCTTAGGACACTTAGCCCCGCAGCCCGGAGTAGTCCAGCCAATGAACTTCAACTTCAGGGTGGTTGTTGTATTTTAAAGGATTTGTTAAGTGTTTTAAGCACTAAACCAATATTTTCTGAGTCTTAGAATGATTTCGAGTTTTAAGAATTTTTAGAATATTTTAATGATTTAATTAAGGGGTTGAAATCGACTTTTTGATTAAGTTCAAATTCTGGAATGTTTTAATTAAAGGGTCAAAAGTTGAATTTTTGATTAAGAGTGTTTTCTGGAATTTTTGTATTTTTATTAAAATATTATACCTTACTACGATCAGTTAGAAGGTAAGTACGTTGAAATCGGATTTTTCTGCATTTTATTACGAAGGTTTGAAGTTTTGAACTAGTTTTGACTAGAGTTGACCGATTTGTTAACTTTTTGAATTTGATGTTTTTCTAGAATTTTAAGATTTTAAATAAATATTAGACACTATTAGGAGTTGAATGCAAGTGAGTTTGTTCAATTTTGATGTTTCTTGAATTAGTTAAGAAGGTTTGAAGTTTGAGGTATTTAATGAATTTTTTTAAATTGTTTAATTAGAGGCTCCTTTTGGGATTTTATTCCAAATGAACTCCCAACTCTTTGAAATCAACTCCAAAGGTCAGTAATGAACTAAGGAGATATTCCCAAGTGTTTGGGAAATTTTTGGAATTTTAGATTATTATTAATGAATTAGATTAATAAAATATTGATTTTCACTTAAAATTAGATTAAGGTTTAAATTGCTGTCAAATAATTTTTTTTTTATTTTTCTTTGGGCGAGGATTCAAATTTGGTCAGTTAGAGGGGTTATACATATTTTTTGGGTTTAAAATGGATTTATTACATTTTCTGGAAGTTTCAATGGCTTAATTAAGGGTTTAGACTTAGGAAATTTAATTAGGGGTCTTAATGATTTCTAAAGCTAGTCAAAATTTTCTTAATGGCTGTACATGTCACTAAGTTCAAGTGTTCAAAGTTTTGAGCAAAAAGGATGTATATCCTAATTATTAGAATTTTTCTAAGTTCTCTACACATAAGTCCTTAATTGTTGTCCTTAATAATGTCACTAGGTTAATTAGGTTCAAATCAAGGTTCCAACTAACCCTTGACACACACATAGATGCACATACACATAAGCATAGTCAATTCCTAAATCTAGGAGAGCCTAGGCTAGGTGCAAGTGTGTGCTCCCTACACATGCAAATAACAAGATAAAGCTCATTTAATTGAGAGATTAATCAATGAACAATTGACGAAGTAATTGCTCATTGGTTAATCACTACTCCCCATTGATATTATTCAATCAAGCTTAATCTAAATTCTCTAAACAAGTCCTTAATTTTTGTCCTTAATAATGTCACTGTGTTTAATGGGTTTAAATCAATTGTTCTTACTAACCCTTTGATACACACATGGATGCAAGCATCACATTCACAATCAAATCCTAGATCTAGGAGAGCCCTAAGCTATGTGGTGTGTGCACAATCCTAAGCATGCAAAGATCAAAATTTGATTATTTAAAGTTAAAACTTGGATAATGAGTAATTAACAAGTTAATTACCCCTTATCCAATCCCCATTAAATCGATTCTATCAAGTACATACTCATATTAAAATTTCAAGTTAAATTCAAAGTGTTTAAAAGCATTTAAATATACATATAATTTTAAAATGATATGATTTTAAAATTATATGTAAAATAAAGACTATAATTTTAATAATTCAAATTAATATCAAATTGTGCTCAAATAAAAGAGTTCTGGAAATTCAAAATGGACTAAAATATTCTTATTAGAATTTTGAAAATATTTGGATTTATTTTAATTAAATAATAATTAAAATAATCAAATAGTTTGTATTTTAAATTACTTAAAATATATAGAATATTTTAAAGCAATTTCATTTTTAAATTAAAGGCTCTGAAAAACGGAGCAGTTTGATATATTATATGGATTTTTTGGACTTATATTTTATTTACTATGATTTTTTAAAGATTCTGTGATTAAATACAATTAAAATAAAGCCTTAATTCAGGATTTACACGCGGCAGCGCGTGATTAGGCCAGGTGGAAGGCGGCGGTCAAGTGGGGCCCTCCACTTAACCAGCTTAGCGACAGATATCTGCCGTTCGATCCTCAGCCTACTCGATCCGACGGAGGAGATCAAATCTCGCCGTTTGATCTCTGCTAAGTGAGACCAGATGACGATGGGCAGATCCCGTGGATTCGGATGGGCGATCGAGATCGCGCCGGACGGAGTAATTAGCTGCAAATCGGATACACGGCTCAAAAAGGCGATGGGATGGCTTAATCTGGGCCGTTGATCGTACGATCAATGGCCCAGAAAACGTACAGCTCATGCACGTCTGAACCCAAGCCCTGATCAAGTAAAACGAGTCATTCTCTCAAAATACTTGACCATTTGACTTGAAATTTTAAATGTAGAATCAACTTATGAAGAGAATCACTGGGGTACTTATTTAACAGCTCAAAAATTGCTTTATGAAAAGCTAATTTAATCTAAGTGTCTTAAACTAGGGTTTAGGTTTTACCCTGATTCAATGGATGGTTTTTTATGCTTGAGGGCTTGTTGAACTTGTTATTTGTCCTAGATCATTTCTCCAGAAGACTCCAAAGGCTGAGAAGGTTTGGATCTCGAGCTACAAGCCTGGGATGGTCCTTTGGTCTCGGTTTGGCTGGAATCTCACCGCCGGCCGCTGTCAATCGCCAGTTTTTGTTGTGGGGGATGAAGAGGTGATCCCCAAGAGCTAAAACAAAATTAGCTCTGGCCTCTAGATGGCTTGAGTGGTGAGAGAGAGCTAGATCGAGAGTGAGAGGCCTTAGGGCACTTTTCTCCTATTCAAACATCCCCAAGCCAAATGGATGGCTGGGATGCATCAGGGGCCTCTCCCTGATGAGGGACAAGTGTCCCAAGCCGTCAGGTGGCAGGGAGAAAGGCTGGGAAAGGCCCTCCAACCATTGGCTAGCTTTGGGAGGTGGGGGGGACCACTGCTATTTAAGGCTAAACCAAGGGCTGGGTTTGATTAGGGAGCCTATTAGAGAGTTTTATCTCTCATTTAGGACTAACCTAGTTGCCTAGATTAGTGGGAAGGAGGCTCACATGTGAGTTTGACCATGGGGCTCCTCCATAAACCCTTTGTTGACCGAATTGACCAGTCAAAAGGTCAAGGGTGCTGAGGTGGCAGTAGAAGGTCATGGATGCAGGTTGGATTGAACTTGGAGAGGTTTGACAATTAGGATTTAAGGTTTGAATGCAAGTAAGGGAGCTTGAGATAGTTTGACAAAGTTTACAAGTGTTGACTTGGTCAAAATGACCATGACTTGGTTCATGATGTATTTGGCAAGAGTCAAGGAATTAAAAGGAATAATTTGAAAGCTTGATAGGGATTTGATCAAATGCTAGTGGTGGTTTTGATCTAAACCCACAAGCTTGACCAAAATCAAAATGTTGACTTAGCCAAATTGATTTGGATTTGATTTACCAAGGGTTAAGAGGTGATTGAGCCATGAATAGGAGTTGATTTGGAGCTTGAAAGGGGTCAAATGAGTTGAATGGGTTAAAATGACACATTTAAAGTCTTAAGGGGGTCCTGGGTCAACCTATGTTGACTGGGTCAACTAAGTTGACCTAAGGGGTGAGTCCGGGCTGGACAGGTTTGATTTGATATTTGGAGACCATTGGAGGTGGTCCCCAGGTCTGGGGAGGTCAATTTGATCAAAATCCCTATTTGAACCCTTAAGGGCCTTTTTGGTCAACCTGGGTTGACTTGGTCAACCAAGTTGACCCAGAGTCTGGGATCAGGCTCAACAGATTTGAAATGACATTACAAGACCAATGGAAGTGGTTTCATGGTCTAGAGAGGTCATTTGAGTCAAAACACCTATTTGGACCCTTAAAAGGGCCTTTTAGGTCAACCTGGGTTGACCTGGTCAACCAAGTTGACCCAGGGTCTGGGATCAGGCTCAACAGATTTGAAATGACATTTCAAGACCAATGGAAGTGGTTTCATGGTCTAGAGAGGTCATTTGAGTCAAAAACACCTATTTGGACCCTTAAAAGGGCCTTTTAAGTCAACTGTGTTGACTTGGTTAACCAGATTGACCCAGGTTCTGGGAATGGGTCCGACATGTTTGATTTGATATTTGAAACTTGCTGGAGTTGTTTGTTTTCAATTTGGAGGTCGTTTGGTTTGAAATCAACATTTGAGCCCTATAGGGATATTCTGGTCACTTTGGGCTCATGGCCACTAGGGGTTGAAATGTGTCTAGAAAAACACAATTTATTAGTCAACATATCAGGATTAATGGTCTGGAATTGATTAGAGGCTTTGGTGAAGGCTCTGAGGTCAGAATCTCCAAGGTGGCAGGTCCAGTTGCATAGGCTGTAAATATCTGAAGGTTTTACAACATTTGGATTTTGATTTAGATTCTGGGGTTGGAGACCTCAGAATGGGCCCAAATTTGAAGGGTAACCTCTAGAGACATGTCCCATCAGTATTCAACTGACAGACCCAGAATCAGAGGTCTTTTGACTGGGTTTCAAAGTATTTGAAAAATCAATGAAAAAGGCCTTCAGGACCAAGCCTTTGAACCTTAGATTTGAGTCTGGATTTTTGGATTTGAAATGGATTCTGAGTTTGAATGACTGGATTTGAATTATCCATATCATTTGTGATCATTTGGCATGATCATGAATGGTAGGATATTGTTGAAGTTTGATAGATGCAGGATTAGAGTTTTAACTGAAGTTTGGGTTTTGAACTGGACTGAAGTCTGATTTTGATTGAGACTCAAATTGAGTTGAGATCTGGAATGGATTGAGGTCAGGATTGTTTTAATGTTTGAATTGATTGAAGCATAGATTGGTTTAAGACTTGAATTGATCAGAGGGCTGGATTGGTCCTAGTCTCTAGAGGGACTGTAAGATCTAGAATCTAGAAGGATCCTAGGATTTGGAATCTATAATGGAGGAATCCTAAGCTCTAGAGTAGATCCTAGGGTCTGGAGTCTGGAAGAATCCTAAGGTCTAGAATAGATTCTAGGGTCTAGATCAATCTGGAGTCTGGAAGAATCCTAAGGTCTAGAATAGATCCTAGGGTCTAGATTAATCTGGAGTCTAGAAGGGTCTTAGTGACCTCATTCAAAAATGAGGTCAACACCCTCCTCCTTCTTCTTTCCTTATTCTTGCTATAAATGATAGAATATTTTGATATATTTACTTGCTGACCCATCCATTTACAATACTCCATTGTGATTTTCTTGATCCTCTTTAGACTTTCCAATTTTGCATTAGAGAATATCAATATGTCATCTACAAATAACAAATGTAAAATCCTCAGAGCCAAAGGGGCTACATTCAAACTCAAGTTCCTTCCCTTAGATAAAAAGGCATTAGTAAGTAGTTGGGAGCATAAAATGAATAAGTACGATGATAATGGAAATCCCTGTCTAAGACACTCCTTCCTTTAATTTCTTTCAAACCAACACCATTAATTTGCACCAAGAAGACAGGGTCAGTAACACACTCCATTAATAGGTTAGAAAACCTTTCTAGAAAACCAAAATATCTCAAAACTTGCCTCAGGGTGTTCCAGGCCATGCTATTGTATGCATGTTCCATATCCAGTTTGATTGGCACCAATCCTCTTTTTGATTTAGAGAACCTGAACTTATGAAAATATTCCAATGCAAGAAGCACATGCTCCGATAACTCCCTTCCTTTTATGAATACCACTTATTCCTTAGATACTAAATAGTTTATCACTTTCATCATTCTATTTAACAGAACTTTTACCACAATTTTGTAAATTGACATACATTAAGTTTATTGGCCAAAAATATGAAGGAGATAAATGATTACTCACTTTGGGTATTAGCACCACCAATGTTTCTTTCCACTTGGGAGACAATTTTTTTCCCACCTTTTTTATCATCTTGAGATAGTAAACAGTTGATGTTACCTCCTACCACGGAAGGAACCTCTGATTTCAAATACCCATCCAGGGAATCCCATAACTCCCTTCTACCATGCACCTCCCTACTGCCATAAACAGTTTCTATCATCCAGATACCTTTATTGAACACCTTTAACTCACCAACCACACATTGGTCCGAGGCTTTCAACAAGGAAAATGAAGCCAAATCAAATTTCCATATAACCAAAATCCCTCCAAATTTTCCTCTAGACGGTAGAAGAAAAAATACCCAAGCTTCACCCATAAACTTACCAAACTCTTCCTTAGAAAGTGAAGAAATCTTTGTTTAGACAATACCCATAAAAAACACATCCCATTCTTTAATATATTCCTTCAAATACAAGGAGGCCTCCTTCTTATTGGCCCCCCTACAATTCCAAAAACTAATAGAACTCATTTTGATAAGAATTGGGGAAGGCCCCCACCCCTTTTCTTGTTCATATTATGTTTACCTTGCCTAGAAGCCACATTCAATGGTCCAAGGTATCTCAGCTCATTTGCTAATTTAGTTTTTTTAGTAGAAGCCTTATCATTGCTCAGACTAGTCTACTCCCCATCTTGACTTTACATTACCTTCTCATTGCTGCAAATAGCTGCTTCATCTTTGCTATTAGCTTGACAAATTTCCAGAATCTCCACCAGTTCTCCTTCTTCCACAGTATCTTCCTTTAAATCATCTTGAATTTCCAATCTACTCTTTCCCTCGCATAAGGAGTTGAGCACTTCAAATTTATTGTCATATGTAAATAAGACCTCCTGAACTGAATCAATCTCCAGATTTCCCTTAGGTTCCATAAATTCTATCATGCTTCTAACAGGATTACGGTCATCCACAGCAGCTTCAATTGAATTCACGGCATCCTGCAATGTACTCTGAACTTCAGCTAGATTACTAACACCCTCTTGCACTTTTGACTTGCCGTTCTTCAAATTATCAGCTCCCTGAGTTCCCAAGACTATATCTCTATCTTCCAGGATCATCACATTATTTTCCTTATACACATCATTATTCACTTTATCCCATTAGAAGATTTCTGAAAGCCTCCTTCCTTTGGAATATACTTCATTCTATACATTCCCAAGTTCCTTTTTTTATATATTATGTTATTAACTAATAACCAGGAATTCAAAGCTGGATCTTCCTTAGTTATTATGCCTTTCTCTGTAACAGTCTCTTCACGTTGTTCAGAGTTCATTGTTGTCCCCACAATCTTCTCAACAATCTTACAAGCTTCCTTCAAATGGCCAATCTGATAGCACTTGTAGCAAAAGTTAGAAATTTTCTCATACTCCACTCTTTGATAGAATTTGTCATTTATTCCTTCTACCCAAACACCAGTAGGGAATTAAAGGTCAAGTTGGATGCGAACACAAATCCTGGCAAATTCTCTCCTCCCCCATTGGAACATATCTCCATCTATCAAAATGGGTTCGCTAATAGAAGAAGCTATCCTTGATACATTTATTTCATCCAAGCAGTAAAGTGGCAAACTTGGCATCCTAATCGAGATTGGAGAAGTACCCCTTTTAGTGAATTGGGATTGAAATCAGAATTCCACTTATCCAGCCCAATTATATGCCCATTGACAAACCATGGACCTCCCGATAAAACATTCTGCATGGCTTTCTTAGAGAAGAAAGAACATAATACCCAATCAGAACCAAGGCTCGTGAGATGAAACTTTCCAAACTTCAACCACTGACGTCTCAGCTCAGCCACTATCAGCTATATAGGGATGCGACTCCCAAAGACCTTCACCACAACGGAGCATTGAAGCATCTCAGAATTAGCTTTGACATTGGGCTCAAATAGCTTGACTGCTAATCCATCTTCTGTCATAAAAGATTCACAGGCCAGAAGCTTAACTTTAATATATGGATGTTTTGTCCATGGATTTACTGGTTCCTGCCCTGATGCCAAAACAATGGCATTACCTTCTACTATCAGTTTTACTGATTTGCACACTCTACAGAATTTTCACAAACATTTTACTTACAACCTTGAAATTTTTCAGACAATTGAACGCCTCCTGCTATAGATATCAGTTTAACACCAGCAAACCTGCTAACAAACAATTTCCTTTCTAAAGAAGAAGATCTGACCTTATGAATGGTCTAAGGAGAATTCGTTTCATCTTCAAACATAACTTGTTTACCTTTCCCCAACATAAGAGATATAGTTGTTGCCTTTTCCAAATTTGGCTCTCGGATAACCAGAGCTGAATTACAGATTCTCGAAGCATTCCCAGAAGTTGCCTTGTTAGACACCATTGATGCTATTCCCTTCCATGGAGGAGAATTTCGGTCATCGGAGGTTGCCGGAGGACGATCCTCCATCACCGGCGTGAAACCAGCCAATGAGCCGCTAACAAAGAAATTTGAAAAATCTTCTCAAAAAACCGAGACTCTCTCTCACTAACTTTCTCTCACTAGCTTTAACATTTAACCAATAATTATATATTTCCATTTATCAAAACAGAGAATTTTTTACTTACTACATATTGTAGTAGTAGATTGGAAAATTTTTCTGGAAAACAAAAATTCTCTAAAACATGCTTTAACGTGGACTAGCCGATATTATTGTATGCATGTTCCATATCAATTTTGATCACCATTTGACCTTTCTTAAATTTGGAATATCTGAACTTATTAAATAACCCTTGGGAAAGTAAAATATGATCAGGTAAAGAATGACCTTTATTAAAAGCAGATTGATCTTCTGAATAATTTTAGCAATGAGACAAATTAACATAGTTAACATCATCCTAGCCACTATTTTGTATATAAACAAACAAATGCTAATTGGTCTATAGTTTGAAGGAACCACAAGGTTCTTCACTTTAGGAATAAGATTCACTAAAGTTTTCTTCCACTCTTCACACATAATACCAGAAGTAAAAAATGAATTTATATCCTTCTAAACATCATATTTAATGATAGATGAATAAGATCTAATAAAAGTGTAAGAAATATCGTTCAAACTAGGAGAGACATTTGCTTCCAAATGACAAACAACAAGCTCCAGTTCATCTTTAGAGAAATCAACCATCAACATACTTCTGTCAGCATCTCCAAGCACTTGAGAAGGAGTCGACCATCCCCTTAAAACACATTTCCTCTCCTTCCACTTGTCATTAAAGAACTTGTAAAAATATTCTTCAATTTGAAATTGATCTTCAATCAACATTCCATTAATATCTTTAATTTGAATTATCCAGAAGCCATTTCGCCTAGTTGAATCAAAGGCATGGAAATTTTTTTAATTTTTGTCTCTTTCTACCCACTTAACCTTCGCCCTTTGTCACCACTAGGTATTAAGTTGTCTAAGCATAGAATTGAGCTCTAGCACCTTAGACTTCAGCAAATAAAGTTTAACATTAGAAGGGTCTCCACTTTCAGCTCCTCCATCTGTAATTCTAAAATTTCTTTTTTAAGCCAATCTTTCAAAACATTGAGATTCAAATGTTTACTTTTCTCCAAAAAAATAAAGCCTTCAATGTTCTTTTAAATTTTAGATTAAGAGAATGAACAATGTTCCCTTAAACATTTTTCTCCCAAGACTTAGTCACAATCATAGAATAAGTTGGAAAGGATACCCAAACATCTTCAAATCTCAACTGTCAATTTTTCTGAAAAGTAGAAGGAAAAATTTTAACCATGATAGGACAATGATCATATGCTATTCTTGCAAGATGTCAAATGGCCGCCAATTAGATAGCTTCTAAAGCAACATAATTCAAAAGGCATCAGTCCAACCTTTCAAGAATCAAGGCTCCACCTTTTTATTGTTGCACCAAGTAAATTTAGGACCTATCACCCCAATATCATGGAAATCACCATTGTTCATTAACATAATCATATCTTGAGGTCCTTGTGAAAGAACAAACTTTTTACCTCCTCTTTTTCTAATCTTGTGAAAAAATACAATTAAAGTCTCCCCCTACCAGATATGGAAGTTTTCTATCTGAAAGCATACCAAGACTTCTCCACAAGATTCCCCTCTTATAGATATCTTTGCTACCATAGACCGTAGCAACCAACCACACAACCTTGTTTAGAATACAAAGCTCAACAACTACAAATTGAGAAGAGGCTTCTAACACATAAAAAGAAGCTACATCAATCCTCCAGCAAACAAAAATATCACCAGATAACCCTTCCACGGAAAAAAGGAAGAAATCCTAACTAACTCCAATCAATTCATTAAACTCGAATCTACTTATAAAAGAAATCTTTGTCTCTATAAGTCCAACAAAGAAAATGTCTAAGTCTTTCACAAATTCCTTTTAATAATGAAAGACTTCCCTTTTCCTAGCCCTCCTAAAATTCGAAAAAGCTATTGAAGACATTTAAGATTAGAAGTAGGATTACTTCCACTCCTAAAGCTCTTCAACACATCACCCTTCCTACTCCTTTGTAGAATATTATCTTTACAGAAAGATCTAAGTTCCTTTTGGAGTTTGGACTTCAACACTCCAAATCCTTCATCCACCAAATTTGTTCCATAACTAGAAATCTTCTTATCAACACCAGCTACTTCTCCTTCTTCTAAATCTTCAGTCAGTCACTCAAGTAAAAAAGGATCACTATCCTCATATACTTCACAACATGATTCTAGAATTTTAAATTTATTAACATTTGCTGGAAGATCAGAAGCAATAAGAGAATTTACCTTACTATCCAAAGCAATCTTCATTAGTGGAGTAAGAACTTTAATATGGTGATCTACATAACCAGCCATAACTTCTGAATCAACAAAACCTTTAACTTCTTTAGCTATAGATGAAAATTTTTGTTTATGATCGACATCTACCTCATTCTTAACTGTACCATTATCCTCCAAATCAATTTCTTTAGAAACATTATTATCAGGTTGATATTTTTTGACAAAATTTGGAAAGCATCTGTTCGTCTAGGATTACCAAATTGCAATTGTTTTTCTTTGTTATCATTAGAAAAAAAATTTCCCTTCTCCTCCGATTATTAATAAGAACTCATGGACCATAAGAAGGTTATTTACTCACCCCCTTTTGCATAGAATAATCTTCCAATCTAATTTCCACATTAGACCTGATAGAATCATTAATAGAACAAACATTTTCATTCAGATTACAATCATTAATAAGATGTCATATTTTCCAACATTCAAAGCATAAAGTGGAATTTTTTTCATATTTAACTCTTTGAAAGAAACGTCCACCCAAACCTTACACCCAAACACCTAAGGGGAATTATTTACCTAGTGTTATACGGACACAAACTCTAACATGGCCGGTGGGACTAAATCTCTCTCTCCATCTCTAATATTGGAAAAATTTTATTTCATCGGTAGTTTTAACTACCTTTCTTTCTGTTGGCATCTCAACTCATTTTTTTCTTTGGGAGATCTTAGCCAACATCAAAAACTCATATCAAAAAGAGAAGTACAACCTCTGTCCAAAAATTTGACTTTGACTTTCAACCCCTAGATTAACTGGCGGTGAGATGGTCTCAAGTAAAACTTTTAAGCTCTTTATGTCAATTTTATGAACATGTATTATTGAGTCTAACTCAATATGTTGGTTTCTAAATTTTTGAATAGTCATATTGATCTTATTTCCAAGAACATCAATTTTTCAAGCTTATATCTTTGACATTCCGCTTCAAAATTTGTCAATGATATGGAAGAGACAAACAAATGACTCCCTCATATTTTCTTGCTAATTTTGTAAGCCTTCAGGTTGAGTGAAAACTCAAATTATCATGTTTCAAAACCTAGAGAAAATTTGTCAATTTTTTTAAAATAAAAAATATTTTCAAAACTCAGTCCTGAGATGACACTATCATATGCTAACCTACAACACTCCCTTGTAGTCTAGTATATATAATGAAAATATGAATCCCCTTTAAACCATAACTAGTCTTTGTATTTGATCATCATATGTTGGGTTATAAGTCTTATAACTCGGCATATGTGATAAAATATAAGGTACATCATACTTTTTAAATTTAATTTTAAAAATATCTAATTCCAATCTTTTCTCAATTTCAGAAACTCAAACTCAATCAAATGATCGGCCAGCTAATTTTGATCAAGAGTTGGATGACCTATTGATGGATGAAGATATTCCTACTAGAAATGTCTACATGGTTGAGACTAGAGCTTCAATAAAGGAGGGAGAACCTTGTAAACCCTATTATGGCAGAGATTAAACTTTAGCAGCAGCACACCTAGATGTTTCAGTGAGAAAAAAGAGGGATGATCTGTACAATAAGAAATTGGAAACTCAAGTTAGAGAAAAGTAATAGAGCCTAGCTAAGACATATGAGCCTTTATTTCGGCAACAATAACATGTAGTCTAATGGTGACTAATCATATTAATAAGCTAGAGTCCCATTCAAAAGCTCCCGAGTCAATGCCAGTAGTCCCTCCCAGCCTACTAGTAATCCTTCCATTCCAATCAATATTTTCCTTAGCTCCTCCGGTACCAGCCCAAAAATATTTTGAACAAATGATTGAGGACCACGTAAGGGAGGCCTTATCTCATTCCCAATGAACTCTATTTATCCCAAAGGGTAGACCCTACCACGAGGAAGATGATTTAGCTCCTTACCTAAAGGGCTTTGTGCCACCATCCTTTTAAATTTTCACTAGAATTAAAGCTTGAGATAACATTTGGCCTACTTCAGGCAAGCTATTGCATTGCTAGGAGGGCTAGATGCTCTACTCTTTTACCAGTTCATTAGTAGTCTTTCTGACATAGCATTTAAGTGGTACACAGATCTACCTAACAGTTTTGTGAAAACTTTCAATGAACTTGAAAATATATTCTTAAAGAGATTTTTAGGAGTGTAGTATGACACAACCGTAGGTGAACTCATCATTGAAAGCCAAAAGTCAATAGATTCTCTGATTGAGTACATCTTGAGGTGGAAAAACCTCTCGATGTGTGAATACTAGCTGCAAGAGCAACATGCAATGGATATTCTTTTAAGCAATATCCACAGGCCTACTGCTTTTCTTTTGAAGGGTTTCATAATTAAAACCTTTGAGAAGATTCTAAAAAGGCAAGCAACCTATAGTAAAAGGCTCCCTGGATGCCATTCTTGGAGGATCTTCCACATGACAAGAAAGCTCAATGAAAGTTCATCAGGGATGTTAAGCCCTTATGAACTAGTCCCAATGCTAACAAAGAGGGGGGAGAATTGGATATTTAAAACTTCTTTAACTAAAGAAAAAAAAATTAAATCTTACAGTGAAAATGAATTAAATCAATAATAAAAATAGTAATCAGAGATTTCACCCAAGATGTTAATTGTAGTAAAAATAAAGTGCAAAAAATAATACAAAAGAACACACCATATTTAAAGTGGTTTGGTCAAACCTTAAGCTACTTCCACTCCCTGGAGACACCCTCCGAGTATTACACTAAACCTTTAGTGACTCTCCTTTATCCCCCACATCTAGATGGAGAAGCCCTTACAAAATCACTTCTACCTTCCCCGGTGTGGTGGAGTAGTTGGGTCCTTTAACAATAAAGAGATATTCTTCTTCCAAAAACTTTCCTCAAGATGAACCTTGAATCCGATGGTACTAAGGTGCAAGCTTGCTAGAGAAATCGTGTGAAACCCCCTCCACACTCCCTTGAAGCCCCCTCCAAGGATCTTATCCATCTCTCAAACTCCACCCTTTCCTCTCTCCCTTTCAAGTTCTCTCTTTAAGTTTTCTCCAAAAGAATGAAGCTTTAATGGCTGCCAAAGACACATATTAAGTGCCTTGATAAAGTTTAAATAGAGGGATTTGAAGCACCCTAAAAATTAATCTTGGCAGCAAAAGAGGGCTTCAGAAATCCCTAAAACTTTATTTCGACGCCAAATATCATCCAGGACGATCTCATGATCATCTTATACGATATGTTTGAAATGAGGGCTTCAAAAACTCTAAAAACTCAATTACACTGCTAAATATCATCCAGTACGATCGCGCTATCGGTCAGGATGATGTGCAAAATTTGACCTAATAGTCTAGGATGATAACTTGGATGATCTGATGGATGATATAAACAAATTTTCTCCTCATCGTCCTCGATGATTAGAAGAAAAATTATGGTATTTATTCTTGGACGATTAAGGAAAATCAAGTATGTCTGCAAACATCATCTGATATGATATACAGATCGTCCAGGACTATCAGATTGAAAACTTTAACCATAATTAATCCCCTAATCATATGATGAATTTAGGCATGATTTGTATAGATCGTTTGGGATGATTAGAACAAAAATTGAATTTTAAAATCTTGCCTAAATTATCATTGGCATCTATTTTCCAAGATCATAAAGGATCATCCTGGATGATCCAAAATCATCCACTACGATTAGTTCAAAACTTGAACTTCTGGTTTGGACAATATCTCACTCTCCTAAGTGTGTGTGTGTGTGTGTGTGTGCATGGTCACCAAGCAAGCATACACCCTTACAGGACTTGACTAAATAAATCAAAATTACACCAATGAATATTACATACCCTTTACAACAAAACCTTATTCAACCCAATCTTGAGCTCTGATTTTGATGTTGCATGGTGTTCCTGAAATGTTAGTATATAAAAAAAAACTATGAGATATAAAGATGTTTGTTATCATAAAAAATATAAAACTCGTGAGCTCGAGTCGTAACACTCCAAAGCTGATGAAGTCCTTTGAAAAAAAATAGCCACAGTGTTGACAATCGATAAGGGAAAATAGCTTGCCATCAGCCAGCCCAGTGTTCTTTTACCCAGACCAATTCAAAGACAACCATTCCAGGCACTAGAGATTATTACTCGATCCCTTTTAAAGAAATGTTAGCAAAATGTTATCCTTTCAAAAGGGAATCAATAAGAAGCATTTTCAAAAGTCTTCTAAAGAAACTAGATTTCAAATTACGAGAGGCCAAGAGGTTTGAAGAGGTAAATAAGAAAGATAATCCCAACTTTTACCCCTACCACGACATGCTAGGCCAATCGATTGAAGATTGCATTATTTTTAAAGAATGGCTAGAATGAACTTCATGTAAGGTAATATCATCATTCTTAAAGAGTAATTGGTGGACTCAGATCAGAGGTTGGCCAAGACTATCACAGGTAATTACTCTAGAATTTCTCTTTCAATTGAAGATGGCTGGTATATAGCTTTATCCTAGACACTTAAAAAGTTGATTAAAAATTCTTTTCATCTTTCTCAATAACTATTGATGAGACCTCAAGCCCGATCTGGGAGGTTGACAAAGAGGCTTCACAGGAGGATGTTGAGCCCCTTTCCTATCAAGTAGTTGTAGTGACTGTTGTATTAAAAAAAAGAGTGAAAATTTCATAGAAAGGAAAACTATTGATGATAGATGCATCTGAGAAGTAGATGGTTGTATAAAAATCCTTTCCCCACTCATGTTATCTGACTTTTACTTTGCCCCATCAAAGGCAATGGGTCACAAAATTAATAAAAAAGATTATTTTTCATCAATTTTGATGATTAGCCATGAAGATAAAATATAAGTTGATCACTCCTCTAAAGAAATTCAAAGTTCTATTGAGATCGATCAAAATGTTCAAAAATTCAACCTTCTAGATTTGACCTCTAAAGGGAATGTCAAACTTGAGATCATATCAAATAGACAACTCCATAAAATTAACTTTCACGTGAGTCATATCATTATAGATCTTTTCGATTCTAACACCCATCTAAAAAAATAACAATCCAACAAATATGGAGAGTATAGACTACACTGTAGTTTGCCCTCTTGAGGAAATAGGGCAGGTGCAACTTTTTGATGGAAAAGTCTTACCCCCTAAGCTTTTCCCTCAGAATAAAGGTAATCAAGTTATCTCCAACGATCCGATCAAAGTCCCCACTCAATAATCTAATCTTTCTTCCACTCCAGTAGGTCCTAATACTGATGCTCCCAAGGTTGATAACAACATGCATGCTCACCTTATGAAGTTGCTAGCCAAGTTGAGCATCTACGATGCTCGTCTTGTCAAAGGAAATAAAGGAGTCCTTAATCAAAGAACTTCTTGACCTAGAGATTTTCCTCAATCAATTAGCTTAGACCTCAAAAGATGAATCCCTCTACTTCAAGGAAATCCCATGTGTAATCTTTTTTTATGAAGACATACTTCTAGGTAATGTTGACCTTAATCACCCTCTTTAGATCACTATAAATGTAGAGAACTTCAAATTATCAAGATTCGTTGTTGATCTGGGTGCATCGATCAATGTAATGAATGTAAAGACCCTTGCCTATCTTAAAGTTGATACTAGTAAGCTCACCACTAACAAGTTTTTGCTACATGGATTCAATGAAAAAAGAGAGAGGCTTTGGGTTTGATCATCCTCCTGTTTAAAATTTGAGAAATAAAATTGAAGTTAAATTTTATATAATTTTGTTTCAACTACATCCTTCAATAAACTGTTAGGTAGGCCCTAAATCCATAAATATAGGATGGTTCCATCTACCCTACACCAATGTGTTAAGTACCAACGAGATGATATTGAATATATAATTATAGTTGATCTGCAACCATTCTCTATTCAAGAGATCGAGATTTATAAGGATGCTATATACTACACACCGAAAGGGTCCTCTTCTCATTATAAGGTTGAAATCAATATTAAGAAGGAAATAAGTGAGCAAAGCTCCATTCAAAATTAAGAATCAAAAGGATCTAAAGGAAAAGAAGAAGAAAAAGAAAAAGATCAAGAAATATAAGAATTAGTAGGGAAAATGACTTTAGGCTTCCAAATTGTTACCTCAAAAAGGTGAGAGGATGGCCTAATAGACATGTGGTCGAGGCCTTGATTCATTTTAAAAAAGAATTACTCTTGTATATATCGATCCTGAATCAATTTCATAAGAAGAACCAAAAAAATGGGGTGTTATAATACCTTTTGATTACCAAAAAATTAACCCTCCTCCAAAGTTTGACCTCACTTAGAACTAGATAGTGACCCAGAGATTAATGCTCCAAAAATTTAAAGTGATGAGCCTGAATTGACTATATATGAAAAGCTTAGTAGGAGAATCGAGGCCTTCACCTTATCCCCACTGTCTATGGGTAGGCTTGCAGAGTTATTGATTAAGGATTCTCCTAACTTAGATAATGAAGTAAGGAAAGTCTAAAATATTTTTTTTTGCTCCTCCTCCTTAAGGGATGAAAGTGATGTAACATTCAAGGAGATAGATTTGAATGAATTAATGGAATTACCTTTTGACTACTTTCCTATCTGTGTAAAAAATTCTCTCTTTAAAGGTTTTGTACCATATAGATGGACTAAGGATCAAGATAGATACCATAAAAACATTTTTCAAATGAAGATCAAGAAAAATTTGACAAGTGGTATCAATTTTCATACCGTTAGTTCATTTGATGATGATGAATAATACTTAATGATAACTTATCATCTTGAATCTTAAAATATCCTTATTGAAGTCATCGATCTCATCGATAAACTCAGTTTGGAGACTTTAGATGATCCTGATGAAATTTAAGTTTGGGATGTACCCCCTGAATTTAAGGAAGAGATTAAATTGACAGTTGTTGAGTTGAGAAAAGTTAACCTAGGAACCAATGATAACCCTCGCCCTACTTTCATAAGTATCTTTTTGAGTGAGGATGGGTTTGAGGATCAGATTCAACTCCTTTCTAAGTTTATGGATTATTTTACCTAAATATATGATGAAATATTAGGCCTGTTCGTAGTTCATAAATATGGAATCTAGCACGATGCCATTCATGTTAAATAAGCTCCTCGACATATGTGTTTAGAGATAGAGCAGAAAGTCATTTTTGAAATCAAGAAATTGGTTTAGGCTAGATTTATCCAAGAGAATTAATATCCCTCTTGGGTAGACATCATCATACCAGTTTGAAAAAAAGAACAATCAAATCCATTTTTTTTTGTCGAGTATAGGGATTTGAATTAGATGTGTCCAAATGATGAATTTCCTTTACATATACGTGACCTCATGGTGTATATTGCATCTTTAAATGTAAGTTTCTCCTTTATGGATGGTTCATTTGGTTACAATCAAATTAGGATGGCCCTACAAGATGAGACAAACATTGAATTCAGGACCTCTATAGGGATCTTTTGTTATAAGGTGATACCCTTTGGCTATAAAAATGCTGGTGCAACTTATCAACAGGAAATAACCTGAATCTTTGATGATCTAAACCAAAATTAACTTGAGTGATACATTAACAATTTGGTTATCAAGAGTAAGGTCAAAGAGGCTCATCTTTATGACGTAAGAGTAATCTTCAAGCAGTTGTGTTATTACGACCTCAAACTTAATCCCTTAAAGTGTATTTTTGGCGTCACTTCAGAAAAATTCTTAGGATTAGCAGTGAGACACCATGGAATTAAGATTGATCCCTCTAAAATTGAAGCCATCTTAACTATGCCACCTCCTAAGAGCCTTACCCAACTGATGTCTCTTCAAGGTAGGCTTATGTATATAAGAAGGTTTATATCCAAACTTTTTGGAAGATGTCAACCCTTCTTTGTCCTTGCCAGGAAGGATGCTAAATTCATATGGGATGAGAAATGATAGAGTGCCTTTGATAATATAAAAGAATACCTTTCTAATCTGCCAGTTTTGGTAGCCCATGTTCCGAAATAAAATTTGATCCTCTACACTACAGCCCAAGATGAGTCCTTAGGCGCCATGTTAGCTCAAATCAATGACAAAGGGGGAAAAATGCCCTCTATTACCTGAGCCAAAGACTTCTCTCCACATAAATATGGCACCCTTTAATTGAGAAGCACTGTCTTACTTCAGTTTTTTACAAACCAAAAAACAAAGACACTCATACTTTCTCATTCAATTAGTTTGATTTATATAGTCAATCCCTTACAATATCTTATGAATCAGCCTACAGTGCCAAGATGCTTGATGTGTTGGTCTATGATATTACTCTAGTTTGAAATCATTTTCAGTCCCCTGTGTGTTATGAAAGGCCTACATTGCCGACTTCCATGCAGCACACTCGCTACTAGTGAATTACCCTTTAAATGATGATTTACCCGATGAGCAAATCATTAGTTTAATAGAATATAATGATTGTATATGGGAATTGTATTTGATTATGGGGCATCCTCTTAATGGGAAAAAAACCTAAAAAATCTTTAATCTATGGAAAAACTAGAATTAGCCTGATTTTCATAACACCAAAAAAGGGAATGGTGCATTTTTTCTACTATTTATCAGAGTCTTGCACAAACAATGAGGCTGAGTATGAATCACTGATATCCGGTTTAGAACTTACAATCTTGATGGAGATTAAAGAGATTAAAATCTTTGGTGACTCTTCACTGATAATCAACTAGATTATAGGAACTTACAAGAATATGAATCCTAAACTCCTCAAATATCACTAGTACACTAGTCACCTGCTTAAGCAAACTCCTATTGTCACTTTATATAGAATCCCCCATGGAATAAATTTTATGGTGAATGCCTTAGCAAAGCTCGTAAAGAAATTTACATGTCAAGAAGAAGACTCCATCCCCATAGAGATTCAAGGTTTCCTAGTCCTATCTCCCTTTTATTTAGAACACATCAACAAGCAATCTCCCCAGGTCCTTTTTTCCTCTTCAACAACTAAAGAAGAAGGCGATTGAAAATGACCTTTAATTGAATACCTTCAAAATGGAAAACTTCCCTAAGATAAATCCCTTGCCAACCAGATTAAGAAACGTGCCCTATCATATGCACTAGTCAACAATATGTTGTACCACCGATCATTTGATCAGATGTGGCTACATTATTTAGACAAATGAGAAACCCTGAATATCGTTAATGAAGTCAATTTCGTACTATATGGTGTTCATCAATCGGGTCCAAAAATGAAGTTGAAAATCAAAAGACTTGAAAACTACTAGCTTACGATGATTGATGATTACATGAATGTTGCAAAATATTGTCATCAGTACTAGGTTCATGGTGTGGTACCACATATTTTATCAGGCTAATTGACCCTCCTTCTTTAAAGGGTCATCGCTTCATATTGGACTGACTACTTTTCAAAGTGGATGGAAGCAATTCCACTACATAATGCAACATCACATCATGTTTTGAATTTCTTTTGTGATCATATCTTATATTGGTTTGGCATACCCCACAAAATTATATTTAATAATGGGTCCACATTCAAGTTTACAAAAATTAACAATTTTGTAAGACACTATATTATTAATTGGAGATACTCAATAATCTATTACTCTCGAGCTAATGGGTTGGCTGAGGCATCAATAAGGCTTTAGTGTAAATCATCAAGATGCCACTTAATGATAATAACCGTCAATGGGGTGAGAGGTTGGTGGGAATCTTGTAGGCTTATCGAACCACTTATAGATCCATGACCCAATCCACTCCATTATCACTAGTGTATACGTTCTAGATAGTACTCCCATAAAAGTGCAGATTCCCTAACTTAGAGTGGATAAGTTATCTATTTTAGGTGCATTTTTACACTTTTTTATAGTTTGTGCAAATTACCTCTTATGAGTATTGATGAATTCATTTATTGATATCTAAGCTTTCACACGATGAATTGTGTCAATGTATGAATGAACAGTGCTTTGCATAAGTGCCGAGTAAAAGGGACAAGGATGCCACCCACTAAGGAAAATTCTTCTTAGCAACTTGGGATTAATCCCTTGAATTTATCGAGCCTCGATGGAGAATCTTTGAAGATATTCCTTCATTGACTCTCCTTCATTCTAGTGAATCCCATAGAGGTGGTAAGAATCTTTAACAATCTTTCAATTTGTAATAAAGTACTTGACACATAACTTAGTAAATTTAATGAATTTGGGAATAGTTCCGACTAAAATTGAATAGAATCTTGTATGAGCTTTCTCTTTGAGAGTGGAAAAAAATGTTTTACATAGGAGTGTATCTAACGCTTATTGAAGATGCATGGTGGTTCTATTATGCTTGATATACTCATAAGATTCAGATGACATATCATAAGTGTCTATGCTCGGCAATATGAAGCTCATATAAATAAGGTTTTTAAGGATGTCTTCAGTTAGAGGAGAAGATTAAAAATCCCAAGGATGAAGGGATTTCCTTCCACCTCTCAAAGGGAACTCTTCCTAGACTAATCGCTACAGTTCATCTCATAGAGCATTGTGCGAGATTTCATTAATGTGAGGTAGGGCTAATCCCTCGATAGTGACTGGAGAAATGTAGGTTGGTTATGCTGCACGAGAGGGATGTATACAACACGCTATATTAATGATGTTATTATCTTGGTGTGATGGGGGATAAATCCTTGATTAAGGGAGAGGCTGTATTACATAAAAATGTTTAGGTTAGTCATCCCCAGTTAGTGGCAGATCTTAAGGGAGATGTATCTCCTTATATTGTGCTAACACCAGCTATCAGGTCCATTATAGAAATTGAAGGATCTCATTTTGATATCCTCATTTCTTGGATGTGATATTCTAGTGAGGGTTCTGAAGTTCCTTCTCCAATAGGATTTTGCTAACCAAAATAAAAAGAGGAAGAAGCCTAACATCCTTGATTCATAGATTGATGTATGGATTAGTGTGAGTTAGAGTGGTAGGCTCCAATATTGCGATTGCTATGCCTATTGACTATTGAAAATGATCCAGTTGGGCTTGTAATAGTGGGACTGTATTCCCACAAGTGGCACCTAACTATTGCAAGCTATAATATTCGCAATAGTTAAGTAGAAGAATTTTTTTGTCCTAGTGTTGTACGGATATCCATCACACAAATAGAGAACTTAGAAACACCAATATTTCTACCTAAAAAATTATGAAAAAGGAAAAAAAAAAACTACGGGGCCACACCAAGCTGAAATAATCATACTATTATTTGAACATGTTATAATGATCGACCATAAACATGAGGATGATTAAGTTGTAATAGTCCAAGAAGTGGGTTCAAACTTTGTGTGAATAATAACAGTCAAGTAGAAGTCCGACAGTGGTAGAGCGAAAGTCTGACCGATAATTAGGCAGAAGTTCAGCGATGGTTAGAGGCCGATGGAAGTTCGGCGATGGTCGGTGGCTGGGCGGAATCCTGGCGATAATCAGTGGTCGGGAGGAAGTCAGATGACGAATTATGGCTGAGCGATGGCTGAGGGGTCTGAAGGCAAGAGTGCTCCCATATTTCTCTTTTTCTCTTATGTACTTTCCCTTGCTTGCTTCTTATTTAATGAAGAATTATGAGTCTATTTATAAATTTCTGAGAGTGGTATAACTTGTAAATACAAAGAATATCAAATACATGTTGGGAGTGTTTTGATGGATGACCGATATCAATTCCCTCGATCATAGACCATTTATCGATCATTTGAGTGTCCTAATGATGTTTGAACTCGATGATTTTGGGCTCGTTCGATTCATCTCGTCGAAACGATTGATTTGATTATAAGCATGCCATATTTGAATATCATGTAGTATCTAATTTATATTTTGAACCTTCTAAATATTCTTTAGGCTCTTGATTTGGACCAATTTGGGCTCGACTTAGATTGAATTTAGTGTCGTTGGATTAGTTTCATTGAGATGTTCAATTCAACTATAAGTTTTTTTAATGGAAATTCAGAAGGATCCAAATTTATTTTAAATAATTTTTAATATGAAATTCTCATGAGATTGGAGCTCGCTCAAAATAATTGTTATTTTATTAAATTTATTTTTTAAAAATAACTAATTTTTTATTAATTAATGAATTTTATTGACATTTAGGAAGGTTTTTTTTTGGATAGTTACGGTGGAATTTCTTGATCTCAACATTTAGAAAGTTTTCAGTTAGAGAGAGAAACTCCAGAAGTTTTCTAGAGAGAGAAAAACTTTTGTTTTTCAAAATTCTGTCCCCCCCAAATTCCGTTCTCCATCAATGACGGTGGAGGGTCGCCGGCCTCCACCTTCCGACACCTCTAAAGTTTTTGGAACTCCACAACCATTGATCGGAGGGGAACAATGACAGGTAATTGCCGTCTACAATTGCAGGAGGTAATCACTGAAGTTGATGAACTTCATCAATCAAGTTCATCAAAGTCTTCTTCATTGGTGGATAATTTGATGCAAAATGTGATAGAGAAGGACTTGTCATTTTTGAATTCCAAACAGAGATCTCAATTTTCGAAATTGAAACGCAAAGGACCATTGGTAATAAAGGATGTAGCAGAAATAACACCTAAGTTGGTCAAGCATGTGGAAGGCAAAGGTAAGGCTATATCTGAAATTATGGAAATGGTTACTCTAAAGACTCTGAAATCATCGAAAATTCATTCTAATAATACGGCGTCTACTTCGGGAATGAAATTTTTTGTTAACCGGTTCGAAAATTTGAATGCAATCCCTGGACTTTGTTGCAGCGTAATAAATGAGAATTCTCGGAATTTGGTTAACAACAATGTTCATTCGGAACTGGAAAGAAGGAAAGTCACGGAGGAAGGTAAGCTGTTTGAGGAGATGCCTAAAAGCAATGTATGCTTGGGTAATGTGAAGCCATGGAGTAACAAACCATATATAAAATTGGATTTTAATGAAAAGGATGTTGTTTTATCTGAGGATGGAAAGGCAGCGAAACTATATGATGAATTGGAGAAGATGAATTCAACTAAACTATCAAAGTCGTTGGTAATTAAGGTTTTTGGGAGAGAATTACCATCCCATATGGTGGCTTGGGATATAAGGAGACAATGGAATCAATTCGATCAATTCCACTTTACTACATTGGGTAGAGGATGGTTCTTATGCTCATTTTCATCAGAAGAGATGGTACAAGCAGCTCATTCAGGAGGTCCTTGGTTCGTTAACGGACATATAGTAGGAATGGAGAAGTGGACGCCAGAATTTACTACGGATTCTAATAAGGGTCTTTCTTCTCCGATTTAGTTAGAATGCCCCACTTACCTTTGCAATGTTGGGATGAGAAGAATATAGCATGTATATCTTCAATAATTGGAAAACCACTTATGTTGGACGGTAATATGTTTCATTGGGGAAGAAGAGAGTTTGCTAGAGTATGTATAAGAATAAGGCTTGATCAACCTCTTCCATTAGGTGTTTGGGTGGATAGCATGGCTGGAAGGTTCTTCCAAGTAGTGGAGTATGAGAAGGTATCAAACTTTTGCTTTGGTTGTGGGAAGATTGGACATATGGAGAATGAATGTGTGCTAAAAGAAAATAACCAGAAGGTTATGAAAGTTGCTGATGATAGTAATAGAAGAAATGATATGGGAAGAACTCAAGAGGTTTTTAAAGAACCTACTTATGGTCCATGGATTATGGTCATTAACAAGAAGAGGAGAAATTTTAAACAGAGCAACAAGATGAATAAATCAAACACTGCCATATATGTTAAGAAATCTGTTACTCCAGTAAGAGTTGAATAGGAAGCTCAAATTGTTATGGAAGATGGCTTTGGTAAAAGCTCTAGACAGGAGATCCCAAGGATTCCAGGTGATGTGGCTAATCAACTAGAAGAGGGAGATGTTAATTTGGAAGGAGATAAAACTGATAAAGTGGAATAAGATATTGTTCTAGTGGAACAAATAAAACCAGATAACATTAGTAATATCTTATCTGGTCAGGTTCTCTTTCAGAGTAATTCAATTGTCAATAATGCGAAGGGTTGCTTGCGACTCAGGTAAGTCCTAATGGATTACTTGCCAACTCAAGTATTCCCTATCAAAAAAGTGATTTCAAAGTTCAGAAGATTTCAGGTAAAAATGAAGTGGAAGAGTTGGGTCAAAATGTCTTGATCAGCAAATCTGTCGATTGGGCAGCAGAAAGTATTTCGATGGTGGAGCCTCCTATATTTAAAAGATTTTGTAAAAGAATGGGATGTCTTCTTTGTTGGGGTGATTGAAACCAAAATCTATTTATTTGAGAGATATGAAGTGAATAAATTGTTGGGTGATGATTAGGATTATTTTCTTTATCCCTCAGTTGGTGCTTCTGGAGGTATTATGGTATTATGGAAAGTTAATATTACAAAATTTTCCGTAATAGAGGCTTCACCTCAATGTGTGATTGGAGAAATAAGTCTTTTCATAAAAGTAAGTGGTTGGTTTCTACTATATATGGAAACAAAAATCCACATTTGAGAAGAAACTTGTGGGAAGTATTAGAAGAAAAAAGTAATAAGAATATCCCTATGGTGGTGGGAGGGGATTTCAATTGTATACTTTCACAAGAAGAGAAGAGAGGTGGAAAGAAGTTCTCTTTTTCTCAAGGCCCGCAACAAATGTCTACATTTATGACAAGAAATGACCTACATGATGTGGGAATAGTGGGTCCGAAATTTACCTGGTGCAACAACAAAGGTGGAAATGCTTGTATACTTGAAAGGCTGGATAGGTGTCTTTTGAAATCCAAGTCGTTAAATGAAATTCAGAATGCAGTGGTAAGACATTTGGCAAGGATTGCTTTCGATCATTGTCCATTAATTCTAAGATTTGTAAATGAGAAGTTGTACCAAAACAAAATGCTTAGATATGAAGAAGTTTGGGCATCTTTCCAGCTGCTAAAGCGATTGTTTTAAAAGCATGGAACAAACCAGTTAAAGGGAATGCCATGAAAATTGTTAATGTAAAGTGTAAGAGGACTTTAAAAGCACTTCATTTCTGGAGTAAGGAAAAATTAAAAAACTTTAAAGATAGAAATATTCTTTTAAAGAGTGAGATTGGTGGTCTACAGTTAGAAGAAGCCAATGGAAATGGTTTAGAAGAAGAAAAACAGGTTATTCTTAGAGCAAAAATACACGAATTCAATGTGAACTCAACTCGGTTAAGCACATGGTGGAGACAAAGATCAAAGATGAAATGGATTCAGGAAAATGATACAAATTCAAAATTTTTCCATTCTTTTGCAAATGGTAGAAGAATGGGAAATTTTGTTCATCAATTGAAGAATGAAGAAGGTAATTTAGTAGAAGACCATGCAAAAATTGAAGACATCATATTGAAGTTCTTTAACAACAAATGGAGAAACATATATGGTAATTTGAATGGATGGCCTCCGTTTTTGAAATCTTTATCTGTTGCTGATTGTAAAATTTTAGAATAAGAGTTCTCTTATTCTAAACTTGCAGCAATTATCAAAGATAGTGGAACCAATATTTCACCTAGATTAGATGGTACAACTTACTCTTTCTTCAAAAATTATTGGTATATAACTGGGAATGATGTATGGAGACTAGTACAGTATTTTTTCATTACAGGACAGCTTTGTTCAAGCTAGAAGAAGGCGCTAGTTATTCTCATTCCAAAGTTGCTGAATCCAAATTCTCCCTCAGGTTTTCGACCTATTAGCATGTGTGGCACTTTATATAAGATTATAGCCAAAATGATCTTAAATAGACTTATGAAGGTGATTGGTGGTCTTATTTTGGAGGAGCAAACGACATTTCTAAAAGGTAGATCACTGTCAAATCACATTCTTTTAGCTCAGGAATTGTTTAATAAGCTAAAAATTTCTAAATCAAAAGAAGGATGGGTGGCGATTAAGCTGCTTGATATGGAACAAGCTTATGATAGTATGGCTTGGGATACCTTTAGATTGATCTTGAAGGAAATGGGATTTCCAATCAGATTTTCAAATCTAATTATGGAATGTGTAGAATTTCCTGAATTCTTTTTTAAGATAAATGGAAAGATCTCGAAAGGGATTAAAACATATAGTGGATTCAGACAAGGTTGTCCACTTTCTCCCTATTTGTTTATCCTTTGCTCTCAACTATTAACCAATGATATAT
This sequence comes from Dendrobium catenatum, assembly GCF_001605985.2. Lineage (NCBI taxonomy): Eukaryota > Viridiplantae > Streptophyta > Magnoliopsida > Asparagales > Orchidaceae > Dendrobium > Dendrobium catenatum. Next base: position 3,695,873 of record NW_021319127.1, read on the forward strand.
GGTATAGTGGAAGGAGCTTGGGTATCAAAATCTCGACAAATGCACCTAGAGTGTCACATCTTTTATATGCAGATGATATCTTGTTGTTCTCCCAAGCTAATATGAGAAGTATGAGGAGATCTAAGAAAATTATCTCAGATTTTTGCAACAGATCTGGGCAGAGCATTAATAATAAAAAATCTGTAATAATTTTCGAGAATTTAGTTAAAAAGAGGAGGAAAAAATCTATAACAAAACTATGGGGATTCAAAACTGTGCAGTTTTTTATCTGGGCATCAAATTGGCTTTGAGGAAATTGCTAGCTTCAGATTTTAATTATATACTTGAAAAGGTGAATTCCAAACTAATTGTTTGGGGCAAACAGATGATATCTTTGGCTAGAAGAATTATACTTACTAAATCAGTCCTAGCGGCATTACCAGTTTTTGTGGCTACCCACACATTAATTCCAATGAGTATTCTTAAAGAAATTGAGAAAGCCGCTAGGAATTTTATTTGGGATAGACAAGGAGGTCTTCATGGACTACATTATTTGTCATGGGAAAAAATGTGCAAAACCTGGAAGGAAGGATGTCAAGGCTTAAGGTAGGTGAGTTCTATGACTGGTCCTCTTAGAGCAAAATTTGCTTGGAATTTCTTAAAAGAAGAAGACTCTTTGCTCAATAAAGCTTTGATGGCAAGATATGATACTAAATTTTGGGAACAAGCTAATAGAGTAAATAAATCCTCTACCTGGAAGATATTGGCTGATGGTGCTCTTGCTCTAAGGCCTATCACGAAGTGGAAAATTGCTTCAGGTAAGTCAATAAACATTCTTAAAGATGTATGAATTCTAGATATGTGTCTAGAGAAATGGCCTACATTTGTGGCCGTAGAGAATTTTGAATTTCCATCGTTGGAAAGCTTTATTTCAGATGGATGTTGAAAGAATGATCTTCTTAATAAATTCTTTGGGAAAGATCTTGTGAAGATTATTATTCAAATTGAAAATTTTCCATATCAATCCAAGGATAGCATTGAGCTGAAGAAAAGGTTCTCGGGCAAAAGCATTGCTGCTTTGGCCTCTTCTTATAATAATGAAGATTACGGAACTGTTCATTATGGAATCTGGCTAAATAAATTAAAGCTCAATCCTAGAATTTAATGTTTTTGGTGGCGGCTTCTCAATGAGGCAATCCCAACAAATGGATTTCTGATGAATCGAAGATTACTGGGACACAATTTATGTCCTAGAGGATGTATTGAATAAGAAAATACTGATCATGTCATGGTGCATTGTTCAAAACTACAGTAAACTATATGCATTCTCAGGAAATGGGGTTTCATGTGTCCATTTTTCTCCTCTGCCAATGATTGTAAGTATCATTTGAAAAGGTTATCAGTTGAAAATAAATCAATGGCAAATTTATACTGTTATCTAGTTTATTTCTCATGGAAGAGTAGAAATTTAATCAAGCATGGGAAAAAAGAATTGAGTTTGAACTACATTGCCTGCAATGCTATTAGTTATGCATCAATTTCTTATTCTAATCTTTTCATGGATCACTGGGATGCTAACCAGCCAACACGGCTGATTTCTCATTGGCACCGCCTCCCCCAGAATGGATTAAGGTTAATCTTGATGCAGCTTTAACTAGTAACAATAATGGAGGTATAGGTGGAATTTTTAGAGATTCTAAAGGCAGATTTTTACTTCCTTTTGGACTCAATTGCACTCATTGGGATAATGGAGCATTGGAACTAATGGCCATCTGTTCATTGAAGAATTTCATCTTTATTGGATGCTGGATGCAAAGGGACTGATTATAGAAGGAGATAATATCAACATCATCAAACTTCTACAAAAATCTTTGAATATAGAACCTCGGTTTGTACATGAAGAGGAGCTTGAAGACCTCTTTTTTGGATGGATTCGGTAACATTCTTTTTCATTTTGTTAATAGAGATTGTAATAAATTAGCCCACATTTGTGCTAACTTTGCATTACTTGAAGATTTTCTTTGGGAAGATCTTAGTAGCAATAAGGTTCCTTCTTCTTTGTTTAATATTCTAAAAGAGGAATGTGATAGACTCTCTATCCCATAGTAGCTTGTATTTGGTTTACTTTTTTCTTTTAATGCAATTTAGCATTTCTTAAAAAAAAAAAAAAAAAAAACATTTAGAAAGTTTTCTTTAGTATTCCCGCATCCGTTCGAGCGCGCATACTAGTGTAAAAATCGGCCCCCGGAATATTTTGGAATCCGGAGAAGCGACTGTGTTTTTGATCTCCACGTCTGGTCTGATAGATTGCTAATTTAGGGTTTACAGAGTAGACTCCAGAGATAGGTTGGAGACAGTATTTTTCTGATTGTTAATGGACTGCTACGGTCAGTTTAAGGTAAGTCCTCTCGTTGACGCACTGCCGGTGGCGACGAGGGGCAGAAGCGCCTCTCTTTTTGCTCGCACGAGCTGCTCCCAAAAGCTCGGTCTTCCACCTCCTTTATATTCCCAGGTTGGTGAGATCTATCCGGATCTTTTTGTTCACCATCTTCCGCTCTTCATCCACATGCTTGGGCTATGAAATCGTTGTACGCAAATTGCATGTCCTTGTTATTCCTGGGTACTTGCCCATCATTGCTTTACGTATCTCGTTTTTACGTTCAAAATTTCTCCAGGGATTTGCAGTTTTTGAAATTAAGGGGATTAGTTTCAATTTATAGTGGGAGCTTATTAGACAATTGGATTGAAATTGTCGATCTATATGTTTTATTACGTTATGATTTTGGCCTTATGCATTCAAATCTCTTAAGCTGAAATTGCTTTAATTTCTTTGATTATGTGCTGTCCTAAAAGAAGCGTTGCACTATTGTTCAACTTTATTTCATGCTTTTACATATCTAAAATCCAAAATATTAATATTACATGTCTACCATCCATATACAACTTTAATCAAATATACCACTCCTATCTTTCATTCATATCGCTCATACCATCCTATGAAGTTTAATATTTCATTTCATGCACCCATATTTGTTCTATGGGTGGTAGACATGCAATATTAATGTTTTATGTGTTAGATATATAAATAACATGAAATAAAGTGATATGTATGTAAATCCCCCATATATACACATTGAAAAGATAACAAAGTGGGTAAGCTTACGAATTTGAATGTTTTACTTTAATGATGTTAATCAAAACCGTAAATAATTATTGAGTACTTTCAACTCATTATTCTAGCCTTCCAAAAATCAAGTGAACACTAGGCCTCAATCGGTGGCAACTCATTCATGTATTCATCCTTTGTGATGGCCCTCCCTCCTCCTTGATAGCTTTTCGACATTGGCATCAACTACCCTCTTGATTCTAGCCTCCTTTATTGCAGCACTCTTTGAGTCATCTCCTCCATATGTTGATTTGATGTCGTTAATGAATCTTACTGCATCTCATCTCCAGCTATCATTTTCTCCACTTGAGGTAGTTGCTGGGATAGCTTGACTCCAACATCCGATTCCTTAAGCGATTTTCACAAATGAGCTTTCTAATAATTGCGGTGAAGTTGACAATACGACGAGTGTTCTTTACTTTCTCTTTAGTGCCTCTCAGAGTATTGGCATATTTGTTGCCTCTTATAAGTCATTTGCATAGTTTGTTTAAGGTCAACATTTGAACAACACTAAGCCATGTTCTAATCGACCCTTGCCATAATTGATTTTATGTTTCTCACCGTAATTTTAAAGCATTTTTCATCTTATTTTTAAGATAAGCTTGCTCTCATCGTTTCTTAAGATCCTATCAATTAGCTTCCTAAACCTCTATTTTTTTTTAGTTGGAAAGTTCATTTATGGCTGCCTTAATCCTTAAATTATCAGAAGTTTTTTAGAGAATTGTAATCTAAGTTGTGATATTTTTAATTCGCTACTTAATTTGATGAATGTTCTCATCACAGTTGCTTGTAGAAGATTACGTTGTATTGTTCACATGTAGATTCATCCTTATTGCGAACTTCCCCGCAAGGATATTGAAATGATCATCATAGTTTGACCTAACCAATGAAACTCTTATTATCTCATTCTGGACAGCATTCCACCATGTAAGAATGCATTTTTTTAACAAATTAATCTTATTTTATTTGGAATTGATTCTTTGTAACCCATTGCATCCGGATGTTCCAAGGTTTTCCGAATCTTATGTCTTTATGGGTTAAGTGTTAGCTGAAATTTATGTATCTAAGTGTTTGAAGAGAAAATGTTGATTGGAGCTAGGAAAATTTGCTACCGGCAGAAGCCTGTCTTTGAGATGATTCCATTGTAATATTCTATTATAATCATTATTAGCTTCTTGGCTTCAACATTTCTTATAGGAAATTTGCTTGTGTTTTAGATGTTATGGTATATTTGAATGTTGAAGTTCTAGTTGATGTCAATTAGAAGTAGCCATCTTTCTCTTCTCATTAGGAGAATGTCTTAATGATTCAAGTTGCTGTAAACAATGAGGCTTCTATGAATTATTCTCTTATAGATCATATGCCCTTTCCTCATATTATTGATTCAATAGATTATGATTGTTGTTTTTTCATCGGATAATTCTCCTAATGATATAGACAATAATTTGAATACTTCTTAGGTCATGTCATATTAGCATGGATCCAAGTTTAGTTTCTAAAATTTCTTAGATCTATCTAATGATGACGAGTCTCATTAGATTGAGGATTGCCTTACACTTTCTTCCCTTATGTAGCACATAACTAGTAAAAGAATATAACATTACCATTGTTTAAAATTGCACAATTGGAGGCACGCCTCAGCACAATTGTCGCCTGGAACAAGTCGAGGCGGATGCCTCTATTAGCCTTTGTGACGTGCATGCCTATAATTTCCTGAGGCGCGTTGCCTCATTTCTGTGAGGTGCTTGCCTCAAAATGACGAGTAAAAAAAATTAAGACCTAAACCTAAGCTTTAAACTTGGGGTTCATCCCGTCGTGTTGTTCGACTTTGTTTGCTGCGCATAAGGTAGTTTTGAATGATTTGTTATAAGATATTTTGCCTTATTCGATGCGTTCCCTATTGGATCGGAAGTCAGGTATGGTTCAATGATGCTCTTCTTGATGGATCAAATGTGAGGACAATTCGATATCGTTCTTCCTGTTGGATTGGAAGTAATGATGGGACCTTTTCTCACTACAATAGTAGCCATCTTTCTTCCCTTTCACGTGCTCCTTTGCCTCCAAATCGTTGTTTGTTGTTCAACTTCAATGCCGCTGCATTAAAGGTAAGTGGGTTTTTTTCCTCTTACTTAATTATATTAAAAGTAATTTGATATATTTTTGAATGTTTGGGTTCGATTCCAGATTACTATTTGGCACATTTTCTTTGGTTATAAATTTTGGGATTTTATTTGGTGATAGAAGGTAGGATGGATAATCAAGTGTTGTTTTTCAGTCGAGATAATCTATCATTTTTAACAATTTGATTGCAATTTCATAGAAGCTATTCATCCAGAGCAGCTCAATTGAATAGGATTTTGTTGTTGGAAAATTAAATTTAATGATTACATAGTACTAAGACTTCATATAACAAATTATTTGCACAATTAGATATTTAAGTTGACTTTATTTATGATAGATTAATAATTCTTGTTCTTTCTTTGTATACAAATATATTTTCTTAAAGAAAAAAACGAAAATTACATCGAAAACCAAAAAAAAAAAAAAATACAAAATGTTGAATGTTTCTACACAAAGCTGATGAGTTGCTTCATGTATCTTCTATTGAATGTTCCAATTGAACAATCACATCTCCCCTTGTTCATTGCTTTTGTGATGATTAACTTGAATTATTCATTGCTCTGGTGATGATCGCCAATGCATGCATGCATTAATTGTTAATGAGTTCAATGCTTCATGTTCTTAACTTATTATTGCAGGGTTTTGTAGAGGATGGTCTGAAACAAAGATAAAACCATATCGAGTTATAGAAAAGATCCTGCGTGAAAACATGGCAATCAAGTTGACGTGGGAGATAGCGACAAGTCATATGTATACTGAAATATAACTACTATGAGAAAGTGGTGGGTGTGACTAGGATGAAGGAGCACTAATCCAGATCAAACTAGAATGTCGCAGTATGTGCTCAAGTGCTTGATACAATAATAGAGGAGATCAAAATATGTATGAATAAGTCAATAATACCTAAGCACCTTGCATAGAGACAGTTTTAGGAGAAAGTTTATGTGGGCTCCTACTATGGGAGTGAGCATAGCGGTCGAGATTCATCTTCTTCATTGCAATTCATGTACTCGAGGGGTGCAAGAGGTCCCATGGATCAGTATATGGCGAATTCCTTAGAGGATAAATAGGAAGACAAGCCTTTTATTGCACAAACGCTGACCCTAAAGAATATTAGATAGGCATGAATATGTGAATCTATGGATATAGACCAACTTTGTTAATGAGAATGTTATCCCATTTAATGTTGCAACCTTCCCTTCTTATTACAATATGACCTGTTCAATTGGAGCGTATGGGAGAGGGTTGAAACTTTCATTCATGTATGACTTAATGACTTGAATTTTGAAGGTGTTGGGTAATACTGAGATAAATTTTGAGGAAATTAAGAGGACTTGGCCCCAACAGATGTTATAATCATGTCTGATGGATGATCATATGCGAAGGGTAGAAGTTTGATAAACATACATATCAATAACTCTTATGACACTGTTTTTTATGTCAATTGAGGCATTTGATCAGGTGAAAGATGCTGAATATTTTTTTGGATTACTTGATAGAATCGTTGAGGAGGTTGGAGACTACTTAGTTGTTCAATTAGTAACATATAATGCTAGTGGTATAGGGCTTTAGGAAGAAATCTTATGGAGAAAAGGAAACATTTTTATTGGACTCCATGTGTAGGAAATTGCATAGATTTCATTCTTGAGAAGTTTGGGGAGCTACCATAGCATAAGAATGTACTAACAAAAGCTAAGAGGATAAGTACCATTTTTTATAATTATTCTTGTATTTTGACACTTATGAGAATATTTTCAAAGAAAGAAATAATTAGTTTTGCAACAATCAGATTTTCCACCGTATATTTGACTTTGCAGAATATGTTGGAGACTTTGCAACCTTTGGAGTTTATGTTCATCTCTACACTGTGGTTGTGTTATGCTTGGGAAAGAAAAGTTGAGGGGATAGAGCTATGGAAGATTGTTTTTAAGTGACATATTTTGGTACAGTGTTATGTATGCTATCACAACCACTAGGTCACTAGTGTAGGTTCTGAGGACGGTGGATGCTGAGAAAACACTGCTATGATCTTTATATACAATGTTATGAATAAAATAAAAGAAATGTTTGTCTACAACTTATGAGAGGAAGAGTACAGCTACAAAGAAACTTGGAATATCTTTGATGACCGGTGAGAGCTATAACTTCATTGGCACATACATGCAACAGACTATTATGTGAACCTTTAATATGAATAGACTTAAAATAAGTCAAAATCCTGAGATAAAATTAGGGTTATATAAATGTATAAATAGTCTCATAGCTGATTCAACTAAAAGATTAAATGTTAACATACAATTTGTACCGTTTAAGATTAAAGGGTGTTTTTTTTGGATTGTAACAATCAAAAGTCATTGCTTCCAAGCGATCTCCCAATAATTTTATTTGTTATTTGAATGTATTCTATACTCATTTATTTCAAATTCTTTTTCTTAGTACTTATTACACTTATTTATATAAATCTCAATTGTGTGTTGGATTCAATTTGGTGATGACACTCCAGAATTGCAGCGTTTTGCTATAAAGATTTTATGATTAATGAAATCTTCATCTTGATATGAACACAATGAGAGCACGTACAACAAAGTGTGCACAAAGAGGAGAAATCTTGTGACTACTATAAGGATGAATTCCTGAGTGAACATAATGTATAATAAGAGATTTAAATATAGGAACTTGAAAACGAAAAGTTGAAGGATGTCGAAGATTCTTTGGTTTGTGAGGATATAACATCAGATGAGTAATTTTAGATGATGAAGTGGAGGTAACACCATCTAAATTACTACGACAGGAAGATTTGAACATTGATTTCCTTAATGGTAATATAAATAGAGTATCTACAACCACCACAGCCCAAGCACCTAAAGAACAAACTAAAAAAGATATATTCAATTGTTTTTTTGAAGCTTATTTACTTTGAAGTATTATTTTTCTTTATACTGAAGAAAGACATTTATAGAATAGTAAAATAATTGATATAGAGGAAGAAGAAGTAGATTTAGAGCCATTGGACTCAATAAGTGATGAGACAGGAGAGAGCAATTCATTGTGATGATGATTCAAATGAAGACCCCCTCAGTGATGACAACGCTGATAACTTTTGAGTTGCCATGTCATGACTATTTCTTTTTTGAATTAAATGTCGATGAGCAGGATATTGGGAAAGATATTATTTTGATTTGAACTCCATTATATATTTTTTGGTTATTGTGATTTTGGGATTTTAATTATATTTCATGCAATTTATTACTTTCCACTTTATGTCTTATGCATTTTTGTGTTTCATAAATATAACTATTTATTTCTTAAGTCATCTTTTAATAGATTGTTTGGCTATTATTAAAAAAAAAATTATTTAGATTTTAAAAAATGCCTTAGGCTTACGTCTCGCTTCATGGATAGAGAAGGCCTCAATACCCAATTGTAGAATTTTAAACCTTAAACATTACAAGTTAGAGATATATAAGATCTTGGACTATGGAATTTGTTGAGTATGACCCATTTGAATGGGAGACTGATTACTGCTAATTTTTTTTCTCTCCTAATTTGCTTGCTTTGTACTTTTTTATCTGTGTAACTTACTAGATTTATTTTAACTTGTTTATTGCTTCACGGTATATTGGTATTTTCTTATCTTGTATTTCCAATTTGGTTAATGATATTTCCCTTTATTCTTTAAAATATACAAATTATATAGATAATGAAATTTTGTTTCAATTTATTTATTTATTAATTATTCACATCTAATTATCTGAATTAAACACTATAAAATATTAATAATGATATTTATATGCTATATTGACGTAGGCAAGGGGGGGGTCAAAACATTTTGGGTGAATGTACTCTTCTAAATTCAGCTCATTAATGTCTTTAGGACTACCTTTTAAGCTCATAAATTAAAGATTAATTAGATTCATTCCCTTTTTTATTAGCCCTTTGGTTTCCCCACCTATGGCTCTCCTTCCTCTTTTGGTTGCCTTTTCCCGTTCTTTGTGTCTCCTCGATTTTCTCCCTGGTTGCTATTTCCCGTGGCTGTTCCCTGCTCCTTCCCATGGGCTGTTCCGGTTCCCCTTGTGCCCCTTCGGTTCCCCTTGTGCCCCTTCGGTTCCCCTTGTGCCCCTTCGGTTCCCTTTGTGCCCCTTCGGTTCCCCCTTGGGTGCTTTTTCCCTGTTTTCTGTGTGGCCTTTTAGGTGCTATTATGGAAATTAAATACTGACCCTTTGTGACTATTTGGCTGCCCGCTTTTCTCCTATAAATATTAGGAGATTTTTTGTAATAAAAATAGAGATTATGTGGTATTTTTGGACACTAAAAACCTGAGAGTTTTTTCTTCCTTCTTTGGAAAAGCTTGCGTGCTTGTTACGTGCTTCCTCTTCGTCTAGGAAGGCTTGCAGGCTTCTCTTTCGTCTCGTCTTTTTACCTCTTTCTTCTATCCGCAAGTTCCCTTCTACTTGTATCCTTCTTCTCAATCGACAAGAAATGCAGTTTTAGGTGTTTGTTTTATTTTTAAAGTTGGTACATGTCGTTTGTAAGAGTCTTTATCTTATATAAGTTGTAATTGATTGTATTTTGAGTATTTTATGAAATTTTCTAATTCACAGGAAGCTTTTTCTTTTGCTTGCAAAAATTAGGGTCTTGCCTTAATTTTTGCTTGCATTAATTTGGTATCAGAGCTTTGGTTGGTGTCTTCCTAGGTTTTGTGTCTTTTTTAAGTCAAGATGGATAAACATCAAGTGAAAAGCAATCAAGAAAGTAAGCCATCAGCAATTAAAGAATCTATTTCTAAAAGCAAATGGATCTCGCCACAAGAAAGTTCTTCAGATTCGATACAGATCGAACTTCTCAGGATTCAAGAACAACTGCAAGTGTGTGCTGAGAGATACGAGTCTAAGAAGTGTTCACTTCTAGCTGAATTTAAACAAGTAAGGGAATCCATCAAACGAAAGTATGATATTCTAATCCAAGAATCTGAAATGCCCGATCTCCAAAATTTTGAAGACATCTCATCGGAAGATGAGCATTTTCAACCGGAGGAGAATTGATGTTGGCAAGGGGGGGGGGGGGGTGTTCCCCATGGGGGGGGGGGGGGGGTCAAAACATTTTGGGTGAGCTTCAATGTACTCTTCTAAATTCAGCTCATTAATGTCTTTAGGACTACCTTTTAAGCTCATAAATTAAAAATTAATTAGATTCATTCCCATTTTTATTAACCTTTTGGTTTCCCACCTATGGCTATCCTTCCCCTTTTGGTTTCCTTTTCCCCTTCTTTGTGTCTCCTCAGTTTTCTCCTTGGTTGCTGTTTCCTGTGATGTTCCCTTCTCCTTCCCATGGGCTGTTCCAGTTCCCCTTGTGCCCCTTCGGTTCCCCCTTGGCTGCTTGACTGGTGACTGCTATTTCCCTATTTTTTGTGTTGCCTTTTAGGTGCTGTTATTGGAAATTAAATGCTGGCCCTTTGTGACTATTTGGTCGCCAGCTTTTCTCCTATAAATATTAGGAGATGTTTTGTAATAAAAAGAGAGATTATGTGGTATTTTTGGAGAATAAAAACCTGAGGGTTTTTTCTTCTTTGGAAAAGCTTGCGAGCTTGTTTCGTGCTTCCTCTTCATCTAGGAAAGCTTGCGGGCTTCTCCTCCTTCGTCTCGGCTTCTTACCTCTTTCTTCTATCCGCAAGTTCCCTTCCACTTGTATCCTTCTTCTCAATCGACAAGAAATGCAGTTTTAGGTGTTTGTTTTATTTTCAAAGTTGGTACGCGTCGTTTGTAAGAGTTTTTATCTTATATAAGTTGTAATTTATCGTATTCTGAGTATTTTATGTAATTTTCTATTTCCTAGGAAGTTTTTTCTTTTGCTTGCAAAAATTAGGGGCTTATCCTAATTTTTGCTTGCATCATATATAATTCTAATTACTCTGATTAATATCTCTTTAGTCAAATTAATCATATTTATTCAAACAATCACTTATGCATGATTCTGAAACATTTTAAAACACATATGTGGGTGTTTTCACAATTTTTAGAAGCCAGATACCTTCTTTTTAAAGTTATGAAATGAAATTTAGGTGTCAACTTTTTTTCTCTATATAAATACATGTTTTTGGAAAAATAAACTAAATCCGAGCATGCACTAAATATTAGAACTTCATGTCCTTGAATATAAACTGTTTGGGATATAGTTTCCGCCAAAGCATAATTCATGTATGCTTTACCTTTATCTTACAGTTAAGCCGTTCGCAAAAGTCATTCAATCCATGGGTTCTAAAAATTCCATTTTTTCTTCTAATGAAAGTATTTATTATTTAAAAGTTTTTGAGTGTTTCTGATGGGTACTGATTTTGTAGTCCTACTTTAAATTAGCTTGTTATGGCCTGTATTTTAGTTTGTAATTTGTCAGGATTTTATTGCTTTAACTTGCTTGATTATTTGTTTGTTTTGATTCAGTATGATCCTTATATTTCCATCTTGCTGACAAATTTTGGTTGGCTCTTTTAATTTTTATGTTGTTCTATATTCTACTAAACCTAATTATATTTGTATAATTCATGATTCTACGTATACACCTGCATATCATAAATTGATTTGTAGGTCACTAAACTATGGTAAGAATTTTAGTTCATTATTTTTTTCCATTTGTCGTTCCTGTTGAATTGAGATGATGAGCCTTTATATTTTACTGAATTTCATAACTCCCAATATTAATGTAAAATTTCTTCAAGGATGTACACTCACATATACCTTTTTAGGCATTTAACAGGTAGTTTGATGGTCAAAATAGTTGAATTTGTATCTAGTTGGCTTCAGCAATGAGGACTTGCCCAAGGTTTTCCAATATCCAACTTGAAAAAATAGTCAAAGGGGAGTCACTCCCATAGAAAGCTAAGTGTTCAAACGGACAACTCAAATATGGACTCACCCCCTGACAAGAAGCTCCCACCAAAGCCACTTGCAATTACCTTTGGTGAAACTTCATTAACAATATCCATCATCCAAGCTGCAGGAAAATATCTTTCTAAGATGGTTCCAGCTTATCCCATCACATTTAGCAGACCATGGAGTCTACTATGCCCGCAACTTGAGTAGGCTCACCTCCCTCATCGAAGCAATCCAAGACTCCATCAATAGGGTTGCTAATGACATTTTAGTACTCTTCAGCCACAACCTTCTTAATTAGTTCCTCACCAGCGGACTTGCCCATATTTACTCTCTACTATGCACTCAGAACAAGGGAACTTACCCCAAAACAGAGTGTTCAAAATTAGAAATGTAGTCATTCACAGGCTAGCCCGAGCCTGACACGTGTCTGGGTTAGTCTGTACTAAGGATCATTAATTATTATACTTTTTGTTTATTTTTTATTTAAAATTTCCTACGAGCCTTAGATCCTTATAAATAATTGGTGAAGAGGAACATTATGGATCTTTTGGTACACTTGAAAAGATTATATGAGCTGATGAAGCACTTTACATAGAACTCTCCTTTTCTTTTTGCTTTTCTTTCATAGGTTCTCAAGTCATAATCTCTTAGACTTGCTTTATAATAAGGTTGGGTGTCACCTACAAAAAAACTTGGATCCAATATCTTAAAATGTGTGATGAGCATAAATTAATGCTAGTGGATTGAAGATAGGCATAACTTAACGAGCAAACCAACCTCAAACTATTTGTGAACATTGAGAACCTGAATTATACTACTTGCTATGATCTCAAGGAGATGGAGGGGAGGTTTTAAGATAATACAATATGCTTTGTTGGGACTGTTGTGGCATGCACACATACAGAGAAAGTATCCCCGAAGGATCTTTTGTGCAACAGTTTGTCGTAGGTGGCCAGAGCATAGAGCGTTGATTTTAACAGTCAACCTGAATCCCACTCACATCATGATGAAGAGTATAACCCGTCATCTTAGTGGCCGAGGAGGGCCGAGCTTGTGTTGACGAATGCCTTCTTGATGGAGATAGCATAGGTGAACGTGCCACCAATCTTCAAAATGCCTAATTTGGAGTCTAGTAGGGGGAGGACTGATCCAACGGATGATATGAAGACTTTTGAATCAAAGACAGCGCCACTGATATTGACGATGCTCTAAATGCCAATGGTTTTTTACAACTCTCAAGGTTGACTATAATACTTAACGTGGCAACACGCAGTTGTATTTGTTCTGACCCGAATTGGTAAGGGTAATTCATTGAAGTTTTTGTATTCATTCTTTCTGCATGTGTCTGTGAATGTTCTACATGCAAATGAGTGTTCGAAAATGTTTTGAATTGTGCCCTTAGGATTTGTGTGCATACTTGTAAAACATCAAATATTTCCCCCGAGAGCACCGCGACACTTATGTTAGTAGCGTTGTGGCATTTAGCTCAACAACAAATTTTTGAAAAATGCACTAACGCTGCAATGCTAGAGTCTGCCACTACGGTGCTGTGCTCTCCAGCAGAGAGCACTACAACATTGCAGGGTCAAGCATTGCGACGCTAGGTCAACTTTTTTTATAAAAATATAAAAATCCATTACATATTCATTTTATGAAAATAAGCCCCATAAAGCCTTCTAGAGAAGAGAGATTTCTAATGAGTGAAAGTTGGTTTTTTGGCGACTTCGATCTATTTAGCATTGCGACTTCGGTCAGAGATGCATGAATATTATTAGATCTATACATTGATGTATATGATATCTTAGTTGTTGTACTATATTTAACTTGTGAAGGCAATCAACCAAAAGTTGTCTATTTGGTTTTTATTTGAGACTAATTTGCAATAGCACCCACTTGCAAAATTTAGACTATTTGCACATCTATTGTATGTAATTTTGGACTATTTGCAGCCTCTACCTCCATGGCACCTCTTATAATTACTACTAGCAAAACAGTCACAATCAAATTAGTATTGGTTGCTTTTTATTCATACTTGTAGCAGCGACTCATAAAAATTAATTTTTTGGGCAAAGTGAAGGCTCATAACTTGACCTATTAGAATTCTCCAACTTATTTCTAACTAATGCGCTAAGAGTTTAACAACAACAACTACAACATCAAGCCTTTATCCCACTACATGGGGTCGGCTACATGAATCCTTTTTCTCCATTGTGTCCTATTAAAGGTCAAATTCTTGTTTAAATCTAATAAAGAAAGGTCATTCCTAATATTTTCTAACCAGGTCTTTTTAGGTCTGCCTCTACCTTTCTTAACATAAGTCAAATCTAATACCTCTACTCTCCTAACCGGGTCATTGGAAGACCGCCGTTTTATGTGACCAAACCGTCTAAG
>NW_021319127.1:3714101-3763516 GCF_001605985.2 Dendrobium catenatum
GCGACTCTCTCTAATCTATCTTCTACTGGGGGCTACTCCAACTTCTTTCCACGTATATGCTCATTTCGTATCTAATCTCTAAGCGGTAAAAGCACTCATCCACCGTGAGCATCTCATTCTGGCCACACTTAACTAATATTATGCTTCTCTTTTAAGTGGCAACATTCAGCACATAAACATTGCATGGCCTCACTACCATCTTTATAGAAATTTCCTTAAGTGAGGGGTACTTTTCTATCACACAACAAGCCCGATGCATTCCTCCACTTCAACCAATCCCAAACTTGAATTTCTGTGATAATATCCCCATCTATTTCACCACCACTCTGAACAATAGATCCAAGATATCTAAACGTGTATCTTATCTAATGACTTGATCGCCCAAAGTCACACCCCTCACTAGGTTTATTACTACAAAATTTACACTATCATATACTTTCGTTTTAGTTCTACTCCGAAGCGAAAACCTTTAGTCCATCTAATGTTGACCTCCATAATTCAAGTTATACTTTCAAACTCCCCTCTCTAGTCTTATCAACAGAAGAATATCATCACGCAAAAAGCATACACCAAGGTACATCCTCTTGCAAATTATAGTGAGAAACATCCATGACTAAAGCAAAAAGATATGGGGCTTAGGCTGATCGCCTTGATGTAACAACCGAAAATTAGGAAAAATACTTGGTCAACACTTGTGTTTGAACACAAGTAATCAGCTCCTGCATATATTAATCTTTAAATGATTTGAATATAGCATTATTAACTCTTTTCTTTCAAAGAATCTCATGAACATATCTCTTGGACTTTTATATTTTTGTAGACAGGGTAGCAACCAGCTTAGTGGTCAATGAATAATCCTTTCTACGGAATGCGCGAAGGTCGCCAATATTGAGCTGCCATTCTAAAAGCATTGGTAGCAGTGCATTAGAGGCCAATCATGCATGCTCATGTTTTTTTTCTTTTTTACGTAACTCCACGTGAGGAATGTGGAACTCTCAGCCTTTTGAGATAATTTTAAACGTCCATATTCTTATTCTAATATTCTTTTAAATCCTCTTCACTTGCAATGTTTTATTTAATACATACTTCTACCATTCAAGACCCTCATCAGTTCCACCATTGCTTCGCCTTTTTTCTTTTCTTGTGTGACGGTGTTTGAAATATATGGTTCCAGTATCTTGATGTGGGCTCTATAGTTGATATTATTTTGTTCTTAATTTATTTTGTTCCTTTATTTTAGGGCAAGCTAGCATGTGGGAGTTATAATTTATCTTTCTTCCCCTCTTAGTTAACATACTGCTACGTGCCAGGTCCAAGTTCTGGATGAGAAAAGATGGCAGGGTTGCGTTAGGTAGCGACACTAGCGTAAACTGTCGAACAAAATGAATGAATCCTTTTAAGAAATTGTGTTAATGCTGGCGCGTCCCCTGGAAGGACTGCGCTGTATGGCTGAATACAGTGAACAGTCTGCAAGGCGCGCTGCACGGCGCCACGGTGTGCAGTGTAATATAGGCAAGGGTTCCCGCATCAATGACGAATGTGGGCAAAGAAGCTAGTCCATGAACTAAAATTAGATAGGAACTTGGAATATAGGTTCCTTAACAGGTAATTAATGGGTTAAATGATATTATTGATTCATAGGGAAATTTAAATATTTTATGCATTCAGGAAACTAAGTGGGTTGGAGAGAAGGCCAAGGACAATCGATAGTTTGGATTAAACTTTGGTATTCGGCACGTAGGAGTCGCTACTGAAATGGTGTAGGGTGTCTTATTAGATAAGAGTTTAAAGGATAATGTATGTAAAAATTATAGGATTGGTGATAGAATTATAGCTTTAAAGATTGTTGTTGAGGATAGATTTGTTAAATATTATAAGTGCTTATTTTCCTCAGGTAGGTTTGGATATAAGTTTAAATAAATTTTGATGACTAGAAGAATTAATACAAAAATATACCTCTGGAAGAAAGAGTTTTTTATTGGGAGGAGATTTAATATGGACATGTTGGTAAAGAGGTAGTTGATTTAAAGCATTCAATGGTGGATGGATTTGGAACGACGAATGCAGGTGGCAAGACCATAATTAGATTTTTGTTTAGCTTATGATCTTTTTCAATTGCTAATACCTATTAAGAAAGGATATGACATCTCATCAACTTTATTAAAAATGGATGTAGTACAACCCAGATTGACTATTTCTTATTCTAGAAAATTAACCGTTTTAGATTGCATAAGATTGTAATAGTTATTTCGAGGTGAAAGTTTTATGTACTCAACATCGATTATTAGTTTTGGACTTTAAGGATAAAGGGGCATAAAATAAAAATAAGTTAGTACAAATGTTTTTCGAGGATAGATGGGGCATTTAAAGAATATTAACACAAATTTTGTGAGTAAGATTTTAGATCTTAAGATTTTGTCTGTGCATGAGGACTTGCTAATGTTATGTGGGAAAAAGTGGCTAGTGATATTAAGAATATTGCAAAGATGTGCTTTGGAGTATCTAGGAGAAAGCTCCTAATAGTAAAAATAGTTGGTGTGGAATCCAATTGTGCAAAGAAAGAGTTAAAAATAGAAGATTTGTTATAAAATTGGTTTAATTTAAAAATTCTGTAATTGGGAATAATTATATAAAGTGGTCGTAAGGATTCTAAATCTCTCTCTTATATATATATATATATATATATATATATATATATATATATAAGAGAAAAGGAATAACAAAAATGTGTACTCGCCTCGATCCTTGAGCCAACATCGGCAACCCCGCGAAGGTATGCATTCTCTAAATCTCAGATTCTCTGAATAGTTATTTAATGGATTTGTAAGACCCTGATATGACAGATGGATATAATATATATATATATATATAAGAGAAAAGGAATAACAAAAATGTGTACTCGCCTCGATCCTTGAGCCAACATCGGCAACCCCGCGAAGGTATGCATTCTCTAAATCTCAGATTCTCTGAATAGTTATTTAATGGATTTGTAAGACCCTGATATGACAGATGGATATAGTGCTAGTCAGGCAATATTGATGTAGAGTGCTACCCTAATATCAGTTCTAACTCCATTTCATAGTTTGCCAGTCTGGTAGCTCAGTGAATGGGTGAGGCTTATAGTAGGATATATTCTATTAGATTTGATGATGTGGAAAAATATTTATAGTTGTCTTTGAACTTGAAGCCTTTGAGATTTGAAGGAGTTATTGAGCTAAGAGCAATAAAAGATTGCTTGATAAGATTAGGAAAGACTTTTGGTAGGATGCGGTGTCCGCTTGAAAAGGAAGGTCATGTTGTTTGTGTTTCTATTGGATGGTGAGGTTGAGCATTGGTGGTTGTGCCAAGAGAGAGAGAGTAGTTTTAGGGAAGGTTGAATTTTTTTATATGCTGGGGGGAGTTAATAGTTGTCTTTAGATCATGGTTTGTATCTCTGTCTATGCGATATAATTCTTTTCGAATTGATATAGGGGAGTATGACAATTATGCAGTAGGAGACAGAATTCCCTCCCTTAGCCAGTTATGCTCTGCAGCTGGTCAATACTTCTGAGGATAAGTGTTACATGTGTTTTGAAAGGGCTTCAGGATAGTTTGAGGCAACCATTAGTTCTGTTTCACATTTTTGATTTCTTTGAGTTAGTAGAGAGGGTTTGTTTGATAGAGAATGACCTGTTAGCTACTTTATAGTGGGTTTCTTGTAGGAAAAAGCTCGATGGTGAGACTTCTAGTACTAGATTTTCTAAGAAGTGGAGTAAGTTTGGACCTAGAGATTCTAGGAGAGGTGGTTAGTCAGTGTTAGTTCTTGATAACATCAGCATTGTCAGTTCTTGAGGTTCTAATATTGGGGTAGTTAGGTGTCATAGTTGTGGCAAAAGATATTTTGATCAGTGTTATTGGATGATAAGTCAGTACTTTTGGTGTGATCAGATTGGACACAGGATGGTTGAGTGTTTGCAGGCAGCACTTGATCGACATTTGAGCTTTGGCATAAGAGTTTTTTTTTTATGTCTGCAGGGAGACCAAGGACAGTTCCCCTTGTGTGTTTGTTAAGTGATCTTTTAACAAAGGTGGTTGTTTTTGTTCTGTGATAGAGATCATCTGGGAGTAATCAGAGAGTCCCTGATAGTTTTATTACTCATTTAGGCAAGTGTATACAATTGAACTCGGTCATGAAGCTAGAGATGCTCTGGATGTGGTTATAGTATGACCTATATTTTTGACCTGCCATGTTGCCTTTTATGCAATTTTGGAGCAAGTATTTATTTGTTTTCGAGAAATATTTTGATTTGTTGTAGTTGTCTTCCGTTCTATTGTCTTTTTGTCTTTCTATTATTTTGTTTATTAGAGATGGTATGGTAATCATTAGAATATGTTTTTGTGATATTGAAATATCTGATAGATAGTAGAGATTTAGTCTAATATTATTACCTATTTCTGAATTCAACATCATCTGGGTATGGATTGGTTCAGTTGATACATAGCTCAGATCGATTGTTAGAAAAATAGATTTACACTATTTATGGACAGTTAGAGGAATGTTGTTATGCCTAATACATGCTATTCAAGTAGATAAATTATGGAGGAAAGGTTGTATTATATTTTTGGCACCTGTTTGGGATAAGAGTTTTTTTTTTTTTTTTTGAGAAATGCATAGAGCAATTGCATTAAAAAAGAAATAAGCTAATACAAGCTAATAGCATCACATTCCTCCTTTAATAATAGTAAAAAAGGAGAAGGAATGTGTTCCATACTATTAAGAGTCCCAAGCAAATTCACTATTAAGAGCAAAGTTAGCACACATATCTGCTAACTTATTGCATTCTCTACTGATTTGTTTGAAAATAACAAAATTAAATTCTTTAATAAAGGAGGATAATCATCATTGAAGGAGATAATGATAATGTGATGAAAAGTTTTCAAAACATTATCAAAACAAAGTTTGGGATAAGAGTTTGGATTCTTGATCTTTGGAAGATGCTTATGTAATATGGGAGTTTTTCGATTTGTTCCCTGAGGAGTTGGTGAGTTTTCCTTCGGATAGGGAGATTGAGTTCTACATTGATGTATTTTTGGGTACTGTTTTGATATATAAGGCTCCATATAAGACGTCATCTAAAGAGCTTCAAGAATGTGAAGGTACAACTTCAGGAGTTCGGCATTCTAGGTTGTCTTTACTATTGTGTCTCCATGGAGTGCACCTATTCTATTTGTGCAAAAGGATGATACTATATGCATGTGTATTGACTACAGCGAATTGAATAAGGAAACAATTAATATCAAGTATTCTCTGCCAAGGATTAATGATCTATTTGATCATCTTGTTAGAAATTCTGCATTTTCCAAAATTGGTCTGAGATTTTGATATTATTAGGTGATGATGAGAGAGACAGATGTGGTAAAGACTGCATTCAGTTCAAGATACAGACAGACGTGGCACGAACTGTTAATAGCTGCTCATGTAGTTTTTTATTATGGTGTCTAGTGCAAATTTGGTTGTTAATATCTCTTTAAGTTTACTCTAAGTAAGAGTGGTCCTTCTTGACCTATGTTCTTTGTCTAAAATATTGGTTCAATAGATCTTGACATGTTTAGTTAGTTTTATATTAGAAGAAATTCTTGGATAATTATCTATCCTACGCTAATAAAAGAACTCATCTGTGTGGATTAA
Organism: Dendrobium catenatum; assembly: GCF_001605985.2. NCBI lineage: Eukaryota > Viridiplantae > Streptophyta > Magnoliopsida > Asparagales > Orchidaceae > Dendrobium > Dendrobium catenatum. Next base: position 3,719,770 of record NW_021319127.1, read on the forward strand.
CAATCTAGTAACTTATTGGGGTGATGAGTGTCATCATAGGTGGGAGCTTCAATTTTAACTCTCCTGGAGGGATCATTAAAATAATGAGTACTCTTATGATGATGTTCTCTCCTAACTCCATTCCTAAGGTTTGACTGTCTTCTATTAGGTTGATCATTACCTTGGTCTATAAAAGAATCATCATCTTCTAAAGGTGTATTATGATCTTGGGCAGGACGTGAGACATGTTTTTTCTTATTTTTGCAAATGATTCAGAATAGCTTATGTTTTGATCCTTTAATCCTTATATCTCCTCAAATAGTTTATTTGGCTTAATATGATTTTCATGAATCCTAAGATCTAAAGAATTAACTATCCTTGTCAAATTTTTAATTTGAGCTTGTGAAACTGATTCATATATTATGAGATGATATTTTTTTAATATGAAGAGAGAGTTGAGAGAAAGAGCTATAAAGGAGAGTCTGTGAAATTTAAAGTATAGATATAAAAATTATTAAATATTAAGTAAAAAAAGAACTTCGAAGTGAGGGGGGGGGGGGCGGGGGGGGGGGGAGGGGGGGGGGGGGGGGGGGGGGGGTACAAAGACCTCTTATGTTCTAAGATCTTCATAGGTAGTTTAAGCTATTTTGACCTAGTTTTTTTATTTTATTTCAAATATATTAAATTTTATACACATATTTTAATGCATGTAATTTTGAATGCAAGAAAGAAAATTGCTTAGATATATAAGCCAAAGCCCTTATGTTAACAAATTATTTAAATTTTGATAAATAAGCAATTTATTTTATCATTATAGTTAATATAAAAATTAAATAAAGTTATATAAAGTTTTATGCACATCAAAGTCATGTTTTTCATTTCTTAAGGTGGAACACACTCTTATCGAAATTTACACTCAAGAAAAAAATTGATAGGTAGGTTCACATTATAATATTAGCTATGCTTTATGGTGGAGCTCATTAATTGCATCTGATGAGCACATTATAGACTTACAAAATAATATACTATATATTCAAGCTATTAGTATAAAATAAATCTATTATATAAATGGTTTACTAAACCCAAATTTACTGGAGTAACTCTTAAGCTTTTGGAGATATGCCCACTATAAGAAAATTCTTTTAAGTTATTCAGAAGTTCTAGCCAATGGGCTTCTTTCCAAGTTAGCTCTAATATCAAATATGATGGTGGTAGGTAGCCTTTTGTTGAGATTAATGGTTAGAAAAGATAGTAGATTATTAATTTAATATTTAGAGAAGTACTCTGGAGTTTTTGATAAAATGATGAAGGCTTTCGAGGAGTATATTAGTAGAAATGACAATGAAATTTATTTGGAAGATCACTTTCAAGTGTGACTTACGTGAGATAAATAGTTGTAAATAATGGTGGAATGTTAGCTTAAAATGTGAGCTTGTGAAGTGGAGTTGAATTTAGAATTTGGTTGTGTTTAAGAGGATGTTGAAATGTAAAAAATAAGACTAGGTCCAATTGTTCCCTATTTGGACTGATGGAAACATGGAATTGTTTTGAAGGGTTTTAAGATTTTTTGGTTGTTAGTTTATCAGTCTTATAGAATGCTTATAAAGTAGAGGAAAAGTTGTGAATAGAGTTGAGTAACTGTTTAAGAAGATTTGTAAGTAACATAAAAAAAAGATAACTATCTAATTTCACCAAAAAAAAGACATTTAAAGCCTCCAAATACTAAGAAAATGGAGAGAACTCCTTCACATAATTATTTTTTTCCGAAATTGAAAATTAAAATCATATTATCTTATATTTATTGTAATTACCAAACTAATATTTGGAGAGAAAAAAAGAAAAAAAGGGAGAGAGAGGGGATTAGTTGGGCATTAAAGAGGAGTTTCAACTACCCTTTTTTTAATGTCTCATCCTTAACCATTTCATTGCTAACCGCATAAGTTTCTAGATGAAAGCAAAAGTATAAATTAAATTTAAAATATTTAAAATTATGGATTTTTTATTAGACTTTTGTAATTTGGTCTTTACTTTAATCATTTTGTTGGCTTTGGTCTTAGCTCTCTAATTGGACTTTTAATTTAATTATCTTTACCAACATAATGTGATACATCACCCAGTGCCTCAAATGTTGTTAACACCTGAGTTAAGTGGATTTTGTCACCCGGCGAGCCCAACAAGAGTGAGAATAGCGACTCTTTGGTGCCACCATTCCTTGAGAAGCTAGGGTCTTCTCCATAGCAGGTTCCTTGTTTTGCTTGATGGTAGTCTCCACAGCCAACTCGGCCTTTGCTGATCGCTTTTCCATAGTAAAGGATCAACATTAAAGAAGCTCTTATCCAAGCAATTTATAGGAATGTTTAATACGTTTTGTGAAGGATAGTCATCTTAGTGTACAAGCTTGGTGCCCATTGCGTTAATACCGATGTGTCAAAGTTTCTTGAGGAATGGCACATAATAGGCTTGCTATTGGAGGAGAATGCTCAACTACTAAACTTGATCATCTTCAAGGATTGCTAGTAATTCATTTCTTTTTTAGTTGAAGCATTCAAATTGGCTCCTACCAAAGGCCATTACAACCTTCGTGGAGGTTACCTATTTTTTAACTGCAGCCTTTACTGGTTGCCCTAGGAGAAATCACTTTGTTAACCTCATGTTCAAGGGAAAGTCCTCAGAATGAGTGTGTCACTCTCCATGGACTCTTAACAATCATTGACCCCAATAGTCGGTTATGGGTGCCCGCAATATTAGACGTCATAGTTTTAGTTTCCTTCGCTACACCTGTTTCCACCTTTATTCTTTTTGCAGGAGTCATAGGTCCAATGTATCCTTGAACTGTTTCGGGATCAGCATCGACACCTTTCTCATTACTTGCTGAAGGGCCAATCGCCCTCTTCTTAGTTCTGTCCCCTTTAGAGAAATGAATCGCCACCCTCTACACAAGTATCATACTGTACATTACAAGTTTTGTGTGGTCCATTTTATCACAGTCACCGCATGCTACGATTTAACTAAATGTTTAAGAGACTGAGGAGTTCATGCATGAGGCCACTTCTTATAGGAGTTGGTATGAGTGGCGTCACATCACTGTCATCATGGGAAATTTATGTGAAAATCGTGGCTACATCAAAACATAACATTGACTTTGCATTTACTTTAACTAGTTAGTGGCCATGTTAAGTGCACACCATTAGTTCACTTGTTATTTTTTATGCTTCACCTTTATAGGATGAAGTGAATTGCGGAATTCAATGGACACTAATATACATATTTTCAAGTATTTAATAGGTATCTTCCAGGTACCTTTTGGACCTCGGGAATGACCACTTGCTCCAGGGTCACCAATCTCCAACTTTGCAAAATAGTCAAAGGGGAGTTGACTCTCACTGAAAAGCCAAGGGTTCATACATACCAATCAGATCAGGATTTGCTCCTTGGCAAGAAGCACCCACTAAAGACACTCATCGCTACCTAGGGTAGAATGTCATTAATAATATCCATCATCCAGTAGCATTAAAGGATTTTCTTAAGAGGTTACTGCTCATTTCATCACAATCAGTTGACCATGGAGTCTATTTTACCTGCAACTTGAATCGACTTGCCTCTCACATTGAAGCAATTTAGAAATCCATCAAAAGGGCCGCTATTGATTTTACAGTGCTTATTTGCCATAGCTTTCTCAGTTTTGACCTCACCAGCAGACTTGCTTACGTTTACTTGGCAGCAATGATGCACCGAAACTTTTCCTTAAGGAGGTATGTAGTATATGACGCGTCTCAGAAACGACACACATCAAACACTTGTTGGAAACATTTCACATCCGAGATGTGTCCAATTAAAAGAAGCATTAAAAATAAATTCAAAGTGTGTGCTTGACACAATGTCTTAAATATTTTATGATTTTTTTAAATATATTTTTTGTTTTTCAAAATTTATTTATTATAAAAGATAAAAAATAAATTTCTCATTTTCTCTACACAGCTTCATATTAATTTTTTGCACTCATTCTACCATTCCCCACACATTTTCATTTCATTCTCTGGTCGGTCGCGGTTAGGGTTATACAATGCTCTTTGCTATCCCAACATCGATGTCTAATACTGTCACAACATAAGCATTTCAAAATCATCTCAACTTCAATGTTTAATGTGATCTTGACATTGACGCTCGACACCATCAATTTCTACACCCACAGTCATACCCTGCTCTATCTTGACATTTCACCTTGTCCAACACCGTCTCAACATTAACGGCCGACGTGGTTTTGACATCTCAATATCGGCGTTTGATGCTCATTGTCATTGCATAACATTGATGCTTGAATTTCAACAACATTGTGTTTCCACTCTCGATGCCTAACATACGACATCGACCGGACTTTTGACATTCTAATATTTATTATTTTAAGCATAAATTATAATTATATAAAATATTATTTTTCAATTATTTTTAATATTCTACTTATTTAATTTTTATACATTATTTTAAAGATATAAAAATTATAATGTCATGTCTAACTCGTACATGTGTCGTATATTTTTAATAATTAATGAATCTCATGCTTGTTCTTATCATGTTGTTTCTATGTTGCCTTGTTTGTGTCTGCGCATCATGGCTTGCCTGCATGCACTTGGTATAAGGGAACTTGTCTCAAAATAGAGGGGTCAAAATAAGAGATGTAACCATTCACTTGGCCAGCTAGAGCTTGGCACTTTTCTAGGGAAGTCCATACCATGGGTCATTAATAAATGTACTTTTGACTATTTTTTGAAGTAATATTTTCTATAGCTCTTAGATCCCTATAAATAAAGAATGAAAAGGAATATTTTACATGTTTTGGCATTTTTTTAAAGAGTTTTTGAGCTAGTGAAATACTTTCTACAAAACTCTCCCTTACTCTTCTCATTCCTTCATAAGTTCTCAATTCATAACCTTCTAGGCTTGTCTTCTGGTAAGGTTGGTTGTTACCCATAAATAAATTTAGATTCAATAAAAGATTTTGATTTCTTAGTCCTTAAAAAGATTGTTCTTTTCAGTTGATGTTGGAAGTTGCAGGTTTCATCTGAGATCTATCTTTTATTTCAGACCACTTGATTTTGTCATGAATTGAGTTCTTCTGTTGGTTTATATGGTTTTCTATAATGGTATTGATTGAGGGAGGATCCATTCATTTATTGTTGCTTAAAATGTTCTTATCAACATTTATTTGCTGATATTTGAAATTAACCATAAGCCAACAAAGTTCATCTGTTAGGCTTATATTGTGAACATTTTCTATACTGTGGCCCAGGGAATATTTAGATTCTGTCGAAGAAACAACTTTTCCAATCATAGATTACCATCACTGGCTACACTGGCAAGGGTTGAGTCTAATGAGTCCGACTATAGAAGTTTGGGCACTCCTCTTGAACTATGCACACCCGAGGGTAAATTCTTGTGTGATATATTGAAGAATCAGCCCCATATTTTTCAAGCTGCTGCACAAAAACAGCTGGAGGAATTGGCTTTTGAGAGAGAGAGTGCATTTGCTCGATGGGAAATTAGTCAAGGTTCCTCTGAGTCCAGTCTTCATGGGTTAGTTTGTTTCCCTGTTAAACTCTTGCCATTCTTTTTTTTTTTTCCTACGAAAATTCTGTTACCACTGCTTTTGAGAGGAATATTGTTCTTTTACCCATGACAGTTAGCATGCATATTAGCTTACACAACACAGGCATGAAAGTGCATCTGTCCATGCGCTTGCAGATAAATTATTTTTAACTTATGCTGTTTGTTTTAGTGATTTTTTCACAATTTAATGATTTTGTTTGGTTCATAACTACATTTATAGATGCAAAAGCTGTTTTACAAGCACACATTCGGTTTTTCTAAGAATTGCCTAATTGAAGCTCCTTCTTAAGCTTCGTTTGGGACGGTTTTTTAATACTTCTTAAAACAACTTTTCAGTGCAAAAAACCGCTTTAAGAAGCAGTAAGAAAGCCGTCCCAAATGAAGTCTTAATTGTTGTTGTATCTTACACGAAATATTTAATGCTAGTTTTCTTTTTTAATTTCTATGAAATGTGCAAATGAATTATTTGGATGATAAATGTTTAATTTTATATGTATATGAACTAGCTGAATCTCTTGCAAGGTTGAAAATTGTTAAGCTTGCTGGATTATCTATTAACTTACAAAATTAACAGCCAATAAACTTCTGCACTGGAACAAACGACATTTAAATTTAATTACTCATACAGTGCTCATGGGTTGCGGGGCTATTTAACTAATATTTGGTCTTTAGTAATCCCCAATAACGAAGACACCTCACCAAGCCACCTATCTCGAGCAATGTATACTACTAGATGATGATTGAAAACAATAACAGGTGAATGGTTGTTGAGATAGAGAGATTTTTTTTTAATGCTTCCTCAGTAATTCTAATAATAGTCGATTCTTTCCATTAAAACACTCATAAATGAGTAATAGACAAATCAATCAATTTAATAACGTACCAAATACTTGAACTATGTTCATGTAATAAATTCATATAAGCCAGTGATGAATATTCACAGGAGTACTACTTCCTGAATTCTACATCTTGATAATTGTTGCACTCAGTTCAAGCAATAACACTTATCTCTTTTAGTTTGCCTAGGAAAATATAAAATTAGGAAGGTGCCTTATATTTGACGAGAGATGTATGTTTATTTGATTGTATAATAGATCATTGTATGCATTCCTCTATTACTAATAGAGAGACTCTCTGGTGAATAAGACAGATAATAATGATATTTTTTCTAACATGTATCTGAGTGAGGTGGGCTAAGGTAAACCTAGCTGTCGCCCACTTTCCTACTCTAGTCACCTTTCCCATTGCATCTAAGCTTTCCATGTGAATACTCATCAATGCCCAAGCATACCCAGTCCATCAACTTGCACACCGTTGCCTTCACGAGCACTTTACCATCATCATAAACTTATAGGACGTCCTCAACACCGTAGCACTCATAAGCCCTCATTGCATGCGTATGCTGTTGTCTTCGCATCACGGAATGCTACTTCTACTGCTATGGCATCACTGCTGCATGTGATCTTGTTAGCAACCAATCTTGCACATTTGTTTCTTACCACATCTCTTTGTTATTTCCATAAATCTATGATTTCTTAAACTCCTCCCTTCATTTTTCTTTATTGTTGGCCTTGTTTATTCATGGCTTGCTCTACACCTCCCTCAAGCTGGAGCTTGTATCAAGAATTTGTATGTCAGTCAAATTCAATGGTATTCAGTATCTCCTATGGTCTTGGGCGTTATATTCTTTATGGGATTTCATGAAAAAATTAGTCATGGCACTTTTCCTTCAGAACAAACTGACGCTACTAAAGATATCAAATGCCAAGCTTCCTAATGTACTGTTCTCACATGAATGCTCTATATCCTTGAACCCATTAAGTCTATTGCTCTGTTTAAAGATACAAACAAAAACATGTGAGACTTTCTTCATTCTACCAATTTCATGACAGCGTCTCTTTGGACAAAAACAAGGCTCGCACTTGACACTACAACAAAATCCACCAAGTTGCTAAGTCGTATCCTTCAATATCATCAACATTTTCATGTGCCTCTATTGGCTGGAATGATCTATAGAGGAAAATGAGGAACACCCTCATGATAAGTGCATGCATAAAATTTGAAAGATATATGAAATGACACAAACTTGCATCATCAATTCCACACTTGATGATTATGACATGTTTAATGCTCAACCTTTTCTGCGGACAGAGTTGTCCACGCTCTGACTTGTCAGCAGCAATTTTGCTATTCCAAAATTTACATTATGATATGAGTGCATAGTAAAAATTCAAATGAAGTAGCAAAAATTCATTACCCTTAGCGGTTAGCATAAATTTATCGTTTTCTCTATTCAACAAAAGCTTTAAAGTGCAACATAACATCAATTCATGAAATGTTCCACTATGTATATTCTCAGCTAAATTAATTTCAGGTCTGCGAAGACAGGATGGGAATAATAAATTTTCATTCAATTGATGATGGCAATGGATCATGTCAACTAGGATATAGAGAATGTGGAAGAGTGTAAAGATTTTTCATTCAATTGATGATGACTAATGTGTGTATGCCTTATTGAAATGCAAAATACAAGAATTTTTTCTGAAAACTAAGGATGAAAGATGAATTCTTCCCTTGATATGTGCAACCTCAATGAGAAGCACTATCAAGATAGTCCCTCCATGCCATGACTAGGGTGCAAAATGTGGCCATTAAAAGAGAAGTATAAAATTAAGTAAAGTGTGATAGAGATAAGGATGCTTAGGTGGATGAGTGGCTTCACTCTTATAGATAAAATGCGAAATGACTATATATTTGAAAAGATTGTAGTAGCTCTAGTGGCAGATAAGATTAGAGAGTCTCCTTAGATGGTTTGATTACATAAAATGTTGGCCTTATGATGATCTAGTTAGGAGAATAGATATATTAGATTTTTGACCTATCTTAAGAAATACTGAAGTAGACCAAAAAAGACTTGATTAGAAAATATTAGAAATGACTTATTTTTATTAGATCTAAAATTCTAAATGAGAATTTAACTCTTAACATGACAAAATGAAGAAAAAAGGGATTCATGTAGACGACCCACATAGTGGGATAAAGGCTTGATGTCGTCGTCATTGTTGTAGAATGCAATCTATGTGTCTTCCTTTCCTTTTCTAGCTTTGATTTATTTTCATTATAATACTTTTGAAAAAGTTTAAATTTTAATTAATTAATTAATTTATTTAAATTTATCTTTTTTTATATTTTATTTTCTCCTTTTTTATATTATATCAGTGCGAGATTAGGGTTTCATTCTTCCAACCTTTGTTCTCTTTTCTTTTCCTTATTTTTTGTTGGATTCTTCGTTCTCTTTATGATATTTTGTTTCTTGCAATTCCCTTCCAAAGAGTCAACCATCATGATGTTACGCCGGCCCATCCTGGGCCGGCTGGACCGGTCAGGACCTACTCCCGGCGGAAGAAACCTAGCCAGGAGCTGGGCGGAAACCCCTAGGGGGCCCACTTGATGTATTTTGAGTTTTGGGAGGGAATTTTTGAATGTGAGGGGGGATTAGGTAATTTGTAATCTTCCTTTCATGATAAATTAGGAGGAATAGGGGGGAGAAGGATTATCTTGAATTTGAATCTTATTTGAGATCTAGGGTTTGTGTTCTTGGGCTCTAGGCTACGGCTAGAGATTTGGAGAGTTTTTACTTCCTCTCGAATTGAAGGAAAGTTGTATCTTGCAAGTGCTTTTCATCCGTTATCGAAATAAAAGTGTTTGCATCGTTTTCCTACGTTTTCCTCTCAGATTTTTCTTGTATTTTGGCTGTTTTTCTGCTGTGGACAGCAGTTTTCCCTTGGATCTACTTGATCTTGGTGAGAAACACTTGGAAATCCAAGTGTTTCCTATCACATGAATGGTGAAAATTAGACTAAAGAGGAACTTCAACGACTAAAAGTCACATATTAATTGAATGGAAAAAACTACATTAAATGATCTCAAATTGTGATACCTTTCTAAAAGAAACGAGGAAGATCCATTATCTTATGGATTCTTCTTTGGTGCTAAAGGAACTAAAGTTTATACTTTAGGATGAAAGTTTCATAATCATGACAGGGGTTTGGAATATAATTATGCCTAAAATCAATAGTTTTTTATGCTCCTATCTACCTTAAAAAAAGTTTGGCATGCCATCAAAAAAATGTGCTGAAATGTAAAGGATGCTGCTCTCTTTAGCGAGATAAAAATTGACATATGAATAACCAAATACAATAACCTTCTTGTTATTTTATACTTTAACGTAATAAATGTTTATTAGCTTGAACTGTATTATTATGATGATATCGAGATGACATGTTGCATGATGTAGTAATTCTCAAGAAATTTATAGGAAGAGAAAGGGTGTTTGAGTTTGTTACAGAACTCAATAATGACTTTGACCAAATTCAGGTTCAAATTTTTAATAGAGAAAATCTTCCATCATTAAATCAGGTTTTCTCTCTCATAAGAGCAATAGAAGAAAGAAGACCAATAATGTGCGATGCTGTTGTCTTTAAATATTTGCCATGACAACAATCAAATTCAAAGGTAAGGGACTTACTACAAACTCTTCCGTTATAGAAGGATTAAAGCCTTCTTCCAAAGGAAATCAAAGGTGTAACTATGCAATAAATGATTAATCAAAGAAAAGTTCTAGTAAGAGAAAGCCTTCATGATATAAGGGAAACTGTGACAGTTACCAAAAAAGGCATGACTATCTTGTGAAATCAGAAGGGTTCAACCTAGAGGAAATTGGCAAACTCAAGAATCTGAACTCTTTAAAAAAATCATTTGGATCATGCTCTCTAGCTTAAAATGATGTGATTTTTTAACTTTTGTATTTTAGTGCCTTAAATAAATTTTTTCATACCTAGATTTTAGATTATGGAGCCTTTAACCACATGATCAACCTTGCCAATCTATTTTAAACCTTCGAATCCTGCCATAATTAAGGCAATATTTCAAATTCTTTCTCATTTACCCGCATTTATGTTTTGCATGCTTTTATCTTACGGTAAAGTTTCTATTAATCTATAAAATCACTGATGACCACAACTACAAGATAACCTTTCTTGTTAATCATTGTGTATTTTAGGACCTCACTACGAGGAAGATAATTGTGCAAGCTAGACGAAAGGATGAGTTATATTTTCTTAAAGATGAAACCCCTTTTCATATTCTTTCATTTCCACACTCAATGTAGATGTCATATAGAAACATCGTTATAGGCTAGGATATTCCTTTTTCAAAACACTACAATAGATATTTTTCTTCTTTTATGAATGAATATATGAAAAATTTGAATGAAAATATGAAAATTTTCATTATGAGATTTTTGAAATTTCTAAACATCATTGTGTTATTTTCTTGAAAGTGATGTTAATTCTATTACTCTTTATCTAATTGTTCACTCTTATATATATGGATCTTCTAAAAATTTTCAATGTTTTTTGAGCTAAAAGACTTTTCGTTTTCATTCGTGATTGAAAACGAAAGATATTAGTATATCTTATCATATAAAAAATTGATGTCAGTATTATTCTCCTCATTTTACTATACAATAACAACAACATCAAGCCTTTATCCAACTAGATGGGGTTGGCTACATGAATACTTTTTCTCCATTATGTTATGCTCGGAGTCAAATTCTCATTTAAATCTAATAATGATGTGAGTATATTCTCCTTATTTTTACTATCATGATATATAAAAATAGTTCAATATTAATATTAAGGTATTTTAGATTGATGATGTTTCTGATTATTTTAATTGCAAATTATCATCTTTTCTTTTAAAAAATAATATCATCCACTAATCCTTTTGCGTAATACTTGTTTACATAATGTAGTTTCAAAAAGAAAAAAAATGCCATCTTCTAGAAGTCATTAAGTCCCTTCTTTTCTAGAACCATGTGCCAAAAAATATTAGGGAGAAGCAATCCTAATTTCTATATATCTAATCATAGATTAAAGTCCTCTAAACTATGTAGCTGATTTTTTTCTTACAGGTACTTCCACACAAAATTCGACTAAAAATATTTGGGTGCTTTATTATGTCCACATCCACAAACAACATGGTTATACTTGATTCTAGATCCTTCAAATACATTTTTACTGGGTATTCATTCACTCAAAAAAAATGTAAGTGTTATCATTCACCCACAAAAAAAAAAAAATCTTACTTTAAGATATCATCTTTTGATGAAAAGCAAAATCTTTTTCATGTTAACTCATCTTCAGGAAGATAACTCTCAATTGGAAGATAAATTTGATAAAATCTCTATATTTCTTGTTGACATTCTAAAAAACACAAACAACAACCAATATCGACATTATGCCACTTCAAGTCTATTCAAAAAGGAATAAGTCTAACCAAAACCTCCAACAAACTCTAGACTTGGAACCGTTAATATGTAATAAGCTCAACCTACCACTATGCATTCTCCTCTATCTGTTTGATAGGAAACACTAATAGAAAGAGAGGAAAACTTGGCTGAAATTGGAATTTTAGCAAAGTTTAAACAGGAGTTGAGAAGGATTTTGTAGTCAAACAGTTGAGAAACCTTTTATTTGATGAAAAATGGATGAAAACAAACAAGATATAATGGATCTTTAATTTGAGCGGAAGATCTTGCTCTCCCAATCCCTAGTTGTTGGCTAGAGCCCACACAACCATAAGAACAACCTCAATTCAGCCAAATAGATGAAAACCTAACCCTAGGAATAATATCCTCCTTGAAGCATAAAAAAAATAAAGAAAATCCCTAAACAATACCTCATTTGAATTTTTCCTTCTAAAAAACATTAATCCCTTCATAATAGCTGGCTGCTAGACCCCACGTTGAGGGGGTAGAACTCATGGGGTGGGACTCCTGTTCGGCCTCTGATAAAACAGAGCCGGTCCAAGATGGGTTGGTCCAACAATACCTCCCTCCCAAAGATCCACCTTGTCCTCAAGGTGAAAGAATGGAAAATGATGCTTCACTCTCTCATAGGGCTCCCATGTGGCGTCATAGTTGGGTTGGGTCTTCAACTTTATCAGCATTTTCTTGAGCCCACCTTCTCCCTGTTATACCCCTTTCATCTCCAAGGGTTTCAACACTACTTCCAAGTTCTTGTTCAGTGCCATGGGTAGCTCTGAACTAGCAGCATAATCCACTATAGCTCTCCTCCACAGTGAAACATGGAACACTGGGTGTAATGTAGCTGTCGGGGGATAACCTTAATTGGTAAGCCACAACTCCGATCCACTCCAATATCTTGTATGGCCCAATGTATCTCGGTCCTAGCTTCTCATTTTTCTTGTTATTGACTGTCCTTTATCTGTAAGGGAGAAGCTTCAAATATTTTCTACTCGCCATCTCAAACTGGTTGTCCTTCCTATGCCCATCTGCTTGCTTCTTCATGATCTGTTGAGCCTCCAGCAAGTGCCTTTTTAATTCCTCCTGCACCCTATCCCTCTCCTACAAGTCATATTCCACTGAAGAAACTGGTGTGGTACTCTGCCCAAAATGCACAAGGTGGGGTGGATCCCTTCCATACAACAATGTAAAAGGAGTCATCTGGAAAGCCAAATGATATGAAGTGTTATACCAGTACTCTACCCATAATAGCTACCTGGCCCACAACCGAGGTGTCTTTGAAGTGAAACATCGTAGGTAAGTCTCCAAGCTAGTGTTAACTACTTCCGTCTGCACATCTGTCTGAGGGTGGTAAGAGTTGCTCCTCTTTAGTATCGCCCCTTACAGCCTTACCAACTCCCTCCAAAAGTGACTGAGAAACACCTTATCGCAATCGGACACTATAGACTTCGGTATCCCATACAGTTTGACTATCTCTTTGATGAATGCTACTGCCACTATCATTAATGTGTAAGATGTTAGAGGAGAATGAAGTGAGCATACTTGCTCAACCTGTCAACTACCATCAAAATCATTGTAAACCCCTCAGATCAGAGTAAACCATCTATGAAGTCTATGGTGACCTCCTCCCACACACTGTCTAGTATAACTAATGGTTGAAGTAACTTCCCTTGAACAATGACCTCGTACTTGTTCTGCTGGCATACCTCACATCTAACTATCATCTCTTCCATATTGTGCATCCCCTTCCAATTCAACTTTGTGGTTAATCTCTTGTTTATCTTCTGTACACCAGAATAACCCCCAGTAGCGCTCCCATGGAACTCCTATAGTAAATGTGGAATATGGACCGAGGTTCGAGGCAATACAAACCTCCCCTGGTACAATAATTTCCCCCCCTCTAATGAATAGCAGTGTGGTTATTATCATCCCTCAGTAAATCTGCTATGATCCTTCCTAGCTCCACATCATGCACACTCTTTTAGATCTCCCAAATTCAACATTATTGGCATTGACATGACTAACTCCTGGAGCTTTCTAACACATTTGGACAAGGCATCAACTGCCTTGTTCTCTAACCCTTGCATATATTAGATCTTAAAGTCATAGCCCAACAGCTTTTATAGCCACCTTTGATGCTCCTCGATAACCATTCACTACTCTAACAAATTATTCAAAATCCTCTGGTTTACTATGACGATGACATGTCGACCCAATAAGGCCACCACTTCTGAATAGAGAGCACAATTGCCATCAACTCTCTCTCGTAGAACGACTTTGGTTGTCAACACCTGGCTTGAGTAAGTTATGGGCTTGTGATTCTACATGAGCATTGCCCCGAATCCATACCCGATGTGTTAGTCTCTACCTTGCAAATCTGGTTGAAATCTAGTATGGCCATGACCAATACCGTGGTCATGAGCTTCTTCAATCTCTCAATGGCCTGGATAGCCGCCTCTACCCATTAGAAGCTATCCTTTTTCAGCTGTTCTGTCCATGGCCAGGCTATGGTGTTGTATCCCCTTACAAATCTCATATAGTATATAGTCAATCCAAGGAAACCTCTCAGCTCCCTCAGATTCCTATGTAAAGGCCATTTCAGCATTGCCTCAATCTTGGCCTTATCAGCGGCCACCCTTTCTTGAGATACCATGTGCCCCAAGTACTCCACATTAGCATGTGCAAAACAACACTTACTTCAGGCCGAATGTGATTACTTTTTCTAGCCCAGTCTTCATGTTCAAGGAGGATGGGAGCTGGAGATTCTATGTTGACCACTAGGATAGGGATATTGGTTTTTTGAAATTGCTGGAATCAGATCTCAGCCAAGGCTTTTCCTAAATTTCCATAAGCACTTCCTATCAGTATCATCTCCTAATACACATCTTTTCAAAATGTTCTCCTACCTTTAAAGAGCTCTCATAAACATAAGCTTCAATTCCATTAAAATATCATAAATTCTATTTGAGATACTTGAAAATAAGAATTAAGTGGATGTCATATGAGAAAAAGTAATCCTTTGAAAAAGTCACACTTGGGAGTTCGTTAAACTATCAAAAGGGAATAAAACTATTGGATGCAAATGTTTTTTTTTTTTAATTAAATATAGTCTAGGTGGAAGTCATGAACAATATAAAGTGTAATCAGTAGCCAGAGGATACACTTAATCTTATAGAATCAATTATCTAAAAAAAATTTCCCTTGTTGTGAAAATGAATACAACACGCATTCTAATTTTTCTTATAGCTAATTGTGGATGGTTTATGCTACAGTATGATATAAAGAATTTTTTCTTATGTTAGGATGTTGAAGAAGCTTATATGGATCTACCACTTTAATTTGATAGTTTTTACATGAATAATAAAGTGTGTAAATTAAGAAAAAAATAATATGGGTTTAAACAATCCCATAAATCACGATCTTGCATTTTCACAATAGATATGGATCAAGCTTGATATAAATAAAGCCATGGAGATTATATCCTCTTTTTAAAACACTCCACTAATGGTAGAAGCTTAATTTTTATTAGATATATGTTAATGATTTAATTGTTGCTTGCAATGATGATAGAGAAAAGGAGTCTCAGGAAAAAAAACTTGTTGAATAAATTGAGATTAAGAAGTTGGGTAAGTTCAAATACTTCTTAAATATAGAAGATGTTTAATAGAATAATAATATTCATCTTTTAAAAAAAATGTCTTAGATCTACTAAAAAAATAAAGTGATTGATTGCATATCTTGTGAATCTCCAGCTAAACTATGTCAAAGATTGAATGAAGATGAAGAAGGAAATTAGAAACGAGACAATATTAAAGATTAATTGGACAACTACTCTATCTCACACTTATCATGGCATCATATTTACAGTAAGTCTTATCAATCAATTCATGCGTAGACTTAAAAAGTCTTAACTTCAAATTTCTTATAGATCATTAGATATCTTAATCAAATACCAAAAAAATTAAAAATTTATATAAATGGCAGGATATTTTACAAAATAAAGGGTACACTAATGCAGATCCTCCTCACCCTTTTACTTTGGAGTCCCAGACTAGGCGAGGACTTGCTGCTTTACCTAAGAGTGGGTGAGGATGCTATTAGCTCAGTTCTTATTAGGGAAGAAGAGAAGCAATGACTAATGTTCTTTATAAATAAAACACTATGGGGAGCATAACAAAGGTACTTAATTTTGGAGAAACTTGCATGGACATTGTGATCTCAACTAGGCAACTGTGACCTTGATTTTAAACACATTCAATATAAGCTATTAGAGACCATCATCTTAAGGCAGGACTCACCAAATTTATTATTTTGGGAGATTATTTAAATGATCAGTAGAGATGAGTGTATTTTAGGTCAAGGCTTAGGCACTTTTAGACTTCCTTGCCAATTTCAATATTCAAGGCCATAAGCAGGAGGCTGTCTCATTAGCAATATTGAACCAACAATAATTTAACATAAAGGTGTTTAGGTAACTTGTAATTGGAAGGGAGTTATTTAGGAAATCGGTGACTTCACTCAATCTAAGATGTGTCTGGGAGGATGAGGAGGTTGTGCTCAAGGAATTTCATTCAGACTAGTGTGATAGTCATTCTGGAGGAAGGACACTCACCCGTGAAATTTTAAAGTAAAGTTATTTCTAGTCAACCCTTAGGAAAGATGTAGAGAACTTCTCAAGGAGATTCCTTCAGTGTCTGAAATTTCAGAAATTTGCCCTCATACAATTGCAACTCTCTAACAATCTACAACCCATCAATAGCCCATAGCCATTCGACATGTTGGGGATGGACTTTTTAGGGCCATTCCTACCTATTGGACATAGGAAGTTCATCCTCATCATGGTCGACTAATTCATCAAGTGAATATAAGCCAAAGCGCTCTCCTTGACAAGCTCTACCGTTGTTAGGAACTTTTAATGGAAAGACAACCTACAAAAATGGCTTACCTCTCACAATCAGTGATAATGAACCCTAATTCATTGAAAAGAGCCTTAAAGATTTTTATTAGTCACAAAGCATTTGTCTCAAAATTGCCTTAATTCATTATTCCCAGAAAAACATGCAGATTAAAGCAGCCAAAAAGAAATCTTGAACCTCGTTAGAAGGAAGGTGAAGTGTGTAAGTGGTAAATGGGTGGAGGCACTTCCCTTTATCTTATGGGTATTAAGTACAACTCTCTCCTCAACTACTAGAAAAACATTATTCTCTCTCCCATGGTGTTGAAGCACTATCTCTAATGAAGCTTGAATCGTATAGCCAGTGAGTGATCGTCTCTTGTGACTATAGAGAAGGTGAGTTCGATGAGTGGGAGATGAAGAGTCATCAAGGTCTGAAGATGGTCGTCGACCTCTTGGAAGAACTTAGAGCACAAGCCATCATCAGACAGGAAGAAGTGAAGAGATGAATGACAAAGTACTTTAACTTGCATGTCAAGTAGAGAAGGCATTCCGCTTTGTCGGCTTGGTCTAAAAATGGCAAATAATGTTGTTGGTTAATCTGCATTGGCAAGCTGGGATCAATTTGGGAAGACCCATACATGATCAAAATAATAAGTTGGCCTAGGAGCATATCAATTAAAAACATACTTAAGGGAAAAAAGTACAAAGAACGTGGAGTGTTGAGACTTGAAGAACTTCTACCTATAAAGGACTCTCTCCTCTTCTTATATAAATATATTTGAAAACTCCCTAATAAAATAGAATTTTTGTGCATTTCATGTCTTTTATAGTTTATGTATAAGTCTGATATGGACGAGTTCATTTGAATTAACATCTAATTAAATCTAGGCTTGAGAGCTTGCCTTTAAAAATAAATAATGTTTGGGGAACTTGCGTATTCCCTTGAAGCTAAATAATGAACTCCTCTATCTAGTATGGTTGCCCTCCGTGAACGCTTTGGGAGATTAGATAGGCGAGTTGGTTTATAAAGTCTTAGGAGCAAGTTCTTACTCGCCAAACTATAGTTTTGTTTACTCAATAGTGTTTGAGTGTATAATAATTGGAATGAGGCTCACTAGCATGATTCACTTGGTCGTGCAATTATATAGAGGATTACTGACTGAGATGAAAACCTATTGAGTTCTCATTCAGTCTCCAGCTAAAAAGCGACTCAGACTACTCCCTATAAGAAAACCGAGGGCTCAATGTCAAAGGCCTACATAAGTGTTAAAGCTCTAAGGAGAAGAGAAGGCTTCACTCAAGTGAGGATGCATCCTTTATCCTTGTTGTGTTGCTTTGGCTTTATAATGAGCTTAACAAGCTAGCTTCTTATGCAAAAAAAATAGAAGAAAAATGAGGGGGAAGAAAAGTGTAAAACAAGTCATCTAGACTTTCTTGCACGATCACCAAATAAGACCGTCACTTGTCAAATACAGTCTCACTTAAAGATAACTATAACTAAGTCGCACCATGAATTATAGAGACACATCACTATTATTGGATTGCCTAACCTCCTCAACTTTCTTCTTAACCACCTTCTCATCAATGATAATCCTTTTCACCGGAGGAGATACCTTATTTATTTTTGCAGTTTTGTTATAAAAATTAGTTTAGATGTAAAAATTCTGATAATTGAGAAAGTTATAAAGTGGCTCGTAAGGAATCTAAAAAAGCAATTTGCGATGCAAAGAGCTTAGCTTTTAATGATTTATATAATAGATTAGATACTAAGAAAGGAGAAAGAAATATGTATAAATTAGCCAAATAAAGAGATAGGAGTAGTCAGGATTTAGTTCAAGTAAAGTGTATTAAGTATGAAGATCAAAAAATACTTTTCTTAGAAGATGATATTCAACAAAGGTGGATGAGATATTTTGCTAAACTTTTTAATGAAAATGTGAAAATATGATTCACTTTAGTGACTATCACCCTAAATGAAAATAAAGATTTTTATTTTTATCGGCGTATAAGTAAAACCGAAGTTAGAGAGGCTTTGAAGAAACTGAAGTGTGGAAAAGCTATTGGACCTGATGATATTCCAATAGAGATGTGGAAATTCTTAGGAGATGAAGGAATTTCTTCGCTTACTAAACTTTTTAATACTGTTTTGAAGACTAAAAAGATGCCAGATCAGTAGAGAATGAGTGTGTTAATTCCTATTTTTAAGAATAAAGGTGATGCACAGGAGTGCGAATTATAGAGAAATTAAGTTAATGTGTTATACTTTAAAACTATGGGAGCGAATCATGGAGCGTAGGTTGCGGCGCGATACTAATGTTTCTCAAAATCAATTTGGATTCATGCCGGGTAGGTCTATTGATGCTATCAAGAATTTATGTACTTTTTATTTTATTTGAACAATAGTATATTTTGTTTTCTATTTTATTTTCTTTTCTTTTATAGCTATCCAATGATGGGAAAGCATCCAATGATCATGGTAGGTAGTGCATATGACTTGGTAGACCTTTGGTTTGCTGGCTCGATTGGTCCCTAGCTGCTGGTGGTTCACGGGTTGGCTGTTTTGGAGCATTCGGTTTTGAGCTTGTTCTCTAAGTTGCTTGAGCTGAAGTTTAGTAGCTCTTTAATTCTCAAAAGGTACCTCATTATGAAGTTTACTTTTGGAGTGGCCTTGTCCCTTCCCCTTCCCCTTTTTTTCTTGTCTCTTGGGATTCCGTGGCTTGTATTTAATGGGGGCTGAATTCTATGCTTTGAATTCATTATGGGGTGCTGATTTTTGTGCTTTACCTCTTGGGATCTCATGGCTGGCTCCTTATTCCGTGACCGCCCCTCGTTTCCCGTGGCTGTGGCTCTCGGTCCGTGTGGTTCCCTCGTCTCCCGTGGCTGTCTCCTTGGTTCCTGGTTTGGGAGTTTATCCGTGAGCTTTGGGGGAAGTTTTCTATGCCTATTATGCTTTGGTTCTAATGGAAATTAAAGACATGTGACTCTTGGTATTCCTCTCTCTTGCCTATAAATATGAGAAAATGTTGTGAAGGAAGTTAGTTGATATTTGTGAGCATATTTGCTATTAACCTGCGGGTTTATTCGGAAATCCTGCGGGCTCTTTCCAACCTTCTTTTCTCATCCCCTCCGGAAATCCTGCAGGCTCTTTCCACCCTTTCTTCTCGGGCTTCTAATCTCTTCGTTTCTCCGCAAGTGCTACTCCATCTGTATCCTTCTTCTCAACAGTGAAGCAACTTTAGGGTGTCGTATCTTGGTTGATTTGGAAGCATTTGGGACAGTCTTGCAGTGGTGGACCATCGGTTTGCTAGTTCTATGCACTTTACTTTTTTAACCTACAAATTCGATGCATGTGAGGAACTCGCTCTGACGGTTGTCTGAGGATAGCGTTTTTTTTTTTATTTCTTTAAAATCTCCTAGCATCTTTTGTTGTGTTTGTCTAGTTTTGGGTCGTTAGCGTTTATTTAATAAAATTTGTTTTAAGTTCTACTCATTGTGTCAGATTTCTTCTTGTGTGTCTATTGTGTTCAAGAAATATAGGGTCCCCTATCTTTCTTGTCTACATCATCTATTATTGAAGCCATACATTTATTGAGCGGTATAATGGAGAAATATAAAGAGAATAAGGAGGATCTACATATGATATTTATTGATTTAGAGAAAGCATATGATAAAGTTCCAAGAGAAGTGCTTTGGAGAGTTCTTGAAAAGAAAAAAGTTAATAACGCATCAAATCATTAAAGATATGTATGCAAGAGTTATTACTTGTGTTCAAACACAAGGTGGTTTGACCAAATATTTTCTTATTTCGGTTGGATTACATCAAGGATCAGCCTTAAGTCCATATCTTTTTTCTTTAGTCTTGGATTTTCTCACTAGACATTTGCAAGAGGATGTACCTTGGTGTATGCTTTTTGCTAATGATATTCTTTTTGTTGATAAGATTAGAGAGGGAGTTCAAGGTAAACTTGAATTTTGGAGGTCAACCTTATAGTCTAAAGGTTATCATTTGAGTAGATTTAAAACTGAATATATGGAGTGTAATTTTAGTAGCAATAGACCTACTGAGGGGATTGTGACTTTGAGCGATCAAGTCATTAATAAGAGTACACGTTTTAGATATCTTGATTCTACTGTTCAGAGTGATGGTGAAATAGATGGGGATATTATCAGTAGAATTCAAGTTGGATTGTTGAAGTGGAGGACTGCATCGGGCTTATTGTGCGATAGAAAAGTCCCCCTCAAACTTAAGGGAAAATTCTATAAGATGGTGGTGAGACATGTAATGCTTTATGGTGCTGAATTTTGGCCATTAAAAGAGAAGCATAATACTAAGTTAAGTGTTGCAGAGATGAGGATGCTTTGGTGGATGAGTGGCTTGACCCTTAGAGATAGGATACGAAATGAGCATATACGTGAAAAGGTTGGAGTAGCTCCAGTGGAAGATAAGATTAGAGAGAGCCGCCTTAGATGGTTTGGTCACATTAAATGGAGGCCTTCTGATGACCCGGTTAGAAAAGTTAAGGTATTATATTCAACTTATGTTAAGAAAGGTAGAGGTAGACTTAAAAAGACTTGGTTAGAAAATATTAGAAATGATCTTTCTTTATTAGATTCAAATGAGAATTTGACTTTTTAACCGGACACAATGGCGAAAAAGGATTCATGTAGCCTGTTGACCCTTTCCCGTAGCCAGCAAAGTAGAACAAAAAAAAAAAATGAAAAGAAATTTCAAATCCTATACCTGCTATCTTCCGCTCCCACGTCGCACATCGTAGCCACGTCGTTTGCACGTCGAAGCCATTCCAACGTCTCTTCACGCACGATCGAGCTCGGCATTAAAATGAGACCGAGCTCGTCATTCGCGCGCGCTGGCTCTCTCTGTTCCTCCCTGACTCCCGAGCTCTCTCTCCCGTTCTCTCCCTCTCTCGCTACTGTTCGACCCCGCTCCTTTCCTTTGAAGATCGGAAGTTACACATTTCGATCGGAAACACGAACAAGAGCCGCTCAGCTGTGAAGAAACTTTCTCCCTTTTCACGCCCCATCTCCGGCTCCTTTGTGGTCGTGCGACCTTGCCCCTTCGTCGACGTTCCTTGCCTTCGGATCGGAAGCCAAGACCAGTAGCTCGCCGGCTGTATAGGTAACTTTCTCCCATTCGAGTTTCTTCGGCCGGATCCCGTAAACAAAAAAAGAAGAGGAAAGGAGGGGGGTTGATTCATTTTAATTAATGCTAATTGTTTTTAATTATGATCTAATTATAATTAGAATTAATTAGTTAATTAGGATTAATTAATAATTAGCAATTAATTATTAGTTATAATTGCTTGATTAATTATAATTAATTTTGATTAATTATTAAATTATAATTGTGATTAATTGATTAATTATAATTAATGATTAATTATAATTACCTAATAATTATTATTATTAATATTAATTATAACAAAAGAAAATAAAAGAAAAGATCCTCTCACCCGCCTCGACATCCGTATCCTCCACTGCTGGTCCGCCGATCCCAAAGGTATAATTTCCGGAACCCTTGTTTTCTCTCTTATCTCGGCATGCGTGTCGAGTGGTGGCCCAGTTTTCTCGTAGTTTTCCCCTAAACGGGGGAGACGTCGGGAGGCTGCCGAAATTTCGGGTGAAATATTACTCTACTCGGACCTGTTTTGAAACTTTAAGAGAATAAAGATGTGGACTCAAGTTGAACATTTGAACTGGCACGATGATCTGATTTGGACTATAAAGGACTTGTACTCGAACAAGAATAGTAGACTTGGGGACCTAAATCAGAACAAAATTCTAAAAGATTTCTAAAGATCGAAACTCAAATGAAACGAAATCAAAGTTTAAATCAAATTCAAGTCAATATGAATATGAAATTGTACCTGCAAAGACTCCAGAAGACTTTGAACAATCATTTGAACATACACTCGGACTCAAATGCAAATAAACTAAGTGTGGAATACACTAAAATTTGAACAAGACTCGGACTGCAGGGGACCTATACTTGAACTTGCATTCTGGACTCTAATTGAACATTAATGGCTTGAGCAATTTGAACTCAAACGAGTAATTGAGTTGGATTGTAGGGGACTTGAACAAAAGCTTGAACCTTCAAGAACACGAAGGGACTCAGTCTTGCATCTGGTCTGGACAAAGACTCTGAGCTCGTACTCGAACTCAGACCATACGACATTAAGCGAGGACTTGTAAACTTGATGAATTCAAGTTTGAATGAAATTGAACTTGGACTCAACGCATGCAAAGGTTGAAACTTGGATCACACACGAGGAAACTCAAACTACAAGATCTCGATGCGCGAACTCCTACAACAATCCCCACAAGTGCCTGTTGATTGAGAAGGCAACACTACTACTAGATAGTCAAAGACCCATCCTCTACAAACAAATCCAGACATCAGACCACCTGAGATAGGTGAAAGGTGGATATGATACTGATGTAAATGACTCTTCTATGAATACTTCTAGGGGGTCGTAGCAAATACAATGGATCCCTGCAAATGAGCACGAACCCACTTGTGGATAACAATAGTGGATACATCGTAAATATAGCGGACCACTGTGGACACAAGTACAAGTACCACCCGTGACAAGGGTGATTGAGACGCTGCTAGTATGTCGGGTATAAGGGCAACTCGATGTACGAAAAAGAATACCCCTGGTAGAAGGGAGGAAATGTTTGAACAAATTAGAACCAAACTTCCTGGTGTTCCAAAGTCTCTTCTTAGTTCCATACTTGAGAAGAAAACTATTCTGGTGTCTACAAACACCGAAAATAACGAGTCCGCTACACCGAAGTTCCTAAAAGGAGTTCTTTCCAAATCAGCAGTTGTTGACTCCAAAGTTCAGAAAGATCCTTCCCTGGTGATTGAGAAAGGGGAGTCAATGTCAAGATGAGGAAATACCTCATGACATTCAAATAACGATGCCACCGGATCTGCAACACTTATGCAAGCAGACAGAAGGCGTCTACAATCCACAATGCCACACCACTGGATCTGCAACATTTACGCAAGAAAAGACAGAAGGCGTCTACAATCTACAACTCGACGCCACCGGGTCTTCAACACTTATGCAAGCAGACAGAAGGCGTCTACAATCCACAATGCCACGCCACCAGATCTGCAACACTTATGCAAGCAGACAGAAGGCGTATACAATCTACAACTCGACGCCACCGGATCTGCAACATTTACGCAAGCAGACAGAAGGCATCTACAATCCACAATGCCACGCCACCGGATCTGCAACATTTACGCAAGCAGACAGAAGGCGTCTACAATCTACAACTCGACGCCACCGGATCTGCAACACTTATGTAAGCAGACAGAAGGCATCTACAATCCACAATGTCATGCCACCGGATCTGCAACATTTACGCAAGCAAACAGAAGGCGTCTACAATCTACAACTCAACACCACCGAATCCGCAACGCTCGTACTAGCGGACATAAGGCGTCTACAAATACATTCAAAATACCTCTGCACGTGCACTATAAATTGTATACACATAGATACACTAAAAGGGGTAAAAGCAATTATAAAACCCGCAAGGGCACCGGCAAGCGTGTTATTGGTACATACATGACGTTTAGGGATGCTGCGCGGGTTATTAAACTTGAACCCGATTATTCTAAGTAGATAAAAGGAGTTGACAGGGTTCAATTATAAAATTCCCCCAAATACCTTCATGGGCCCCGACGAGCGTGTTATTGGTACACACGTGACGTCTAGGGATGCTGCGCGGGTCAATGAGTGAATTCAAGTTCGAACCCGATAATTCTATATAGATTAATAGGAGTCGACAAGGTTCGAACCAACAAACAAATATGTGGTCGTGGCGACCAGAATATTTGTTTTAATACATTCATATTAGGCCTTCAAAAACCTAAAATTAAGAGAATTCACTCTCAAAGACATAAAGCCTACGAAACCCGATCCTCTGCCGACAGCCAGACAGAGTCGACAAGGTTCAAGCTTTAAATGGAAATGACCCCGAACACCCCGATGATGGCCGTGTTGATTGCTTATATCAATCAGAGGGGTTCACAAATAATTTACAACGCCGTTCCAAATATCCAAAAAAACCCAAAAAACTCCACAAAAATCCCAAAATTCCAAAAATATTTAAAATTGAAATAAATCCATTAACACTTAAAACAAAATTCATCCACCCTCCACAACAGTTTGTCGAGGTGGACAAATTCAAAATCTACTTCTGCTCACAAAGAGCCAAATGCCTAGTCGAAAATATCACTAGGATCCATTATTAAACAATCTCCTGCCAGTAAGGATGTGGTACGTGTCCTCTAACCGGCGGTTTCACCATCAAATGGCACCGCAGGATAAACGGTTATGACCCGGGGACCTCTGAACCGAGTGGTTTTGCCGCCAAATGGCACCACAGATAGCGGTTATGGCCAGAGCCAATACGCTCTTTAGTGGCGTTAAATCCTTGAGATATGAATCAATAGGATATGATTGATAGGGCACAAAGCCCTCTGTTAGTTAAGGTGGATTTAACTTTGTCCCCTTAGGCAAATACCTATCCCAGGTCTACAAGGTCCCCTTTGACGAAGCAACCCATGGCTGCCGACAAGGATCCTTCTGTCAGGTTGGGTCGACTACCTCCTCTGATTAAGTAGACCATGGACCACGATGGCCCGGGATGACGGAACCATGGGATCTTGATCGGGTCTATCATCCATTCCCCCACCATCTGCTTTAAGTGCAAGATGGTGAAGTTTCTATTTTAAATATCAATTTTTCCAATCTCCAAATTTTCCAAACTTTTCAAATACCCAAATTCAAACCCAATTTTCAATATCCAAACCTATGCTACTACTATATGCCAGATGCACGTATTTCTATACGAATCTGATTGACGACTAGCCTTAATCAAAAGTTCTCTCTCATGATTGAGATGGGTAATTAACTATAGGGGCTTGCGCCTATAAGAAACCAGAACTCAGATCATAAAGTCCTCACAAAATGAGGGCGAAATCTCTGGGTAGTGTCTTGTCTACAAACCCATCTGCCTTCCAAAATTTACCCCGGAACTTATCGGTTAAAACTCCCTCGCCGAATAAAAGAAAAAAAACGGCGCGGAGGCCGGGGCCGAATTTTCGGATCCCACATAGCCGACCATGTTGTTGTTGTTGTGGGGAGCAGTATCTGTAGTTTCTTATTCATTGCCACATCTATTATCGTCATTTTGGTGGGTGGCTCATTTCTCTCATTATCTCCTTTAGTGGGGTCTCCCTGAAGGGCTGGACTTCTTTTCCTTGTCGTCCTCTCCCCCTAACCTAATGGAGAGACCTTGCCAAGGTATTTCAGCACTATAGGGTTTGCAGTAAATCGCACCTTTGAATGTCATCTACACATGAAGGAAGAAATACTAAGATGAGTAGAAAAGTTTAAGAAAATTTTAAAAAAAATTCAAGCAAAGCTCCTTACTATAAAATATATTGTGTAGGTAGTGTAAGTAGGGGAGGTGATGCTTGGTAATAAGTGACTCCTGCTAAGGCACTTCAGTTTCTTCTCCTCGTTAAGTGTAGGGATGGTCATCTTTGGCAAAGGGATTGGCACAGTCGACACAAACTAGTTTACCAAGCTACTAATAAAAACAAACTTCGCCTTATGCACCGGTGTAGTCATCCTCATCATCATGGACAAGACTTTAGTAGTTAACACAGTGGAATAAGTTCACCGTCTAGAACAGGTTCATTATCTAGGGAAGCTTGTATTCTACCATGAAGACAATGAACGAGATGACACTCGCCATGGAATTCAGTAGTATCTGAGCTAGGATAATTCCATGGAAATCCAGGATATATGGGAACAAGTAGGAGAAGGGTTGTCCCAACCCTAGCTTGAAATTGTCGTAGGGGATGCATAACTCCTTGTAGAATATGTTCAAATGCTCATCCTTTGTGGGAGTTCACACTTGAAGTGTGATCTTCCCGAAGCAGCAAGCGAGGAAGATAGGTTGGCGAAATTAACTAACTCCTTATATATTTGCAAGCAATCAAATTATGCAAAAGCAGTGACACATTTGCAAAAAGTCGCCATGTTTTATGAGTGGTCATTCTAAGGACTAGGGAGGTCAAGGAAAATATAATATATAGCTCTATCGAGGGGCATTTATTGTGAAGAAGAGATGCACAAATATCGAGGTACAAATTAAATCCGCTTTAAATATGTAGATCTCATCCATAGATTTTCATCATGCTTGTGTATTTGGCGGCTGCCTATTCGCTTATCCTAATGAGTAATCACTAATAATCACGTACCACACATTTGCCCATAGGTCGCTTATTGTGTACCTCGCCAAGAAGTTCCATTTATAGTGAAGTAACTAAACTGCCCCAAGTTGCAATTTCATGAATAAGTAATGAACTCTCCACCTATGAATAATAGCTTGCTCATGGCAGTAAAGGACAAAAGTCAAAATTAAAAATATTATATGTGCTACTCACTGTTCAAAGTATATGCATTAGAGATTTCCATAATGTCATAATTGTAGCACTTTTTGTGGTCTTATAAGACTAGACATTATCTCGATATAGAAATCATCATACTTATCAATACATCATAAATAAGGTACTCGCATAATTAAAAAAAGAATGCAATAGAAGTAAAGTTGTCTCCCAAATATAAATTTTTTATCACTTTTGCATTGGATTAGACACATTTACACATTACCATAAACAAAAGTAGTGTGTGACTACTAGCTACCACAAAAAACCCTACATAGTGGGTCATTAGCCATCTCAAATGGCATGACAATCTAAGTCTCCCCTAGTTCTCTAATGACTCTAAATGAAGCTTCATCCCTCTACAAAGGAACTCGCCTTCATCAGGCCACATTTCATTGCCACCTTAGCTTGTAGGTTAAGCTAAGTCCTAGAATTGAGCATTCACCATTGAGATGGTACCCATTTGAGAGCCACCCAGCTCTCCCACTACACCTTGATGGTTCATCATCTTCTCAAGGATGGTGACTCGCTTGGCAAAAGTCTCCAAAGTGATCAACTGATAGGAAACACTTGAAGATCTTAAGTAAATCCTATTAATCTCGAAAAACACAACGAGAAATCTCCACAAATACAACGGAAAATCAAAGAAAAACAAGAATTTTATTGCAAGAACACAAACTAACGGAAGAAAATACAAGATGCAATTGAACCTCTATTCGAGAGGAGGATCTATCTCTCCCAATCTCTTGACGCCGCTAGAGCCCAAAACCCAAACCTAAGAGATCTCAAATTCATCCCAAATTTAAGATGCCCTAACGCTAGGAAAATAAACTATTTAATGCATACAATCCAAAAGGAAATCCCTAAACAGTCGCTACATTCAAATTTCCCTCCCAAAATCCCTCAAAAATATTTCCTAAAATGTTATATGGAAACTTGCGGTCCGATTGGCACGCAGGAGAGGCGGAACTTCCGCCTCTATCCTTTTGGGCCGGTCCCGTGCGGACCGGTCCAATGGACCAGTCTAATAATACTCTCCTCCTAAATATCCACCTTGTCTGTAAGGTGTAAAGATGATACTCTCCTCCATTCCCTCTTCATCACAAACGGTAAAAACTTGAAGATTCCGGTCCTTACACTTGGGCCCCATCGTATACCTCTTGTCACATCTAAAATAGAGCCCCTTCACCATTTTCTCATGTAATTTAGTTTCTGTGAGCTTCTTGAAGTTGTCTCCATGTCTTACTCCTACAGTCTTCTCCTTTAAAGTCTCTCAAAAAGTACCCAGTGTCGGCTCCTTGGGTGCCAGAAAGGTAGTGATCCTCCTATTCGGACCTCTTGAGCTGTTGCCTCCTATCTCTCTCTCCAAGTTCCTCTGATCTTCCACTAATTGAGCTAACTACATAGCCTCGCCCAAGTCTCGAGACTTCTCTTCTCTAAGTGCTGCCCGAATCTCTATTATCAACCCCTTCATGAAATTTTCCTCTAGTACCGTCTCAGGAAGGCGCTGCAATCGGCTAGCAAGGTACTTGAATCTCTCCAGGTACTCCATCGTCGAACCATCCTATGTTAAGGCAAAGAACTACTCGTAGAAGTCTCCTTCTCTGTCGGTTCGGAAACGTATTATCAAACAATCATTGAGCTCCCTCTAACTCCGTATGGGTCGTCGCATGTCCCTCCATTGGTACCAAGCCAAAACCTTCCCCTCCAAACATAGGCCCACTATCATTAGTCTCTCCTCCGTCAGCCCCTTGATGACAAAATATATTTCTACCTTGTAGATCCACTGATGCTTATCCTCTCCCTCAAATATTGGAATTTTTAGTTTCCTCACCCTCGAATCGCCTCCGTTCCCTCCATAATTTTCCGTTCCACAAGACGGAGGTTCCCCCAAGTGTCTCAATCATCCCTTTTGCACTCACACCCAAACAATTCATCAAATTCTGACATTCTCTTTTCAAATTTTGCACCCCTTGGATCATAATAAATCCCCGAACTTTCAATTCCAACCCCCTTTCGGTCATAATTATCCCTTTTCCTTTCAAACTACGCCCCTCTTCTCTGAAATTTAGCACCACTTTTTTCATGCTTCACCTCCTCACGCCTCTTCTCATGCTCTCTACTCGTCTCCTCCCTAGGAACAGGCTCTAGGAGAGATATTCTCTCTTTTCCCTTTTGAATCTCCAGCTCTTGATCTTCCCTTTGACTTATTGGATTAATTTTTTCCCCACTTCCTGGTTTATGGGAGGCTTCTCTCGCCTTTGATGATGCCGTTTTGGATTGGCCCTCGAGCAACTTCTTCAACATCTCTCTCAGGTTGGAAAAATTCCCATCCATCTTTCCGTGGATGGCTGAAATTTGACTTTTGACATCTGAAAGTTTAGCGTGGAGATCTGAAATTTCAGTTTTCAATTGTCTGATCTCCCCTTCCAATCATTCCTTCAAAACATCCACTTTCTTAGCCGCCATCGATGCCCTGATTTTTCTTGGACTCAAAAATCTGAATCTCAATTTCAAAAACAACAAAACAGCCCTCTTCCGGTTAAAATTCAGCCACTAATTTTCTCCAAAAACTCCCCTAAACAGTCCCAAAATCTACTCTGATACAAATTTGATAAAAATCACTTGAAGATATCAAGTAAATGCAATCAATTTCGAAAAGACAGTGAGAAATCTTCACAAATACAATGAAAAATCATAGAAAAACAAGAATTTTATTGCAAGAATACAAAATTAACGAAAGAAAATATAAGATACAATTGATTCTCCATTTGAGAGCAGAATTTATCTCTCCCAAATCTTTAGATGCTGTTAGAGCCCAAAACCTAAACCTAAGAGATCTCAAATTCAAGATGCCCTAACCCTATGAAAACAAACTATTTAATGCATACAATCCAAAAGGAAATCCCTAAACAGTCCTTACATTCAAATTTCTCTCCTAAATCCCTCAAAAATTCTTCCTAAAATGTTATGTGTAATGTTGCGGTACTATCGGCATACGTAGGAGAGGCGAAACTTTCGCCTCTGCCCGCCTGGGCTGGTCCCGTGTGGACTGGTTGGATCGGTCCAATGGACTGGTCTAACATCGACCTTTGAGGAGGAATCCCATAATTGAAAAATCCTATTGATAATGAATAGAGCAGTTTCTCTGTTGCCACCTTAGAGGTTGGATCCTCTTGCTCCTTGGCAGGTGCCTCCTCCTCTGTCTCTATCTACCTACCTGCCCACCATAGTGTGATTCATTACTACTAAAGGCTTGACAATCTAAGTGTTGCATGCAAGAGGCACCCCTATCATTAAAAGTGTAGGATTAGCAATTAAAAATTCCTTATTAAGAAAACACAGAGGAACTATTAAGAGCTTGTCATATAAGACTATTGTCTTTGTGTGTAGTCCAAGTGCCCATTGTGTCAAAGAAAATTCATTGAGCTCTCTTAGCGGATGCTTGGATAGCTTGCTTGAATTTCATGAAATCATTGGTTCATTTGCATCAGACACCCATCCACTTGACAAAGCTCACCCTAAATATCAGAGATAATTTTTCTTCTTACCTTCAGCTATTGGGGGTGTCTGCTTAGCTCCACGGGAGGCCACCATAACGCCAATAGGGGCCACTTCTTAAGTATGCATCGCTTCCGCTGGGCATCATCCTCAAATTAATTGATAGGTCATCGAGTCGGTGGAGAGGTCCACTCTCCCAAGGCTCACCTGCATCACCACCTACAGCAACAAATTTACCAGATCCTACTACCTTAGTCGTCAGAGCTGTAGTCATGTTAGTCCGCGAGGTTTTTTTGCCCTCCTTTCTATTTAGTTGCCTTTTCCAAAGTGAAAGGTGGCCTTATTTGTTTAATGTTGGACAATGCTTACTTGGCAAGCTCAATTTTTATAATACTCGTAGATCTCACTGTTTCCGTCAAACACTCGAAAAAGCGAAGAAAACCTAGTGCAACAATGATTCTTATGGAGGTTTGGACACACCTTTTGTTTTCTTGAGTTGGTGAGGTTTGTTCGCCCTCCATTATGTTTGCTCGCCTTTTCCAAAGTGGAAGGTGGCTTCTTTATTTCTTTAGTGCGGGAAAAGGCTAGCTTGGCAAGCTACATTTTTACAACGCTCGCAGATCATTGGTTCAAACACTCGGAGAAGTGAAGAATCCCACGCAAAAATTGCTTCTTATAGAGGCTGGTCATTTTCTTATGAGTTATTTGTTTGGGCTCTTTGATTCTAGGTTGCTGTGCTAAATCTATTTTCTTTTTATGTAGTTTTCAGATCATATTCCTGAACTGGAAAGCCAGGCAATGAGCAATGTAACTACGTTATTTTGTATTATTGAAAATTTGGCCTAGCTATGATCATGAACCATGATAATTTGTATCATTGAAAATTTTGATAGCGTTTCCGAATTATGTTGCAGGATTTGGACACACCCTTTATCCTCTTTAGTCGGAGAGGTTTGTTTGCTCTCCTTTCTTTTTGGTTGCCTTTTCCAAAGTGAAAGGTGGCTTTCTTTATTTGTTTAATGTTGGATAAGGCTTACCTGGCAAGCTTGATTTTTATAATACTCGTAGATTCACCGTTTCCTTCAAACAGTCGAAGAAGTGAAGAAAACCCAGTGCAAAAATATTTCTTTTGGAGGTTTCGATATACCCTTTATCCTCTTTAGTCGGAGAGGTTTGCTCGCCCTCCTTTATGTTTGGTCGCCTTTTCCAAGGTGGCAGGTAGCCTTCTTTATTTGTTTAATATTGGAAAAGGCTAACTTAGCAAGCTACATTTTTATAACGCTAGTAGATCTTGCTGGTTCAAACACTTCGAGAAGTGAAGAATCCCGCGCAAAAAATGCTTCTTGTAGAGGCCGACCATTTTCTCATGAGTTTTTTTTTTTGGCTCTTTGATTCTAGGTTACAGTGCTGAACTCATTTTCTTTTCATGTAGTTTTCTGATCATATTCCTGAACTAAAAAGCCAAACAATGAGCAATGTAACTACGCTATTTTGTATTATTGAAAATTCGGCCAGGCTATGTGCATGATCTATGTTAATTTGTATCACCGAAAATTTTGATTCCGTTTCCGAATTTATGTTGCAAGTGGAACTACGACCTTTTTTTTTTAACATTGCTAAGTGAAAGTTGAGACTTGCTACCCAGAAACTGAATTCCTCGCATAAAGAAGCTCATACTTGTTTGACGGAGGACCTGTACTCCTCTTCAATGTCATCTTATCTCCGTTAGGAATCAACATTCCCTCGTTTTGAAGTGCTGTTTTTTCATAAGTGTATATAGTTAGAGATCGACGTGACGTGATGTTTAAGAAGCAAACACTAGACATTCATGACTCCTGACCCCTTCTTTCCATGCCATGCACTTAGCAATTTTAAATTTTGTTTATATAGTTCTCTTATTAAGTAGACATTCCCATTGTTTTGTGGGGAATGATAGTATAGCTTCTCTTAAAATACAAATCTTCCTTTGTGGGTGTATTGCTACATCTATATTTTTCCTGGTATCTACAAAATATTAATTACCAGCTGCTTCTAACGATGACTCTCAGGAGGATTGCAGAAATGAAAGAAATTAAGTGCCAGCATGCAGCTGAGGAGGTCATGTACATGCTAATTGTGCACAGCTTCTCAAAAATCAACGTCCCCATGGTCCCCAACTTATCTAAATGCATGACTAACGGTAAGCTTGACATATGGTCATCAAAGGACCAAGAACTGGGATCAATACATGGAATGGAGCTTTTGGAAATGGTGAGAGAACACCTCTCAAACATTCTCAGATTGCAGGGAAAATGTGATTCCACAGGCAACTGGACTACAATTAAGATTGAGAGGCTACAGCTTGGCCGGCTTTATGCTGCTTCCATAATGTATGGGTACTTCCTGAAATCCGTCAGCCTGAGATACTCTCTGGAACTCGGTCTTTCTTCAAACAATGAAGACCTTCTTTGGGATCAAATGATCCATACATCACGGCCTCATTGGCCAAAGCTGGGGCAGAAGAATGTTGTGACTCTAGGTTGCTCTGTTAACAAAGCTGCTTCCTTGTATGCTGCTGCACAGAGGGGTAATGCTGATAAGCTCAGAGGCTACATGATGGGATTCAATTCAGCCACATTAAAACTATGCTCGAAATTGAGATCTTTTGAGGCTGCTAATCTAATTGAGAACCATAGCTGGGCTCTGTTTGGAAATCCAGACACAAGTTCCCTTGACAAGGATGAGGTGGTTGTTATTTTGGTTTCAGGGTTGAAGAGATTGATACTTGAAGCAGTGGCTTTTGGAACTTTCTTGTGGGATGTGGAATGGTATGTGGACTCCAAGTACAGATTAAAAGACAACTAATGACTAATGCAAGCTAGAGTTTTGTAAATGTATGAGATTCAATAAATGTTAGGGGCCGTTTGATATTTCGTTGGCCGCATCTCTTTTGAGAGTAGATCGCATGTACATGTAACTTTTGGAAACAGTTTAGTTGAATTATTCGACACATTTTTGATGATATATATTTTTTAAATATTGGGATTATTAACTGCAATTGGTAAAAATGAAATAATTATTGCATGTTAATTTTTTATTTGCAATTGGTACACCCTTCATCCTCTTTAGTCGCGTTGGTTGCCTTTTCCAAAGTGAAAGGTTTTCTTTATTTGTTTAATGCTGGATACGGCTAGTTCAGCATGTTGGATTTTTATAATGCTGCAGATCTCATTGGTTCCATCAAACACTTAAAAAAGTGAAAAATTCCTGAGTGAAAATGCTTATTATAGAGGTTGGTCAATTTCTCGTGAGTTATTTATTTTGGCCCCTTCGCTTCTAGGTTGCTATGTTGGACCCATTTTCTTTTGATGTTGCTGATCGTATTCCTGAACTGGAAAATCAGACAATGAGCAATGTAACTATATTATTTGTATCATTGAAAATTTGGCCTGGCTATGTGCACGTAACTACTATGTTAATTTGTATCATTGAACGATAGCGTAGCTCTTCTTAAAATGCAAATCTTCCTTTGTGGGTTTATTGTTACATCATATTCTTCCTGTTATCTCCAAATTAAAATATTTAACTCCCAGCTGTTTCTAACGGTGAATCTCCGGAGGATACCAGAAATGAAAGAAATTGAGTACCAATGCTACTGAGGACGTCATGTACATGCTAGTTGTGCACAGCTTCTCTAAAATCAACGTCCCCGTGGTCCCCAACTTATCTAAATACGCAAGTAATGGTAAGCTTGACATATGTTAATCAAAGTATCAAGAACTAGGATCAATACATGGAATGGAGCTTTTGGAAATGGTGAGAGAACACCTCTCAAACATTCTCAGATTGCAGGGAAAAGGCGATTCCGCTGGAAATTGGACTACAACTAAAATTAAGAGGCTACAACTTGGCCGGCGTTATGCCTTTTTCATAATGTATGGATACTTCCTGAAATCTGTCAGCCTGAGAGACTCTCTAGGGCTCAGTATTTCTTCAAACAATGGAGACCTTTGGGATGATATGACGCCCCATTGCCCAAAGCAGGGGCAGGAGAACAGCGGGACTCTAGGCTGCTCTGTCGACAAAGCTGCTTCCTTGTATGCTGCTGCACAGAGGGGTAAAGCTGATAAGCTGATAAGCTTAGAGGCTACATGATGTGATACAATTCAGCCACATTAAAGCCATGCTCGAAGTTGAGATCTCTTTAGACTGCTGATCTAGAGTAGAACCATAAACAGGCTCTGTTTTTAGAAATCCACAGACCAGTTCCCTTGGGCCTTGACAAGGATGAGGTGGTTGTTATTTTGGTTGCAGGGTTGAAGAGATTGATACTTGAAGCAATGGCTTTTGGAACTTTCTTGTGAGATGTGGAATGGTATGTGGACTAAAGTATAGATTAAGGCTTCGTTTGGGACGACTTGCTTTCAACTTTATAAAGTACTTTTTAGTATAAAAATTTTGATTTTTGTACTAGAAAGTTGCTTTATGAAACAGTAAGAAAGTCATCCCAAACAAAGCCTAAAGGACAACTAATGCAAGCTAGAGTTTTGTAAATGTTTGAGTATCAATAAATGTTAGTTAGGGACCATTTGATATTTCGTTGGCCGCAACTCCTTTGAGAGTTGATCAAATGTACGCAACTTTTGGAAACATATATATATATATATTATATTTTGTTATTATTGATTGCAATTTGTACAAATGAAATAATTATTGGATGTAAAATTTTCATTTGCTTAATTGGTTTGGTGCCAGGGCAATTACTTGGGTATCGTAGAGAATGAGTGGGAATATTACATAGTGAAGGAAGAGTTCATGTAAGTATTAGCTTCAGTTCTAAGTTCATTGATGTAGCTCAACAGGTATTTCATAAATTGATTCACAATATTTTGCACCATTTTAATTTTTTTAAATTTTAAGCGTAGTTGGAAAGCTGGTGAAAAATTAGTTTGAAGGTGGGTTAAAGTTAGATGGTTGAAAAATAGTTAAAAGATGTTAAGTAAGATTGGCTGATCATCATCTATGATCCATGGATGGGGCTGCTCTGATTTAAATCCTATGCAATCTAAAGCATTGTTCAAAATATTTGCAATAAATTACACATCACTCTACAGTTATCAAAAGAGGTTATACTAAACCTCAAGTTTGAGCAAAATAATGGGTTGTGGTGTTAGATCCAAATTTATATGTGGAAGGAATTAAACCATACTAAGTAGGTCGAAGCTGATGAGCTTGAACCTATGAGAATGGAGATTAGAGATAGCATTGAAATTTGAGGAAAGTTTGTAGAATGCTCAAGAAACTAGGTGTATCAAAAATAGCAAAGTATCCATAATGTCAGGCAAAAGGTCTTCCAGCTATTTTTCATCAACTCTTATTTATATGATTAAGAGGGTTATAAGAAAGGAAATATAGAAAACAAGTAAAAAATATATATAATGCTACTCATATCAACTATACAATGCTATACATTACTTTAGACATATGTCCCCTTCTGATTGATGGGTATAAAGTAAGGTTGTACAGTTTCATTGATCTGTACGTAGTCAAGTTCAATTGTGTCAATTATGCATTAGGCAAGCTTTGTAGTCTAAGAGAACTTGGTAGTGTCGAATAGGAGGGGTGGAAGCAAGTTTTGGATAAATAATTCTTTAAAAGAAATATTGTAGTGGAGATTGATAAATAATTCTTTACCTACGTATTGCTGGTTAAATTATAGAAAACTTTGAGATTCTTACGGTGTCTGAGTGATTGTTTCGAAGAAGAAGATGGTAATCAAATTTCTTTCATTGTAGAAAGCTAAGTGAAATATTTGATACGCTGAATAAATGGGGTATTTACCTACCTAGATTCAATAATCTATCTCAATGTTTGAAGAATTTGAAAAAGTTGGCTTTATCTAGTTCTGGTGCAGTAAGATTGTATTTATCTTTGGTATATCATAATTGGAAAATTAGAAATTTCTTTATGCATGGATCTAAGGTTCCTAATTCAGTTACAATAGCAGCTCAGGTTCTGTCTTTTTCAGTGCAACCTCTTTTTCTTTTTTCAATTTGCAATAACTAGGATACTAATCGGCATTTGGTGCTGTCAAAAAATTGATTCCCCCTCCCACAAATTGGATTAAATTGAATGTTGATGCTTCATTAATACAGTCTAATGAAGCAATCATAGCAGAAGTATTATGAGACCACTAAGGAAAATTGTGCTCGCGTATGGAACGAAATTATTGCATTGGGATATCTCTTTATTGGAATTAATTGCTATTTTCGACTTCAAGAAAGTAATACAAGATTGGATTATAGAGAAGAAAGGCATTATTATTAAAGGAGACAACATCAATGTGGTTAAGCTTTTGCATAAGTTTGTGATGAAGACTAATCGGAATAACAAAGTTCACCGCATGGATTTTTCTTTTCTTAATATTTTTCATAATGTAAATTTTTATTTTGTTTCTAGATAGGGTAATAGAGTGGAGGATTTTTGTTCTCATTATGCCCTCTTAGGTAACTTTTATTTGGAGGTCATTATTTTTGGTGAACTTCCATCAAGTGTTATTGACTCGATAAGCAAGGATAATGATATATTAGCTATCACTTAGGTTTCTTTGTATCATTATATTTTATGCATTAATGCAATTTGCATATCTTCAAAAAAAAAAAAAAAAAAACTAACATCCACGTGTGATAATCTATTGATTTGAGAAAAGTATAGATGCAAATTTTTCTAAAATCAAAAGGAATGTTACCAAATAATGGTGGCCGTGTTATTGAATATCCTTTCGCAGTATTAGGATTTCTAAATTTAATCATTTATCATTTTTCAAAATTTTCTAAAATTTAGTTTCCCTCTCTGATACCATTTGAAAGTTCTTGAAGATTGTTAAACTTCAAAGAACTAGCCCGAGGTTAACCAAAAGGTGGGGTGAATTGATAATTTAAAAATTTCCTTAAAAAAAGATAATGTTTTTATAACTTTTTTCAATATATGAAATCGAACAATTTTATCACTCGCTGTGGGAGCCATAATAACAAAAAGATCTAAGCTTTCAACCACACATTTAATCATAGAAAAAATAAAGTGAGAAAAATAATAAGAATAAACACACCAAAATTTATAGTGGTTTGGTCCAACCTGACTTATGTCAACTCCCCAAAAATCTCCATTTCAAGTATTGCACTAAAACAAGTGTCTCCTTTTTACCCCACAGCAAGGCAGAGAAGGCTTTATAAAATCACTTTCACTAACCCAGTGCGACGGAGAACTAGAAGCTTTTCACACCCTCAAGGTGATAGTAGCGTACCTCGAATCTTCTTTTCTCCTTCTAAAAGAAGGAAGAGTACTTTGAATCCTTGTTCACGCTTTAGGTGATGGAGGAGAACCATTACCTAGTGCTATAGAATGTCTCCCTGGAGAAACCAAATAATCAAGGAAGAAACTTGAAGAAGATAGTCAAGAATCTTTCTTAGAGTAACCTTGTGAATCCCTCACAACTCTCTCTCTCACAAAAAGCTCTCTCTCTCTTCTCTCCTAAAGCTCTCCTAAACTCCTCTATACTCCCTCTCAAACACTTAATAGCCAAAAGCTCTTGAACATATCTTGGTGATAGTTTAAATAGAGAGCCTCTCGAAAAGATTTTAATTTCAATATGTCGTTTAATATCATCCAGTATGATCTTTTGATCATCCTATATGATTAGTACAAAATAGCCCTTTTAGATAGTATGAACTACATCATCCAATAAGATCAATTCAAGAGTTTGTATTGATCATCTAGTATGATAGGCGACTATAAATTATCGTCCCACGTATCGCTCGGGTTGTATAATATGAAATTGAGGGTATTTCATCTTGTACGATAGGTGATGATAAATTACCATCCCATGCTTTGTTCAGATCGTACAGTATGATCATTACCAATCATCTTGTACGATTTGATTAAAAAAATTAACCATAATTATTCCCCTAATCATAGGATCAATTTAGGCATAATTGTTATATATTGAACAGTGTGATGTATATTGTACGGTATAATTAGAAACAAAATTAAAATTTAAAAATTTCCTAAATTATGATTGGCTGCTATTTTTATGATTATAATTAACCATCTTATACAATAAGGATCGTCAAGTATAATTTTAATCAATCTTAATTAATAAAAGTATCCTAACTAATGATTTTTCTCGTTAACTATTCATCTAGTATGATGTAAATTGTACAATATGATTATTTCAAAAAACTCATCTTCTTCTAACTCTCTAACTCCCGCCCTTGTGTATGTATGCAAGGTTACTCAGCTTTAGGATCCACCAAAATGCATGATTGACTCAAGAAAGATAAGAAGTACATAAAAACTGAAAATATAAACTTTAATTCTAATCTACCCAATCTTGAGCAGATCGAAGTTGCAAATGAATAATGGACCTGAAATGTTAGCACAGGGCAAAACAGATATACAATAAACTCAATTATCAGAAGATGACATAGTAAAAAATCTAATAATGATTGTTATCAATAAAATCATAAGACATGGGTCTAGATTTGTAATAATCTCTCCTTTTTTTATAATATAAAACATTCTTGGTTTACGTTTCAAAAGTGTTTTGTTATTCCCTAAGCCCCCCTTACTAAGTAAATTCATTAAAAAATAAGGGAAATGTTGTTTTTATTATTATTATTTTTGAATAAGAAAATAACACAAAATAATAAAACACCTAATATAAAGAGATAAACATGGAATTAAATATTTTAGAACAAAATAGAATCTACCAACAACATGTTACTCCCCCTTTTGACATCACAAAAAGGAGGAAACAACAATAAAAAAAGGAAAAAAAATAAAAAAGTACAATAATAAACAAGGATAAAAAATTAGAACAAGCTAAAATAAGGAGGGATCCTGATCAGGTTATGGTGGGGGAGGTGGTGACTTCAAGTGCTGGTCCAATGACTGCTTACATGATATTATAAAAAAATAAGGTAAGATTTTTATTTTTTAAATACAGAAGTGAGTAGTGATCATATTCTTAAATTTTAAAAGTATTTTTTTAATAAACAAACATATGTACAAAAGCAAAAATATAAAACACTAAAAGACATAATAGAAAATAATAACATAACATTTAGATTTCACATTTTCAAAGTATCCAGTTTTAAGGATGAATATTTATGACACCTAAGATGGCTCTTAAGGTGCTCTTAAGCCAATGGTTTTGTAAAGATATTTTAAAGTTTATTTTCAGTGGGTAAATGATGTTGCTATATTTCTCCTTTTTGTGATATAGTCCCTAATGAAATGATGCCTTATGTCTATGTGGTTTGTCCTGATGTGTTAGAATGGATTATTTGAAATACATATAGTACTATTATTATTATATAATATTAGAATGGTGCCTACAAGTAGTCCTAAATCCATTATTTATTGCTTTAACCAAAAGACTTGTGCCATATAATTTTCAAAGGTTATGTATTCTATTTTAGTAGTGGACAGGGTTATTGAGTTATATTTTATACTAGAACAGGAGAATGAAGATTATCCTTTAAATTGGAAGGTTCTAAAAGTATTTTTTTATATCAACCTTGCATCCTATAAAATCTAAATCAGAATATTCTATAATTTCAAAGGAAGTGATATGCCTTGGATACTAGATTCTTAAGTTTTGGGTTCCTATGAGATATCTAATGATTCTCTTAAAAGAAATCAAGTGAGACTCTTTTGGGTCAGCCTGAAATCTAGCACAAAGATAAATATTAAATATAATATCACGTCTGCTAGCAGTTAAGTAAAGAAGTGATCTAATTATTCCTTTGTATTTCTTCTGATCAATTGATTTTCTATTTGAGTCCTTATCTAAATGAGCATAGAACTCATGAGAGTATTTATTACCTTTGCCTTATCCATTTTATATTTCTTAACGATGTCCTTGATGTATTTTGATTTAATAAGGAAAATTTGAACATCCTTTTGCCTTATACTAAATCCAAGAAAATAGTTTTGTTCTCTTATCATACTCATCTCAAAATCCTTACTCATTAATTTAGAAAATTCATCCTATAAATTTTTATCAGAGGACCCCAAATAAAATATAATCAACATAGATTTTGATAATGAGTAATTATTTTCCTATCTTTTTGAAGAATAGGATGGTGTCTAGGCTACCCTTAACAAATGTTCTATCTGGTAGAAATGTGCTTAGCCTTTCATATCAGACTTTAGGTGCTTGTTTTAGTTTATGTAATACCTTTTTTAATTTGAACACATCATTTAAAAATTATGAATTTTCAAAGTTCAAGGTTTATTTAAATTACACATTTTCTTTTATTACCCCATTAAGAAAGACACTTTTAATATCCATTTGGTACAATTTGAATCCCTTAAAGTAGACAAAATTTAGTAGCACCCTTATAGCTTCTAGTCTAGTTATAGGGGTAAAATTCTCTTCAAAGTTAATCCCTTCTATCTTATTATACCCCTTATCCACTAATCTTGCTTTATTTCTTACCACTACACTAGAGCCTTTCATTTTATTTTTGAAAAAGCATTTTGTTCCAACAACACTCCGCACTACAGGAAAATGACACTATACCGGGGTTTTTTCCGGCGGCTTGTATGTTAAAACCGGCAGTTTTTAATATTACCGGCAGCTTTTCGGCGATTTTTGCCGGCGGCTTTATTATCCGACGGTCTTCCGGCGGCTTATACCGCCGGTCCTTACCCAGCTCTGTACCGGAGGTATTCCGGCCGTTTCGCCGCAGGTCATTTTACCAACGGCGCATCGGCGGTTCCTACACTGGCGGCTTACTGGTGGTTACA
This sequence comes from Dendrobium catenatum, assembly GCF_001605985.2. Taxonomy (NCBI): domain Eukaryota; kingdom Viridiplantae; phylum Streptophyta; class Magnoliopsida; order Asparagales; family Orchidaceae; genus Dendrobium; species Dendrobium catenatum. The sequence goes on from NW_021319127.1 coordinate 3,761,368, forward strand.
GCGGATGGCGTGCATTCGATTAACCGTCAGCATGCGTCGGTAAACCATCGGTTAATACCGTCGGTTTATATAAAATATCGGCGGCATAAATCAGCTGTCCGGTATTGAAGTTTCCGGCGGCCAAACCGCCGGTGTGCCGCCGAAAACCTGTAGCACCTGAAAAAAAAATTGACAGTCCCCTCTATTTGAGGGAGGTTTGAAAGTTCGTTCGGGATGTTAAGCCCTATGAACTGAACTTAGTCCCAAGCTAACCAGAGGGGGGTGAATTGGTATTTTAAAAATTCTTAAGACAAAGAAATAAATTCTCAAACCAAATCACACCACAAAAACAAAATGCAGAATTTAAAAGTGCGGAAGCAAAAATAAGAACACAAGATTTATAGTGGTTCGGTCACTAGACCTACGTCCACTCCTTGGAGGCACCCTCCAAGTATTGCACTACAAAACGTGACTCCTTTAGCCCCCACAGCTAGGCGGAGAAGCCCTCACAAGAAACTCCTTTTTGCCACCCCGCAAGGCGAGAACCTACCTCCTTTTGCTTCCTCCTGAAGCTGGCAGAGAACCACAACCAAAAGCAAAACGCCTTACCTCTACCGACCCTTCCACGGACGAGAAACTCAGCGAAAGACAAGCAGAGCGATCTTGAGCAACCCTGTGAATCCCCTCACAAGATCCTCTCTCTCTCCCTCTCTCTCTTTCTCTCCTCAAGGTCTTCTCAGGTCAAGGCAGCAACCAAAGGTCTCTTAAAACGTTGAAGAAGAGCTCTTTAAATAGAAGAGCTCAAGAGGAGCTCATTAATTGCAAGTAGCCGACTTTATCGTCCTGGCCGATATGGACATCGGCCTGGCCGATTAATACAAATCAAGGAAGATCGGCCAGAGCATAGCCCTGGGAACAGTCCTGGACGATTGAAATTTGGCTTGATCGTCCAGGCGATCTCACGATCGTCCTGGCCGATTAGTTCAAATAAGAGTTAAATCGTCCTGAGCATAGCCCTGGGAACAGTCCTGGCCGATTGAAAATTTGGCTTGATCGTCCAGGCCGATCTCACGATCGTCCTGGACGATATGATCGTATCAATTATCCTTAATTACTCCCTTGATTTCCTGATCAATTAAGGCATAATTTGGTAATTTCGTCCAGGCCGATCCTGGAATCGTCCTGGACATAATTTAAAATTCAGTATGCCTAAACTGTCTAAGGCGGCTATCTCTTTCTATTTTGAGCTTATCGTCCTGGCCGATACACGTATCGTCCAGGCCGATAGTTAATGTCGGCTGCCTTAATTAAGAATCCTTAATTTAGACTTTCTGTTTTAAGCCGATCGTCCCGGACGATATAAATATCGGCCGGCCGATGTGGGCAAAAACAGAATTTTTAAGCCTCTCAAGTGTTGTGTGTGAAGGTTACTTAGCATCAGTCTTTTTGATTATTACAAGAAGACTCAAAAGGTGAAAAATAAAATTACAGACTGACTCAACCCTAAACCTATGCGATCCTGGACTTGGCTTCCTCTTGATCGTCCGATCTTCGATTCCTGAAAAGTTAGAAGCAACAAGTAGTCCAAGAGAGATAGTGTTTGTCAATCATCAAAACATAAGCCATGAAAATAGTTTGTAACAATCTCCCCCTTTTTGATGATGGAAAACCACTACGAAAAAACCGATGGAAAAAAAAATTCAGGATTGATGTAAAAAGGAATCTCATAAACTTCTCCCCCTTTTGACATATCAAAAAGGAGGATTCAAGAAAGTAGAGCGAAGAGACCCTTTTTTTTTTTTTAATCAAGGCATGAACATGATGATTCCATGTGATTGATTCAAAAATTTGTGAGTTAATGTGTTAATAAGCTCATCAATCTATAGAGTTAGAATATCCGATCATGGCTACCCTTAGCTCAGACATATTTTAGGGTAGAATTGTCTTTTGAAATCAATGACCTAACTCAAGAAATTAATTGGTTATGAGAAAAAAGAATTTACTTATCACTTGGCTTAAGAAAAACTATCTTCATACAATAATGAGGTAGAGTAAATTTATCACAATCGCAATTTAATCGCAGTCATGTCTTTGATAACCAATACTTCTAAGTTCTAAAAGATTTAAAAAGAAGAGAGTAGCTTGTTGGAGTGGCTTCATTTTATGCCTC
>NW_021319127.1:3763616-3781410 GCF_001605985.2 Dendrobium catenatum
CGCTAAATCGTTGAGATACTTGCTTCAACACATTTGACACTAGGCTTTTCTTGCCTTCTAAATACTGATAGTGTTAGCATGTGATTGTCTCTACATCGAGTCCATGTTAACGATCATTTTGTTCTTGTACTCCTACATGTGGTCGAAATAGTAGGAGCAAAAGGAGGTTTCTTGAGACAAATATGCTTCACATATCGATCCTTCTGGTCGTGCTTTATTTCTTTAACTTATTTTTAAACTTGTTCGAATCTATTAATCAATCAATCATCGTAAAGTTAACCAAAATAGTTATCTCTACTGATTCAAAAATATTGAAGGATTAATAAAATCTTAACACATTTACCTTTTCGAAAGGATACATCCAAGGATATTGTACAGGTCCACCAACTCTAGCTTCGTAAGGTAGATGGACTGGAAGATGTCCATAGAATCAAAAAAACCCAGGGGAAATATCTTCTCTAACTTGCATAGGATGATTGGTATGTTATCCTCGTACCTCCGTAAAGCATTTTCACTAGTTTAGATAAACATAATTTTGAAGAAAATGCTAAGCTCAATCAACGGATTTGATATGTAATCGAGTAACATACAACTATGATCGAAGAAGAACCTCCATAATTATGTGACAATCATGACTTTTGATTCCAAATAAACCTTGCAGATTTCAAGTCAACACATATGGCTATATTTGATCATAGCCATCAGGAATCTTTAAACCTTTTAACCACTGACATATCATTCTTTGCTCTAACGTGAAAGGTAAGGAGCTTTGGCTTCATTAGTTACCGTCATTGTTGTTACTAACTCCAAATTTTTTCGCCGAACAAATCTTTAATGTCCATTCCTTACTTTGACATTATCTTACTCTTGCCTTTAACTCCAAATTGTATTAAATATTATCCTAAAGTTCTTCTCAATGTGCATAACATCCAAGTTATGTCCTATCAATTAGTTCTCCAATAAGGTAATGTCCAAAAATATTTTTTTATACAATTATGTTGAACACCATAACCCGAAAATATAGATTCGGATAGCATTGGATAATCAATAAATTGGATGTCGAAAAGCTCTTGTAGTATATCATCACACATTAATCTGGGTGAGGAGGTGATCGCTCAATTTTGTTTTTAACAAATGCTTCCTTATTCTTCGGAATTGATGATTTAGATTTAGAAAATACAGATGACAATCAAACCAAGTATTTTTTCCCTCCATGTTTTAATGTGGAAGCTTTACTGTTCTCCCATGGCAGTAAGGACATGCTAATTTCCCTGCTGTGCTCCAACCAGACAACAATACCATAAGCTGGAAAATCAACCGATAGTCCACAGTAAAGCAGCTCGAAGGAGAAAATTTTGTGTTTGTTGATATGTCATATGTGAGCACTCTTTCCATAATAATTTGAGGTCATCAATAATGGTTGCAAAAAGATATCAATCTTGCTTCGAATTATGTGGTCCAGGTATAATCAAGAGTTAAGAACATGAAACGGAGTAGTCATACACATCTTTGGTGGAAGGTTGTATGGTGTTAATATAACTGGCCAACAAGAATACGGGTAGCTGTTTGACTATAGGAAGTTAAAATCTAGTAATAATCCCAATCTTATGTTGCGGGGGTTCAGCAGTAAATGAAGGATGCACTAGATCAAAATGTTTCCACGCTTCAGCATCTAGATGGATGAGAAAGAACATCACTTTTTGCTATTTTCTCCTTATGCCATCTCATATGGCCTGCTGAACTCTTTGATGCATAGAGCCACTGAAATTTGGAATGATTGGTAAATAAAATAAACGGGAAATAGACACATCTCTTTCTTTGGACGATGTGTTTTCCCGAGTTTTGCTTAAACCGAGGAGCATTGCAGGTGCGACAAAACAAACTTCTGCACGCTCATCCTTATAGTATAAATACATCCATTCATACAATAATCAATCTTTGTAGCAGTGAGACCAGCTTGGATACTAATTTCTTATTCGGTATAAGTCTGAGGGAATTAAAATTGTCAGCTGGATTAGTTTCCTTCATAAGCAAAAACATCATTAAAAACACTCACGCGGGAATATTATACTCAGTTTTAATACTTAGCATCCTCAATGCCAATGGATAATTCCGAATGTGTACTTGCAACCTTCTCAAATTGGCTTTTGAGCTGAATGTAATAACTCAAAGAATTTTGTGTCTCTGCATTTGGTGGCTCTTTCACATCAAACCTTAAAATGACCTGCTACAACAAAAATAAGGTCTTCATAGGGTGTCTACTCATTTGATCTTCATCAATGTTTCATAAGCTGTAATGAACCGGGATGAGCATCTCATGTGGCTCGGTACTCGCCATTGTGATGTCCAAATCCAATAGTTGAAGAAATCCCCTACGATATAAATCAAGCTTCACATCATCGGGCTTGAGGAATGCTAGATTTTATGCTTTCGAACATGGACATCTAAACATTTTATCAAACTGAAAGGAATGCAGTTGAGATGCAACTTGAATGAAAGTTTCAAATCCTCTCAAAAATTCAACACTGTCAATCCTTTCGACCCGAACAATCTGTTATACATCCAATATCTATCTTCTTGGATAGTCATTTTGGAAGTTGAAACAAACGTCAACCTACATAGTTATGAAAATATTTATTAGAATATACAATCTGTATGCTTTTGTTGAGCATATTCTTCTAGTTGATAAGACTAGAGAGGGGAGTTGAAGGTAAACTTGAATATGGATTCAATCTAAACTTGATAAGACTAAACGCCGGTAACACCGGCGGTCCATGAAACCGCTGTAATAGCCATTTTCTGTTAGTGCACTTTATGATCAAGGAAAAAATACATGCAGTCTCATGAAGTGTTTCTATTTTTCTCCATATTTACGGGTTATAACACTCTCAAATAACCATAAATAAGCTTTCACTCTTCACATGAAGGATAAGAAGGCTTAAACTGGATATTTAATCTTTTTGAGATTGAAATAAGCACTGAGGCTCTAAGGATTTGAAAGCACCATATCAAGCCACCACCATTGGACCACCAAACCATTAAGCCTTTCACAGTGGTTCTCTAACCTTTTGAAGGCCACCATTCAACCACTCAAGAAAGTTTAAGAATGAAAAAAATTGATGAATCATGTCAAGTTTAGGTTTGCGAATTATAAACTTCCCTAAAAGAGCAAACTGAAATGGAACCACCAAAGCAAGCACTCATCTTCAAATCTCACAAAAGTCATATCATAGTGAGGTTGCTTCAGATTTGGGAAGGAAAAAGTGGAAGATGAACGAGAACTACATCTTTGAAGGAATGAGCTTTTTTAACAGTGGATAAAAAGCCATATCAATAAGATTTGCATGTTTTGTAGCCAAACTTTTAGAGGAACCCCCGCTGGTGGTGCAACCATTAGAAATAAGAAAACCCGAAGGAAACAAAAACCAAAATTGAGCGTAGGAAATATATATATATATATATATATATATATATATATATATATATATATAGCAATTACTTATGGGCTAATTATATGAATAAGAAGTATTTACAGCTTGAATCATTCTTCATGTGTTTTCTTCAAGACAGTTAATCCCCTATTTAGCATAGATTGTGTAAGTTCAAAGGCTAGGTGAATCCTTTTTGCCATATGGTCTTGGTATGGAAAAACTGTTTCTTTTGCAAGATAAGATTGGTTTGGGTTTTGGCTATTTTACACACTCATTTGTTTCCAATTTAAATTTTTTGATTTACTTAGTAATGGAACTGGTTTTTAACAGTTTGATTGCGGTTCTCCCTATTCCAGTGGCTGAAAGGATTTTGAATATTCATTTGGAGATAAACATCCCTGACATTATGATTTTTAAGCATTCTAAATATATGGATTTTTCCCCTAAAGATGTCTGGAATACCATAAGAGTTAAATTTTGTAAATCCATAGTTTTTGAAAAAAATTGGAACATTAATTACTCCACTGTATTCAATTTTAAAGGTAGCTTCTTAATAAGTTTCCTTCCAGTTGACTAAGACTTCTTATGTAAAAGGTTTTAATATTGTTCTAGATGTCAATGTTTTCAGGTTGAAACCATTAATTGCATTTTTTTAGCTTCAATGTATTGCTTTCAAAGTCCTAGAATAGAATATATTGGAAAGTGATTTGTGTTACATCTTTGATTAATGAATCATCGCTATTAATGCAAACACGTCCCATCACTTATAAGATCAATGAACGCCATCGATATTAATTTTAATACCCAAATTTAACACTTAGATTTATGTTGAATTCATTTTAAAGTTAGTTTCAAACAACAATTTCGTTCTACTCTAAAAAAAATTTAGATCTACCAAAATTATTACAACATTTACTATCTAAATCATCCAAAATATGTCTTGTGAGAAAAAGGAATCAAAGAAAAAACATAAAATATACCTTAAAATAGAAATATAGGGTTGAAAACTTGAAGTCGGAGTGCTGGTCGGACAGGGTCAGCGAGGTCGGATGTCGGAGTGCCGGTCGGATCTGGGTCGGCGGTCGGAGAAGTCTAGTCGGCGGCGGTCGTAGAACGTTCGTCGATCGCGGTCGGACGAGCAGAGGCGAGCGGAGGCGAGGGAAACGAGAGAGAAAGAACGAGAAAGAATGAAATGTGAGTTGCGGGCCTAGTCATTTTAGGGCACTAACCAGCGGTCCAAACCGCCGGTAAAAAATCACTTATCAACGGTGGTCCAGACCGCCGTTAAACCGCCGGTGAATATTAGAATCCGGCGGTTTGCCAACGGTTGTTTGACTGCCGTTAATACCGGCGGTTTAACGTATTAAAAACACCGGCAGACCGCCATTAACAGACGGCGGTTTAACCGCCGGCTAAATCGCCGGTGTTACCGGCGGTCCATGAACCGCCGGGTAGAACCGCCGGTAATAGCCATTTTTCCTGTAGTGAAGCTCCTTGGATTCTTCGTAGTATGCTACCCAAATGGATAAGAGGGAACTTCCTTTGAGGGGAAGGCCACTCTTTCCTCTTTGGGTAGGGAGGCAATGATCCAAATTTGAATTTTTAAATAGAAAAGGACTACTCCCCTAATGGGTATCCTTTTCTCTTTGGAGTCCAACCTTTGGACCTTTGTATCCCAACTCAAAACTTTACTTTTACAACACTTAACTCTTGCACAAATTATAATTGATATGAAATAAAATTCTAAACTCTCCTATAGGGTTATCCTAAGCAGTTAATTAATTAAAAGTATTTATTCCCAAGCAGTTATACATGAATGTGTGGAAAAGTAAATAAACACACTGGCCACGCTCTTTTTATTGCTTGGGGGTGTTAGCAGCTAAAGCATCTGTGTAAGCATTTGATAATTGAATTTTATTGAGCCCCCTTTTTATTGCCCTGCATGAGCGTGGTCATCTGTAGATTACTATGTTAACATCCAAATCGTTCCTATCCTAAGGATAATCTAGTCGCCAAACACATTAATCATCCATGGAGTGCAGCAAAAAAGTAAGCAGACACAACAAGGTAATTTCATCCACAACATACAGTAAAATCACAAAAAAACTGATACACAGCAGAAAAGTAAACACCTACCTAACCTAGATCTAGAGTTGGTTGTCCTAGCAATCCATCTAAAGTGTGTGTAAAAGGTCGTGTGGCTGGGGTAAATCCTAAACTGGGTAGTTAATCAAAGTTATCTAAAATTTTGAATTTATTAAGGCTTAAAAGGAGATTTAAGTTAGAGTTTAAATATTAGTATATTAAGAATTTTATTTAAATATTTTTTAAGGGTTAAATAATTACTACCTTTGTTTCACACTGAGGCTGTGAAGTTTATTTCACCTTCATTGGGGTTAAGCTAATAGCCTCGTAGGCCTGGGTTACCATATAGAAATCGGGGTTGATTAAGTTAATTTAAGTTGGTTGGGATTAAAAGATAAATTAATATTAAAAAGAATTCATTATTGCTTTTAAGAGGTTGCTTGAGAATTTTATTAATCAAGTTAGAAAATTCTGAAATTTAGAAGAATTAGTGAATTATCTAAGTGTGTTAACTAAGGGGTCAAAAGTTAATTTTTAAAATTAGAGAGAAATTTAAAGTTTTAAAATTTTTAATAAATATTAGACCTAATTATGAGTTTTTAGACTGGTGGCACACTCAATTTGGAGTTTTCTATGAAAAGTTATGATTTTTAGAAGTTTTGACCCATTTTCGACCTAAGTTAACCAAAATGTTGACTTTTTGACTTTGACCAAATTTTGGGGGTTTGAAATTTTTAGAAAATACTAGATTTTAATTAGAGTCATTATCCACTGAGTTTGATTGATTTAGAATTTTCTATAATTAGTTATGAATTTTAGAAATTTGGGCATTTATTGGAATTTTCTAATTACCTGAATTAGAGAGTCCATTTTGTGATTTGTACCCAAATGAATCATAAACTTCTTGAAATCTACTCCAAAGATAAAAATGATCTAATGAGAGATTAGCAAGTGTTTAGAGAATTTTTAGGATTTTTAATAATTTTTAATTAATTAAAATTGATTAAATATTAATTTTGATTAAAATTAAATTAAAGTGGATTTTAATGTCAACTTAAAGGGATTTCAATTTCTACATATTAGGGAATTAATTAAAGTCAGTTAGAAGTTTTTTAGGGAATTTTGGAATTAAACTTAATTTATTAGAAATTTATTAAGGCTAAAGGGTCTATTAAGGGATTAATACTAGATAGATTGATTAGGAAGCTTAATGATCTCCAAAAATCAGATAAATAATTTCTATGGATGAGTGATATGACTAAGTTTAATGGTTCAAAGTCTCAAGTTAGGGGGAATAAGCATCCTAATTATGAAAAATTTCTAAGTTTTCTATATAAATCCTTATTTTTGTCTTAAGGGTGTTCTCTAAGTTGTGTGGGATTGAATCAAAGTCACTACACCCTTATACATCGCATTTGCAAGTACACAAATATAACACTCATGTTCTTAAATCTAGGAGTTCCTAAACAAAATGGTGTGTGTAATCCTATACATGCAAGAACTAGAAATAAAGAAGAAGGCATAATATATAAAGTTACATTAAATGCCATGTTAGTGAACAAATTAAATTTGTTCACTAATCATCCCCCATTGTTTCTATTCAAGTAGCCTAAATCATGCTTAAGGTTTTAAGAGACCTCTCAATGCTGAAGTTTAGTATAGGTAATTTCAAAATAAATTTCAAAATATTTAATTAGGTTTATAAGACCTATATTTAAAGGTATATATTTCAAAACAATAATCTTAAAATACTAAGAAAATTAAAGGTTTTAATTGAAGAGGTCTTATGGGTTTCAATGGACCTATTATATATATATATATTATATATATATATATATATATATATTAGTAAAGGTATTTCTAATAAATATAACTTAAATAGATATAAAAATAAAAGAAATGCAAATAACTCAATTAAATTAATTTCAAATATATCTTAAACAAAATAGGTTTAGGATAAAATATCTTGAAAATAAATATTTCTAAAAAAAAAAGATTATCATATTGGATAATATCTTCAATTATCCAAAAAAAAGGTTAACTATCTAAATATTAAATAACCTAAGCAAAAAAGATTTATATCAAATCTTAAAAAAAACTTTAAAATAAAGGCTTAATTTAAATATTCTATAAGAAAGGCCTAATTAATTTTCTTATCAAATCAGGAAATTAAATTATATTTTGATTTAATCTAATTAATACCTTGATTAAATATCCTAAAATAAGTCAAAAATAATTTGAAATATATTTAATCATATATTTTAAATTAATTATAATTTTAAATTTAAAGCATTAATAATTATGAATATTAAAAAATATATTTTGAAAATTTTAAATTAGTTATTAATTTATTATAACTTATTATACTAAAAAAAGGCTTTAAAATCAATTTAAAAATAAATAAATAAAAAGTTAATGACGTCGGTCTAGCGGGAGACAACAACGCAGCGGCCTCTTGAGCGTTGGATTCATCACGGCAACGGGGGGAGAGACATGGCATCGATCTCGGCCGCGTCAAAACCGCGTTAATAGCCAGGCATTAATGGCCAATGATTGTGTTGCAGCAATCTTTGCTAGATGCGGCGCCGCGACGCGCGACGGCACTGTCACTTATCCGAGTCAACAGGGTTCCGCAACCGTAGGATAAGTGACCCGCATTTGATCCAACGGCTGGGATTAAATGTTGTAGTTTGATCTCGATCGAATGATATCGAACGGCGGAGATCAATCTCTCCGCCATTTAGGATGGACGATCCAGATAAAAAAAATGGGGATTTCATCAGATCATGGGTTACACGGTTGGAACGAAGCGCGGTGTCACGAGATCTAGGTCGTTGATCATAAGATCAACGACCGAAATTTCGTACACCTGGGCTAGGTTACGAAGACGCCCTAAAAACCTATTTTCGTTTCATTCTTTCGATCCGATAAACCAAAGTGTATGAAATTTTAAATTTGTCTCAAGAGCATGAACAGAAATAATGGGGGCACATTCGTTTGGCCTAAAATGCACTGGATATAAAGCTAAATAAACCTATCTATTGTGAGCTAAATCTAAGGTTTTTGAGATATTATTCTATTGGATCTTCAAAGTCTTCAAACGGTTGAACTTGTAGACTGTCCAAGTGTAGATCCCTAACACAAATTCAAGCCCGAAAAAGCCTGGATCAAGTACTACAAGTTGGGAAGGATTTTGTGGTTAGTTCGTCGGAGAACTCGCCGCCGGTGACGTGCAACCACTTGGATTTTGTAATGGGAAGGTAAGGGAGGCCTTGGAGAGCTAAAACAAATAGTGACTTTTATTTGAGATGCTGGGGGAATTGAGAGAGTATAGGATATTGAATGCTTCTCAAAAATAGGGTTTTACCCTATTCAAATGATCCTGAGCTAGTTTGGACAGTTATGATGCATCAGAGGTCTCTCTTTAATGGAGGGCAGGTGTCCCAAGCCGTTGGGTGGCAGAGAGAAAGGATGGAAAAGGCCCTCTAACCATTGGTTAGTTTTAGGAGGTGGGGGGGGGGGGACCATTGGCATTTAAGACTAAACCAGATATTGAGCTTGGATAGAGAGCCTATCAGAGAGATTTAGCTCTCATTTAGGACTAACCTAGCCGCCTAGAATAGTGGGAAGGAGGCTCACATGTGAGTTTGACCATGGAGCTCCTCCTTGAACACTTTATTGACCAAATTGACCAGTCCAAAGGTCAAGGGTAGCTGAGGTGGCATGGGGGGAGTGAGTGCAGCAAATGGGAGAGACCCCAAGCCAGGCCAAAGCATCCAAGGTCAAAGGGAGGGTTTGACCAATTCAAAGAAAGGCTTAAGGGCCTTGTTCACTTGGCTTGACCAGTCAAAAAGGTCAAAACTGGTGATGTGACACTTGGGGAGGTAAAGGATTATTTAGGGTGACTTGGTCAAAGTCAAGGCTAGAGTGGGAAGGAGCAAGTGCCATTAAGATTTGACCAAGAGTTTAGGGCTGACTTGGTCAACTCAAGTTGGGTTAAGTTGACCAAGTGTCAGGTGATACTTGAGTCCTGGTTGGGGATAGATTTGGAAGGATGATATGGGTTGGAGAGCTCAAATGGGTCAATCTGACCCATTTAGACCCCTTAAGAGCTAATGGGTCAACCTAGGTTGACTTGGTCGACCAAGTTGACCCAAGGGTTGTACATGGGTCAAATAAATTTGTTTGATCACTTAGAGTCTAATGGGTGTGGTCTTAAGGCTTGAAGAGTCCATTTGGGTCAAAAGACCTATTTAGGGCCCTTAATGGGTCATTAGGTCAACCAGGTTGAACCAAGGGCAATCACTAGGGTCAACAAGTTTGGAATGGTGTTCTTAGTGTGTTGGAAGAAATTCCAAGGCAAAATGAGATCATTTTGACCCTTAAGGGGCCTATAGGTCAAAACAGGTTGACTTAGTCAACCAAGTTGACCCATGGTTGGAATTGAGTTTAAGAGGTCTCAAAAATTATTTGAGAATATTTGAAGGAGATTTCAAAGATTTATGGTTAAATCAAGTTGAGTTTAGGCCAAAAGTCCAAAAATCCCCTTTAAGTGTATTTTGTTAATTTTGGCCTTGAGTCAGTTCTGGGTCAAATTGAATCTAGCAAGATGTAGACTATTGCTTAACAAGTCAATATCAAGGTATTGGGAGTGATCAAAGGTTTTGGAGGGGGCTCCAAGGCCAAATTCCACTGGGTGAAAGGCCTAGTGGCATTGATTGTAAATGTTTAAAGGTTTTGCAACCTTTGAAATTGAATTAAGTTTATGGTGTTAGAGTCCTCCAAACGAGCTCAAATTTGGAGGGTTGGCACTAGAGACATGTCACATCAATTTGGAATTTATAGACCTTAAATCAGATGACAATTGACTGGTTTTCAAGGTGATGGAAAAATCATATAGAAAGGGTTTTAGGACCTTAGTTTTCAACCCTGGATTCTGGGTTTAAATTGAGTTAAGATATGGATTGGGCCTAAGGTCTAGGAACTAGGAAGACCCTAGGATCTAAAGTCCAAAGAAACCTAAGGTCTAAAACTCAGAAAGGGGTTGAAAGTGACCGCATACAAAAATGAGGTCAATAGCTACCAACCACCAGCCACCACCATTATTTGGTTTAACACCACATTCATTTTATTTTAAGTTGAATAAAAAAAATAACCAACATTAATTTTAATCTCGTCTAAATAACTCTTAAGTATTTCAAATATAATATATTCTTTTTACATTGTATTAAATTTCACTCTTTATTTGTTTTTCATCCAACCAAATAACCCCTAAATTATATTTAAAATAATATCAATATTAATTTATTTAAATTAGAATATGCACTTTCATGCATATGATTTGGTGTGACTTAAATAATAAAGTAATATATAAATACAAATAAAAATTGAAGTATTAGACATGCAAATATATAAAAATTATGTGGTATGTATCTATATATATCCCCTAAAAGTTAGTGATCTCCTAAAATTGTTTAGCATAATGTTAAGATTTAAAAGGGACATTTGACTTTAAATGACTAATAATACTTTTAAGTATCCCAATATGTGTTTACCTCCCTATACATTCTAATCATGTAAGCAAGGAGAAGGGCGACTATTGGTGGATATGTTTCTTATCATGAATATCAAAGCACCTCAATCATGCACAAAATCAATCGAATCTCAGTCCAATTGCAAAATAAACTGCATAGATGTGTCTAGGACATCATATATATATTGTTACGTCCAGGAGTCTTCGCGGCGGAAGATAAATATAAAGTTTAACATCTCAGCATTGTACGAAAATCCGGCATGGAATCAGATAAGAGAGTGTGTAGTATTCTTAGGAGACACCAATATTTTATGTGAAAAACCCTTGAAAATGGGGGAAAACCATGGGGCCTTGTCCAGTTTGAATGAATCCACTAGTATTGTAGTTAATTACAGTTGAGGCCCTTCCTTGGGGGAAGGCATGGGCTTGATGTACATTATATGAAGTACATTATAAGTTGGGAATACAAAGAGTCACTGTTGACGTATTCGCTTTGTTGGAAGGACTGTAGTCAGTGGGCGACGTAAGTTAGAAGGATCGTAGTCAGCTGGCGACGGAGGTCGGAAGGACTATAGTCGATGGGCGACGTAAGTCAGAAGGACTATAGTCGGCTGGCGACGGAGGTCAGAAGGACTGTAGTAGGTGGGCGACGTAAGTTAGAAGGATCGTAGTCGGATGGCGACGGAGGTTAGAAGGACCGTGTCAAGTAAAATCCATCAATGGATGGAAATCTAGCATTATATATATATATATATAGAAAAAATTCGAAATCAGGTAAAAGTCTGGTGTCGGGTAGAAGCTTGCTTCGCGACGAGCAGAGTTCCGACGTCGGGTAGAAGTCTGATGTTAGTTGGTGGCTAAGGAGAACTATTGGGTTTGATGGTATTCGGGCAGAACTCCGGCGTCACTTGAAGGTCGGGTAAAACCCCGGAGTCACTTGGAGGTTGGGAGGAATTCTGGCACCACTTGGACGTCGGGCAGAATTCCACCATCCCGTGGAGGTCGGGCAGAATTCTGGCATCGTTCGGACAGAATTCTGGTGGTGGTGGTCGAGGAGTTCTTCCCTCCTAATCTTCTTCTCTTTTCTTCTCCTTCTTCTCTTCTTCCTCTTACTTGGGTCTTGGATCTTGGCCCCCCTCTCAAGAGAAATAAGAGGTCTATTTATAGATTTTTTAGAGTGGTATGACTTGTAAATATATGAGAGATCAGGGGAAAATATGGAGTGGTTCGGATGAACGGCCGATATTGAATCCTTCGATCATGGACCGTTTATCATACATTTGAAGGTCTTAATGACTTTAGAATTTGGTGATCTTGGGCTCGTTGGATTCGTCTCGTCGAGCTACTCAATTTGACCATAAGCTCATCACGTTTGGAGACCATTTGGTAACTTGAATATGGTATGATCTTTCCAACAGCGCTTTGGGTCCTTGATTTGGACTCATTTGGGCTCAGATTGAGTTGAATTTGGTGTCGTTGGGTTCGTATTTCTGAGATGCTCAGTTTGAATATAAGTTTGCTAAAATTAAAGTTTAGATGCTCTTGGATTTAATTTTTGAAGTTTTCAACTTGATTTTTGCCTCGAGATTCGTGCACAATCAAGATAATTTTATGATGACGTATCAATTGCCCCGAATTTTCAGACGTCAAAGCTCCAGAAGTCCGAAAATGCTTGTTCCAAAATTTTACATTGGTCGAATCACAAAAAATTGCATTTCAAAAGTTGAATATTTGCACAAACTTGCTCATAAAGGCCCCGTTGAGCTCTAAACATATCAAAATTGAGTTCGGAACGTCAAAAAATGTGCTCAGGGACCCAAAAAATGTTGGATTTGGACTGTCCGGGCTGAAAATCAGGCCCAGACACGCGTAGGCGCCCGAACCGGCCGGCCGGCCGGCCGTCCTCAGCTCCCCGCCGGACTGTCCGGGCTGAAAATCAGGCCCAGACCCGCGTAGGCGCCCGAACCGGCCGGCCGTCCTCAGCTCCCCGCCGGCGGCGCCGGCAGCATGCACGTCACGCGTGGTTACTTATTTAATTTTTTTTTGTTTGGGCCTATAAAATTTTAAAAAAATTCCAAAAATTCTAGAAAATTTCAAAAAAAATTCGAAAAATTTGAAAAATTCCCCAAAATTCTAAAAAATTCTGGAATGTTCTTTTCTTCCCAAAAAATGCTATAAATACTCCCTCAGGGCCAGGGGGAAACTTGCACCTTCTTCTTTTCTCCTTCATTTTTTCTAATAGTTGAAGCTTTTCACTGTTAGTAGGTGACTTTCCCTACTTGATTCGGCGCCCATCCTCTTGTACAGAAGTTAGAAATTTCCCTTCTTTTTCTCATTCTGGCTTTCTGACAATTGAGGCTTTCTGCTATTTTTTTTTGGTGACTTTTCCTACTTGATTCGGCGTCCCTCCTCTGGCTTTTCTAACAGTTGAGGCTTTCCGCTATTTTTTGTAGGTGACTTTGCCTACTTGATTCGACACCCCTCCTCTTATACAGAAGTTAGAAAATTTTCCAATCTTTCTCCTTCTTTCTCCCATATTTTTCTTCTTACTCTAAAGGCCTTCCGCTGTTTTTCGTAGGTGACTTTTTCTACTTATATCGGCACCCATCTTTAGTGTAGAAGAAAATTTGTTCTTCTTCCATTCTCTTCTTCTCTGTCATGTGATTTTAGTGTGGAAATGGTCGAAAGAATCCACCAAGGATATAAGACCTATCCGAGGTTATATGTCGAAGCCTTTGCTCGACGATGTTAACCTGTATGGAAGATGTCGAGAGAATCCACCAAGGATGAGAGACCTATCTGATTTTGTATGTCGGGGTCTTTGCTCGACGACGTTAACCTGTATGGAAGAGGTCGAGAAATCCACCAAGGATGTGAGACCTATCCGAGGTTGTATGTGTTAGGAAAGTTGCTATTTGTATGTTTTACATTCTTGCAACTTGTATAATTTTGATGATTCCAAATATTATTATTTTATATATTGTTATCTCCTAACATTTTTTGGAAGATTTATTTTTTTGCTCTAGTGTGTACTAACATTTCAGGAAAATCAACTCCAAGATATGAAGACTTGTAATCAAATTCAACAAATATTCATAAGTTTTGAAATGAGAGGGAGTGATTGTAATTTAGTGAAAAATCACATAATACACACTTGGGGAACAATTTTTGTAAACTGATCGTACGGGATGAATATAGTTCGTATGGGACGATCATGTCAATTACCCCTAAGAAGAGCAATGGATCGAACAGGCGGGGAGAAAATTTTTCTAAGTACTAATCGTCCAGGATGAATTTAATATTCGTCCCGGGACAAACTTCTCGGGATTCTCACTTGCATTGTTCGTACAGATGAAAAATAAGGTTCATACCTGGACGAAACTCTCTGTATGAGATCGTACATGATGAAATAAATTTTCGTCCCTGGACGAAACTCTCTGTATGAGATCATACAGGATGAAAGAAAATTTCGTCCTTGCACGAAACTCTCTGTTTAAAATCATCCCAGGACGAAACACGTTTGTCCCAGGACAAACTGAACCGACTTACGTCAGTTGGTTACATCCTGAAGAATTTTGGAAAACCGACCTATGAAATAACCGTTTCGTACCGGACGAACTTCGTTCGTACGGGATAATTAGGGTGTACGAACATAATTCGTACCAATATACATAAGGTTCATTTTCTAACAATTTAAGTAAAATCGTCCAGGATGATCCATGATCGTACGGGATGATCCATGATCGTACGGGATGATCCATTGCGTACAGAATTGAAAACTTGCAGTTTTTGGACAGTTTTTCTTGTCTTTTGTATAAATAGTTCAAATTTGACTACCACCCAATATTTTTGCTCATTGAACTTCGTGCCTATTAGAAGAAGAGTAAAGGAGAGGTGAGAAAGAGCATTCAAAGAAGGATTTCTATCATTGGAGCGTAAAGGCTTCACTTGGTGATTCAAAAGTAAGATTTCCAACTTGTGATTTGAGATTACATCAGTCTTTTTCTTTCTTCCTTCTAGATTTCTAGTGAGAAGATCTGTCAAGGAGATCCGGTTCTCTGCCGACACTACGAGAGTGTGAACAGCCGAAGGGTTTAATGCTCACACTAGGAGAGTGTGAAAGGACGAAGGGTTCTCTGCCCATAATAGGAGAGTGTGAAAGGATGGACGGTTCTCTGCCAACACTGGGGATTGTGTAAAAGGACGACGGTTCTCTGCCGCACCGGGTAGTGGTGAAAAGAGTATTTGCAAAGGCTTCTCCGCTTTGCTGTGGGTGCAAAAGGAGAGACACTATTGGTATTAGTGTAATACTCAGAGGGTGCCTCTGGGGAGTGGATGTAGGTCTGGTTTAGACCGAACCACTATAAATCTTGTGTCGTTTACTTTACTGCTTTTTATTTTTCGCATTTTCTTTTGTTTTAAAAATTTGTGGTTGAAAAACTTTTCTATAAAAAATTTCATTAAAAGTTTAATTTCGGTTCAACTAAAATTCAAAAAGAGGGTTAAGTTTTAAAAATACCAATTCATCCCCCCTCTTAGTAGCCTTGGGACATTAACTTAGGTCTAACAACCTATTCACTAGACTCAACAAGTGGTATCAGAGCTCCGTTTCAAAATCATAAGTTTAAACTACTTTTTTATTAACGTATTTGGAAACTGAAATACACCTGAGGGTTACTCTATTACTAGACTTCCACTGTTTGACAATATACTTTTGATTTTTGGAAAACTCGCATGTCTATTTTCTTACAGTCACTTGATTATCGTATGTGGATCCTAGTCTAGGAAGGTTATACAAAACCAACTAGATTAGTTGATGGAGTTAGGGTAGAAATACCTTTTGCTGATTGGACTATAGAAGAACGTGACTTAGCTCAACTAAATGCTAAATGTTTAAATAGTTTCTTTTGTGCTTTAAAATCTGAAGACTACATGCAGGTTTCCACTTGCAAAAGTAGAAATGCATATGGGATAGACTTTGTATAACTTATGAAGGGACTAATAAGGTTAAGAAATCAAGACTTAATATCTTGTTACATGATTATGAATTGTTTCGCATGAAACCAAATAAATCTATTTCTGACATGTACACAAGATTCACACAAATTGTCACTTCTTTGCATGCACTTAGTAGGGCATTAACTAATGCTGAAATGGTTAATAAGATTCTTCGTTGTTTACCTACTACTTATGATGCTAAAATTATTGCAATTACAGAGTTTAAAGATCTAAATATTTATTCTATTGATAATCTTCTTGGTTCACTCATTGCTTATGAGCAAGGGGTTAGTCAAAGAAAGATTGATGCAGGTGAACCACGAAAGGAGAAGAATATAGCACTAAAAGTGGAAGAGTCTGAGAGTGAACACTCAGAACCTGAGGATGAAGACGATATTGCTTTGATGACTAGACAATTCAGAAACTTTCTGAAAATGAAGCAGAAGAGACGCCAGCAATGGAATAGGGGTAAATTCAACAAAAATGGCAAGGAATCTAATGAAGTGATTTGTTATGAATGCAAGAAACTAGGTCATATCAAGACTGATTGCCCAAAACTCAAAGCCACTCCTAACAAGGAGAAGGTAGAGGAGTAACCAATTGTAAAGAAGGGCAAGAAGAAGTTTCAAAGAGCTTTTTGGGCGGACTCAACTTCAGATTCTTCAAAGATTGAAAAGGAAGAAGAAGTCACCAATCTTTGCTTGATGGCAGATAGCATAGATCAAACAGATCAAGAAGAGGGTTTCTCTCACACAAGACCCCGTAGGAGCATATGGTACCTGGACAACGGATGTTCAAAGCATATGACTGAGATACTGCTCAATTCATAACGCTGGAAGCCAGGAGTGGATGCAAGGTTACACTTGGAGATAATACCACAAAGAAAGTAGTTGGATCATGTATGATTAGAAATTTGAAAAAAAAATTTATAGACAATGTGTTATTGGTTGAAGGCTTAAAGCATACTTTGTTAAGTATAAGTCAGCTATGTGATAAGGGCTATAGTGTAAAATTTTTACCTAGTAGCTGCATATTAAGCCTAAATGGAAAAGATGTTTTAAATGAAAAAAGGGTAAATAATGTTTATATGCTAGATTTAAATTGTATTCAATCTCCTACTGTTTTTTGTTTGAAAACTATTTCTGATGAATCATGGCTTTGGCATAGGAGACTTGTCATTTTAGTATGAAAAATCTTAGGAGAATTACCCAAAAGAACTTAGTGAAAGGTATACCAAAACTAGACTTTACTAAGGATCACTTTTGTGAAGCATGTCAATTAGGAAAATAAGTGAAGTCCTCTTTTCAGTCCAATAAGGATCTTATAACTAGTAAACCATTGGAAATTTTACACATGGATCTTTTTGGACCAATAGGAATTGTAAGTCTAGGAGGGAAGGTATACGGATTTGTTATAGTGGATGATTATTCAAGATTCACTTGGGTTAGATTTCTATTTCATAAGAGTGAATCATTTGAGGAATTTAGAAATTTTTTGACTTGGATTCAAAGAAAATTAGGGTGTGAAATAATTTCTATACAAAGTGATCATGGAGGAGAATTTGAAAATGAAAGATTTGAAATTTTTTGTAAAGAGAAAGGAATTGATCACAATTTTTCTGCACCTAGAACCCCTCAATAAAAATGGGGTAGTCGAAAGGAAAAACAGAACATTAATAGAAGCCGCCCGAGCAATGTTGGCAGAATACTCACTTCCTAGATATTTTTGGGCTGAGGCGGTTAGCACT
>NW_021319127.1:3787257-3790761 GCF_001605985.2 Dendrobium catenatum
TTCAAAGGTAAGAATCTCTACTTGTGAATTGGGATTACTTCACTCTTTTCTTTCTTCCTTCTAGATTCTTGTGAGAAGATCTGTCAAGGAGATCCGGTTCTCTGCCGACACTAGGAGAGTGTGAACAGCCGAAGGGTTCTCTGTCCACACTAGGAGAGTGTGAAAGGATGAAGGGTTCTCTGCCTACACTAGGAGAGTGTGAAAGGACGGACGGTTCTCTGCCAATACTGGGGATTGTGTAAAAGGACGATGGTTCTCTACCGCATCGGTTAGTGGTGAAAAGAGTGTTTGTAAAGGCTTCTCTGTCTTGCTGTGGGTGCAAAAGGAGAGACACTATTAGTATTAGTGCAATACTCAGAGGGTGCCTCTGGGGAGTGGATATAGGTCTGATTTAGACCGAACCACTATAAATCTTGTGTCGTTTACTTTACTGCTTTTTATTTTCCGTATTTTTCTTTTAGTTTAAAAATTTGTGGTTGAAAAATTTTTCTATAAAAAATTTCATTAAAAGTTTAATTTCGGTTCAACTAAAATTCAAAAAGAGGGTTAAGTTTTAAAAATACCAATTCACCCCCCCCCCCTCTTGGTAGCCTTTGGACATTAACTTAGGTCTAACAACCTATTCACTAGACTCAACAGTATGTCGGAGCCTTTGC
Source organism: Dendrobium catenatum (assembly GCF_001605985.2). Lineage (NCBI taxonomy): Eukaryota > Viridiplantae > Streptophyta > Magnoliopsida > Asparagales > Orchidaceae > Dendrobium > Dendrobium catenatum. The sequence goes on from NW_021319127.1 coordinate 3,787,914, forward strand.
TCGACGACGTTAACCTGTTTGGAAGATGTCGAGATAATCCACCAAAAATATGAGACCTATCTGAGGTTATATGTCAGAGCTTTTACTCGATGATTTTAACCTGTATGGAAGAGGTTGAGAGAATCCACCAAAGATGTAAGACCTATCCGAGGTTGTATGTCGGAGCCTTTGCTCGACGACGTTAACCTGTATGGAAGAGGTTGAATCGGATGCTCCTGTGATCGATTTTGTCTTGATTGGGAGGGGGAGAATGCAACGTGTATCCCGAATCAAACGTGAAGAATGGTCTATCTTTAGACCGTTACTGCCTTTTTGAGGTCGAGATTAAGATCTTGTCTAAGGAGTAGAAGTCCAGTAGGGGACTATATATGGCTTGAAATTTATCGGAATCATCCATGCATTTTCTAGGAGTTTCCTTATATACTGTCTTGGTTTTAAAAATATTGGAGTGATCTTCTTGACTAAATTTGTAGTCAAGGTTGCCCCCCAGTTTGGATCTGATTTTCTTGAAATTGATGTATCTAGAACAGTTGAATAATCTTTTGAGGTTGGAGCCAAAATTGCCCCCCCAGTCGGGAATCACGTTCCCATAGATGGCGCCAAACTATTGTGTCCAGGAGTCTTCGCGGCGGTATATAAATATAAAGTTTAACATCTTAGCATTATACAAAAATTCGACATACAATCAGATAAGAGAGTGTGTAGCATTCATACGAGAAACTAATATTTTTACGTGGAAAACCCCTAAAAAGGGGGAAAATCACGGGGCCTAGCTCAGTTTGAATGAATCCAATAGGTTTGATGTACATTATATGAAGTACATTATAAGTTGGGAATACAAAGATTCACTGTTGACATATTCTCTTTGTTGGAAGGACTGTAGTCGGTGGGCGCGTAAGTTAGAAGGACCGTAGTCGGCTGGTAACAGAGGTCGGAAGGACTGTAGTCGGTGGGCGACGTAAGTCAAAAAGACCATAGTCGGCTGGCGACGGAGGTCAGAAGAACTGTAGTCGGTGGGCGACGTAAGTCAGAAGGACCATAGTCGGTTGGCGACGGAGGTTGGAAGGACTGTGTGAGGTAGAATCCAACAATGGAAAAAAATCCAGCATCAGATATATGTGTAGCAAAAATTCGACATCAGGTAGAAGTCTGGTGTCCTGTAGAAGTCTGGTGTCGGGTAGAAGCTTGGAGACGAGCGGAGGTCCGACTTCGGGTAGAAGTCCAACATCAGTTGGCGACCAAGGAGAACTACGACGTTAGATGGTATTCGGGCAGAACTCCGGCTTCATTTGGAAGTCAGGTAAAACCCTGGCTTCACTTGGAGGACGGGCGGAATTCTAGAGCCACTTGGACGTCGGGCGGAATTCCACCATCCCTTGGAGGTTGGGCGAAATTCTGGCGTCGTTCAGACAGAATTCCGGCAGCGGTGGTCGAAGAGTTCTTCCCTCCTAATCTTCTTCTCTTCTTTTCTCCTTCTTCACTTCTTCCTCTTGCTTGGATTTTGGGTCTTGGCCCCCTCTTAAGAGAAATGAGGGGTCTATTTATAGATTTTTTGGAGTGGCATGGTCTGTAAATAGATGAGAGATCAGAGGCAAATATGAAGTGGTTCGGATGAACGGCCGATATTGAATCCTTCGATCGTGGACCGTTTATCAGGCATTTGAAGGTCTTAATGACTTCGGAATTCGGCGATCTTGGGCTCGTTGGATTCATCTCGTCGAGCCGCTCGATTCAACTATAAGCTCGTCAAGTTCGAAGACCTTTTGGTAACTCGAATTGTGGTATGAACTTTCCAACAGCGCTTCAGGTCCTTGATTTGGACTCATTTGGGGCTCAGATTGAGTTGAATTTGGTGTCGTTGGGTTTGTATTTCCGAGACACTCAGTTTGAATGTAAGTTTGCTGAAATCGGAGTTCAGATGCTCTCGGATTGAATTTTTGAAGTTTCCGGCTTGATTTTTGCTTCGAGATTCGTGCACAATCAAGATAATTTTATGATGACGTGTTATATATATATATATATATATATATATATATATAAGATTAATTTTTAGAAAATTATATTAAATTAAGTTAACTCTTAATTTAGGCCTTGAAATAACTTAATTTATATATTATTTTTTTACATAATTTATGATTTATTATATTTGTTAGATTAATCACTACAGAAAAATGTACCAGTACAGATGAAATTTTAAATTTCACGACGTAAAAAATTTATTGAAAATTTTCATTGACAATTATCATACCCAAAAAAATTCTCAACAGATTTTTTTTTTCGGAAAATTTTCTTAATCTCATAAAAAAAATCCGTCAAAAATTTCACCGGAAAAAGCCAACTCTCCAAACACATTCCCCTCTCCCATTTCACATTTTTTTCTCATCTAACCCGGTGGAAATTATTGGGTTAGGATACCGAACACAGCTTACTGTTCGGTACTTCACAATACCGAACAATAATGAGCTCGGTACTGTTAAGTACTGAGTTTGGCACTTCACATTACCGAGCAGTACTGAGCTCGATAATGCTCAATATCGAATTCAGTACCAAGTAGAAGGTGATGTGGCGCAATTTCATTGGGTTCCGGACGGCATCCGGTGTCGAACCCAATAATTTCCCACAACCAACCCGAGGGAGCCAAAGGGAGGCGTGCGCATCATATATCAAGACCTGGTACCCACCACACCCAGGAATCTGTAAACAATCACAGTATGAGAAGTCATATTTTACTCTTTTTGCCCTTTGTAAATCTATAAATACAATGCCTTTAGCTCATTTATGTAATCGTTTTCATATTATAATAAAACTACTTTACATCTCTTCTCTGCTTGCTCTCGGCTCTCCCTCT
>NW_021319127.1:3790831-3859946 GCF_001605985.2 Dendrobium catenatum
TTTTTTTTGATAAAGCAAAATTGCATTGATCTTTATTTTAATATTTCAAAAAACAACAAAAAAATTAGAACTCTTGTTTAGGGTTAATTTTTTTTAAGAGAAAACTTTTTACAATTCACCCCCCCTCTTGTCGTTTAGTAATTTCACTATGCCATCTGGCGAATACAGCTTCTACAACAGTTCACCGCAAACGGGTATGCCGGCCACCTCAATGGCACGGTTTCTTGCCCCTCTGATGCCAACGCCACTGAATTCCAACGGTGGAATCTTGTCGACAACAATCTTCTTTCGGCCCTGTTCTCCACGATTTCTCCCATAATTCTCCCCTATGTGATCTCGTCCTCCACGGAGTCGAGAGGTCTGGGTAACTCTTGAACGTCGCTTACAACCTTCTTGCCGATCACGTGCCTTTCAGCTCAAGAACGAGCTGCAAACTGTCCAAATGCGTGATCTAACAATGCAACAATATCTCACACGGATAAAATCCATTGTCGACAACATTGCCGCGTCGGGGTCTCACGTCGACGTAGAAGACGTCATCATCTACATTCTGAACGGCCTTCCGTCAACCTACAACTCCTTCAAAGCCGCAATCCACACCTATCCTCTTCCTCTTGATCTTGATAATCTCTATTCCTTTCTTTGCAGCGAAGAAATTAACGTTCATCAAGAATTGGCGTGAGACACTGCTGTATCCTCAGGAGCCACGGCTCTTTACACGACTTCCACAAATCAAGCTCGCGGACGCTCCCAACGCAGATTCAGCAAGAACAAGAATTACACCACAGGATCCACTCAGCCCTTCCAAACGGGTCAGACTACCAATTCGACCACCAACCCCGGCTCCAGACCAACCTATCAGATATGCAACAAGATCGGGCATATTGCCTTAAATTGCTGGCACGGGAACAACCCAAATTTTGTTCCTACGTCTCAAAAACTGATTCCCGCCTTTCTTGCTCAACAGAAATTCTCGGCTAATCAAGATTGGATCATCGACTCCGGCGCGTCCAATCACCTTACATCAGATATCAACGCTCTTCGTCCTCCTTCAGTATACCAGGGATCGGAAAATGTCTCCATAGTCAACGGGTCTCAACTTCCGGTCACGCACTCTGGTCAGGGACTTCTTCCCCTACCCGACACACCGCGTAAGCTAATTTTACGTAAACTACTTCATGTTCCCAAGTTATCACATAATCTTCTGTCTGTCTCTCAACTTACTACTGACAATCCCATTTCAATAAGCTTTGATGCTAATGGATGTGAAATTAAGGATCTTCAGGACCACCGTCAGCTTCTTCGTGGGCATCTACATGATGGGTTGTACCATCTCAACAGTCGATCCAATACCGGCATCACTGCTCTGCACGCCAATCTCAACCAGGAGCGTCTCTGGCACAACCGCCTCGATCATCCTCATCACCGACTGCTCAAAACTCTTCTTCGAATTTTACCTCAGCTCAATCATGTTTCTGCCTCTATTTCTTGCAATTCTTGTAGTGTGGCTAAAAGTCACAAAATGATCTTTAATAAAACTTTTTCTAATTCTGTTTCTCTATTCGATCTCGTGCACTCCGACGTTTGGGGGCCGGCTCCCCTCCCTTCCATAGACGGGTTTAGATAATATGTTGTGTTCATTGATGATTTCATTAGATTCTCGTGGATGTACTTAATGCGAACTAAAAATGAAACTTTTTCTAAATTCAAACTATTTTGTCACTTGCGTAACAAACAACATAACAGAACACCGAAAGCTCTCAGGTCCGACGGAGAAGGCGAGTTCACCAGTGCAAAATTCACTACATTCTTGAACAATCACGGTATTCACTGGTAACTATCCTGTCTGCACACCCCTGAACAAAACGGGCTGGCGGAAAGGAAACACAGACATGTGCTCGATCTCACCAAGACTCTGCTTCATGAATCCAATTCTCCTGCAAAACTCTGGGCCAAAGCTGCAGCCACGGCAAACTACCTAATCAATCGGCTTCTATCGTCCTTAATCAACCTTCAGACGCCATTCCATCGTCTACACGGTCGGGATCGGCTTCCATCGTCCTTAATCAACCTTCAGACGCCATTCCATCGTCTACACGGTCGGGATCCTACGTATCACCATCTCCGCATTTTTGGATGCCAGTGTTTCCCTTGGCTCTGACCATACGCAGACAACAAACTATCTCCAATGTCCCGGGAATGCGTCTTTATTGGGTATTCACCAATTCAAAAAGGTTACAAGTGCTTGGAACTGCAAACGAGAAAAATCTTCATCTCTCGTCACGTTCAATTCAACGAACTTCAATTTCCCTTCAAACAGCAAATCATTGCACCGTCACCTCTACCGCAATCAACTAACATCCCGCCTCTACTTCTGGTGCCAAACTCTGTCTGTCACACACACAGCTCCAACACTACTCAACCAGTAGAGATCATGTCTACTACACTTGATGTTCCAGCTATACAAGAGACAAATTCATCGCCACTCAACGTGCCGCAACCTGCCCACCTCAATCCAAATCCTGCTCCACCCTCACATCCTATGCAGACGAGACTCAAGTCAGGTATCACTAAACCCAAACAGAAACTATCTTTGGTCAGCACGGTCTCTCCCGACTCCACGCCGCACACCTACGCCCAAGCCGCAAAACACCCACATTGGCGTAAAGCGGTGACAGACGAATTCCAAGCTCTCATTCGTCAAGGAACTTGGACTCTTGTTCCCACTCCTCCGCACCAATCCATTCTAGGATGTAAGTGGACCTATAAAAGAAAACTACTACCGAATCGGCAAGTCGATCGATACAAGGCGCGTCTGGTTGCACAAGGATACGACCAACAGTATGGCATTCACTACAATGAAACCTTTAGCCTGGTTGCAAAGATGCCAACCATATGAATTCTTCTCACAATAACACCAATCGGAACTGGCCAATTCTCCAATTAGACATCTCCAATGCGTTTCTGCATGGAGATCTAGCTGAAGATCTATACATGTGTAAACCGCGAGGCTTCGAGGATAACACGCATCCATCCTTCGTCTACAAACTTAACAAGTCCTTGTACGGTCTCAAACAGGTGCCTCGCAAATGGGTCGAAAAATTCATCCGCTACCTTCAGAATCAAGGATTCAGGTTCAGTCGTTCTGATCCCTCCCTTCTTCTCTTCCAAGAAGAAGATATTCAAATTTTTCTACTAATCTATGTGGATGACATTATCATGACAGGTAACAATCAAGACGCAATTCAAAATCTCCTCAACAAGCTCAAAATGTAGTTCGATCTTCGTCAGCTCGGTCCGATATCACTATTCCTCAAAATTCAGGTAATCCGGCGGCCCTCCGGTCTCTTCCTCTCTCAACAACACTACACGCAAAAACTACTGGAGGATTCAGGCTTAGCGGATAGCAAACCAACAAGCACACCTACCTCTCCTAAAATCAAAAACTCGGAGGCCAACAGTCAGTTGTTCGACGATCCAACACTCTACCGCCGTCTTGCTGGGTCTCTACAATTCCTCTCTATTACCCGTCCGGACATCGCGTTCACCACCAATCAGGTCTGCCAACATATGCACCAACCTACAGTTGAAGACTTTCAATCCCTCAAGCAACTGCTACGGTACATCAAAGGCACACTAAGCTTCGGACTACCCATCACCACAGGCGAACTGACTCTTCGGACTTACACGGACGCAGATTGGGCGTCAGATGCATCCGACCGGAAGTCCATCTCCGGCTACTGCAGTTTTTGGGGCCAAACTTGATCTCGTGGTTGGTCAAGAAGCAAGTCACAGTGGCAAAATCTTCAGCTGAGGCTGAGTATCGTTCGCTCTCCGCCGCAACATCCGATGTCATTTGGCTCTGACGTCTTCTTGCAGAACTGGATCTCCCTCAAGCCGACCCGACCACTATCCATTGCGACAACACCTCGGCCATTGCCCTCGCCAAGAACCCCGTCTTCCAAGCACGAACCAAACACATCGAGATTGACTACCAATTCGTGCGCCAACACATAAGCTCCGGAGCTATCACCATCAAACACATCCCGTCCGCCGATCAAGCAGCTGATATTCTTACCAAACACTTCTCCCCTACTCGTTTTCATGAGCTTCGACGCAAACTAACCATTTAATCCTTGAACGCTTAGTTTGAGGGAGGCTGTAAACGAGCACAGTATGAGAAGTCATATTTTACTCTTTTTGCCATTTGTAAATCTATAAATACAACGCCTTTAGCTCATTTATGTATTCGTTTTCATATTCTAATAAAACTACTTTACATCTCTTCTATGCTCGCTCTCGGGTCTCCCTCTCTGTTTCTTTCGCCGCTTGGTTTCTTTCAAAATCCTCTTCTTCTTTGCGCACAAGCCACAGCGCCCTCGGTTCTTTTTCTCCCTTGCTCGGAAACCCCCACAACTTCTCGTCCATTCAAGGTCAAGCTAAGATGGGATGGAATCGATTATTAACCAAGCTCTTGAGTACACGCTCAAGTGCTGGCTTAAATCTTTCTCCATAGATTAGTTCAAGCTCCGGCGCCGCACCGCTCAGCTATCCAACTAGGTTATTCTCCCTATCACCCAATTAATCCTGAATAACAAAGAAAGAAGCCCCAAATTTTTATGCTTGGTTTGTTTATAGTTTACTAAATTTCACTCTTTTCAGTGATTGATTTCAATTACAAATTAACGGGGAAGCACTACATGTGAGCCTCGGGCAGCCCCTGGCTCTGAATGTGATCACCGCACGAGTTAGAAAGCTGAAGACCACGTATCACTAGCAGCATAAAAGAAGAAGAAGAAAAAAATTAGGGAAGTGTTGTTACATTTTATTATATTTAAAATAAAAAATTGTTTTGATTTTTATGTTAGTTTAGGGGGGATTATCATAAAAGTTTTGTGTTGTTCCATTTGTTATGTTGATTATTACTATTTGCTATTTGATTTTTCTATTGCATTTATTAGATATTAATTAAATAATATCTCATATTTGTTTGGAATGTAATCTTAAATATTAAAAATAAGAAAAAAATAAAAATTTATTTTATTAATAGTACATAATTTGAGAAAATAACAAATTTAAGTAATAACTAAAAAAATTTATTAAAATTCATACTTCCTAATAAGTAATTTTCTAAAAAGTACTTAAGCACTTGACTATTTTTCTTAAGATTAATAGATTAAAGACTTCTTGCGAATGAATAAATTAGATTAATTTTAAGATATAATATAAATGTGTACTAATAGAATCATGGTACCTATGATGAACCGTAGTAGAACTAAAATTAGACTTTTATTTATTTATAAAGAAAATATATTGGAGATATTGAAATTTCAAGTTTAATGTATGCGGCTCATAGATTTCCTCTATATGATATTGTAGATCAAACAAATTTCAATTTTTGTAGGGTCTCTTAGAAGTTATTCACTAAGAATTCTCTCAATTAAAGATGTTAAATCATATTCTTTATGCTTAATAAAACAAATTACTCTCCATTTACATCATGATAAATACTTTTGAATGGGAAAGTTTTCAAGTATGTTAAATCATATTCTTTAATGGGAACTTGAAAAAAGATTAAAAATTGAGGTCAAATGAAGATGTACTAAGTACATACCACAATGTCTAAACAAAACTATCTTATATTAAGGGTTTGTCATTTTGATGCTGAATTTTAGGTTTAAATTGATTTATTTATTAAAAATAGAACTTAATTTTACATTTAATAATTACTTTATTATTGGGAAATGGACTAGGTGAGGAAGTAGTAGCATGGGAATGCAGAGTAGGAGAGGCTAATAATTGTAATGGTGGTTGCTAAATTTGTGAAGGCATGTCCAAGTTTTTTGGTAGTAGATGAGGTCAAGAAAAGATATTTTCATGGAATGTTTTCCACTGATAGATAATGAGTTTGACATTGATAGGGATTTAGATATTTGTAGCCTTAACTAGTAGATGGTACATGTAATGTCATAGTTTGTCACATGAATCCAGCTAACTTATAGATACCCACAATTTGGGTGTCTTCTAACGAGTTTGAAGTTTGGAGCAAGTTTGTCGAACGAGTTTTATAGGATGAATTCCCTCGGCAAGTTTTTTTAATTGACTAGTAGCTAGTACCTCATAGCCAAGCTTGTGGGAAGCCTACTTTGTGGAGTTTGTAAATTCAGTATGCTGAGCTCCATACAAGAATATATTTTAGGGACTTATATAACTCAACAAATTGACTAGCTATTATAATGTACGCCTTGATGAGAAGTAACCTTAAAGAGACTTATATAACTCTGGCAACCACCAAGTAGATTTTAGGGTATAGGAAGTGTGTTCGAGCTTACATTATGGCATAGGCTTCATTTGAGATAGTTTCTTACTGCTTTCCGCAATAGCTTTTTAGTACAAATTTTTTTTGAAAGTGGTGAAAAAGCAGTGACTAAAAGCTATCATAAATGTAGCTTAATTAATCCAAGCAAGATGACTATGGGTTGAGAGCAACGGGGAGTGGGTAGGATGGCTAATTAAAATAGGGAAAGCATCATACTCTTTTGTGCGTCAAATATTTTAATTGGATCATATAATAAAACAATAATGTGATAATGAATTTTTGTATCAATTTTTTTAAAAGAGTGCAACATGTCACAAAATAATTTGATTGATAAGACTAATCATTCCCAAATTTAGCACACAAGTTAAGATACAAATTTTTCATATGTTCTATTCCAAATAAAAACTAAACATCCATATCATACTACCAAGCCAATTGATATGTACAAAAGGCACCTATTTGATATACAATACATACTAACAAGCTAATTGATATGTACAAAGGCTGACAGTTTCATCTAAACAAATTAGTAAATGCAAGATAAACAGTCTCCATTACCATATGTTCTATTCCAGAGCAAGTTTGTCTCCCTAAAAGAATCAACTAATTCAAGGCAGAATAATGACCTCTGGTGGTTATAGTTAAAACAATGTAAAACAGGAAATTGAGAAACAGAAACTCTAACCAATCCCTCCTCCTGTTCTACCATTTCATTACAATTTCACTCAAAAGAATGAAAAATCTTTAGCTCCTTCAGATTCTAATTCACCTTAGTCTGAAAAAAATGGCCCAGCTGAATTATCATAACACTAATATCATCCATTGATCCCCTAGAAATAGAAAGCTCCACAAGTTTTTTACATGCAGAAAGAGGTGATGGCTTCTTAGAGTCCATGCAAAGGGGACGAGCCATGTCTATTGCCTCCTGATTACCAACCTGAGAGAGTTAAAAGCGAATGTAAATATGTAAACATGACCAACTAAAACAACTAAAAAAATCAAGAATTTGATTAAATAGAAGTCCTCTCACCTTATCCCAAAGACCATCAGAAGCAAGAATTAAAAATTCAGAATCAGATTCAATCCGAATAATTCTAGTCTCTGGATTAGGAATCACCCATTGCTTCAGATGGGAATCTCCAATTCCTCTGGAGACAGCTAGGGAACCTTGCAATCTCCAAACACCTCTGCAGCAATCTACATAGCCACCCTGCATAAAGAAATATAAAATTGTGAGTTTGTTTTTTATCACCAGGATTTTCAACAAATTAGGTCATAAATCATTGGAAATATTAAAAAATAACACAAAAATAAACTGAAAGCATTTAAAATTCATATTTTTACTCTAGCCATTTGGAAGAAAACATTATTCAGTGCTGGGAAGACTGGAATATCATAGAGTATCATCCAACATAAAAAAGGAGAAGCAAAGGTTATGAACAAAAGTATAACAATGCAGTTAAAAACTAAAAAGAAACACACAAACATCAAATGGAAGCATTATAAACATTATTTTTTTCTCTACATCTGAAATCTAAAGAGAAAAAACACAAAAAAATAAACTAAAATCATTAAAAACTCAGCTTTTCTTCTCTAACCATTTGCTAGGGAGAGTGGATGATTTAGCAAACTTAGTTGAGCCTTATTAGTTGGCAAATAATGATATGATGTGAGAATATGGAATTACATGCACAAAGTATTATCCAACATCAAATATATGAGTTAAAGCTTAAGAACTTCCTAAATAAAAGGAAATATAACAATGTAGACTTACAAGGCTCTCAATTCTATCCCTCTCGTCATCTCTAGAGGGCCGGTGATCAGAGGTCAGGGCCTCAGCCATCCCGGAGACGCTCATAACAGCACGACAATCACCCGCATTAGAAACAATGAGCTCGCCCTTCTTTACAAAGGCCGTAACGCAGCAAGTTCCTCCCCCCACATCCTCCTTCAGGAACTCAACGTCGGTCTTCAGATACCCATTCCTCACAGCCTCTTCCACCTCTATCTCCGCTTCTTCTCTACTCATCGCCACCTCCTCCAATATCCGTTCCCCAATACTTTTCGAAACATATTCAGCTGCCTTTGAGCCACCGTGGCCGTCAAAAATACCGAAGAATGCCTACATAACACAAAACCTCATCAATCGCAGAACAGAAAGACGTAAATCGGCAAAATATTAGAAAGGTGGAATAGTACCATTTGGGGATCTCCGCGGAGATCGAGGGCAGCGCTATGGCGATCCTCCAACTCGACCCTCTTCCTTCCCCTTTTACAATAAACCGAGTACCGATCGCTCTCCTCCTCAACCTCCTGTTTCCCCTCCGACCCAGGCGGTTGCTCGAAAGCCACCGAGCCCAGAATCGGAATATCAAGCCGAGCGGGCCTCTTCCGCTTAGTAAACGTAGCAGATCCGCACGAACTCGAAGCCAGGGTCGATGAAAAACATGGCGACGCCGAGCTAGAAGACGAGGGGGAAACGCCTGATGAATCTAATCCAGGAGAAGATGATGCCGAGATCTCGTTCTTGCACATCCGAAGGCAACTAGGCACTCTGTGGAACCTGCGGACCGTCGATGGTGACCCATCGGTCGCCGCCGATGTTGAGAGGTGGTGCTGGGTAAGACCGAGAGTTAAGCTTTCCGGCGAAGTCTTGCAGGTGTGGGAAATCATAGAAGGTGAGAATACCGGAGAGCTCGAGATCGCAACGGAGCAAGACATGGTTGGCCGGAACTTTCTCTGCTCTTTGCCTTCTTCGTCTTCCTTCCGTTTTTTTTCTGCCTTGATGCCTTTGACGCCACGTCTTTTATATGGCACGGCTTATGTTCCATTGTTCCTCTGGAACCTTTTTAAATGGTGTAAAATCATTCTACTGGAGCTCTGAAAGAGTCAAGATTCGTGAGACTTGCTTGATGCGTGTGCCACACGGTTGTTAAACTACGATCGAGGAGAAGTGGAACATCCGCAGTCAAAGCTGTGTGAGGAGCGTGTGCGATAGGAAAAGGAGTGGAATTATATATGAAAACATTAGGTCAAATATCATTATTATCATGTGCCAAATAATTTTTTTTAATTGCATAAAAATATTTTACTATTTTATTATGCATTGATATATATTTTTTTTAAATTTATCTACAAAAAATAAATATTTATTTATCATTTAAATAAAATAAAATTATTCTTATTAAATTTTAAGGCTATTATAATCAAAATTAAATTTAAATATCACATTGTAAAATTATTTAGTAGAACATTTTGATCAAAAACTAATATTAATGAATCTAATAATTTATAATTTTTTTTAAAATAAATATATTATTAGTTATCTAAATATGATATTATCATAAAATAAATTTTAGTTTCACCTTAACTAAAATTTTATGAGGATATTGAATGCTCTATCCATTTTTTTATTCTCGCTCAATTTTTTTTTCATTATTATGGAGCCTGGATTTTACCTTTCTCTCGTCCGTTGGAAGTTTCTAATCAGCTGTTTGAAACTAGCAGGAAACAGCGATATGGACAGTTTGTATTCTGACGGATGGCTAGTAAACTGAGAATGATTGGTGCGTTATGGCATTTGTGTTCTGTAAAGGAGAGCAAAATGAAAATTTGGTTTTCCTGAATCTATGTAGGATATTAAATTATTAAAAGGATTAAAGAAAAGGGGTAGGCAACGGGCAGAGAAACCTTTGGAAGCCGAGACGCCACGTTGGATGGAGGTGAGAAAAAGTAGCCGTTGGAGGAGAGGATGGGGCACTCTTCCATTGTAAAGATCAAGGTGTGAATGTGTGACGTCGCAATTTCTTGAATTTTGACTCAAATTATTGGCTTTTAATTCTAATATGGGTTATTGTATAATAATGGTTAATAAGTTGGCCTTACATTGTTTTGTGCATTAATATATTATTTATGAAATAGATTTATATATTAAATATTTATTTTCATCTTGATTATAATAGTGTGCTTGTCCTCTTTAATTTGTATGTTATATTGCTATCATTATTATTATGTGTTTGAATATTTATAATCATAAAAAGAATTATAGATTTAGTACTAAAATTCTTCGTGACTTATGTAATAAATAATTTGAACAACTCAATTATTATGTTTGAAATAATTATATTATTGCGAGTCATATATTCATTATAAATGATGCATTTATTTGTGAGAAAATATTAATGTCATATAAATATGACATATATGATAGAATGAAAAGGAGCATTGAGGCTTGAAGTTTTGATTAAGAGTTAATTGACATTTTTTGCTTGTTAATTCTCCTTATATGTTGGAGACCAACAACAAAGAATGTGAGCATTGGCTTTGATTGTAATGGCAGGTGTTAGTGCTAGTAATTGAGAGTGTAAATATTGATAGTGGCAATTGACATTAGTATTAGTAGCGATAATGAATTGTCATGGTAGTGATATAAGCTGTGACTTTAGTTTGTTGTGATTAAAAATAATATTAGAACATAAATAACTAAACTTAATTAATTAACTTGTATTATTTATGTCCTATAAGAGTCTGACATGTGTTAATACCCTCAGGATACTATCTATATATAGGCTTTATGTACATCAGTTCAAAGATATACTATATTACGTTTATGTTTTCCTCATCTATGTTTTCTCTTTTCTGGTTCTTGAATCTCCACATGGTATCAAGATTCATTCCTTCCTAAGGACCGTCCATGGCGAGTGTGGCATTGGCCTCCTCCAACACCAGCAATGCCTCAGGTGATCTTTCCGACAAATCCCTCATCACTCAAGTCTCTCAAATTTGTGGTATCTAGCTTAAAATCTCTCGTTCCCCATCCTCTCACATCGGACAACTATCCGATCTGGAGCAATCAAATCGCCAAACTACTCAAGGCGAATGGCTTCAAAAATTTTCTAGATCCGTCTTCAACCTATGCATCCTTTTCGCTCAGTCAAGAATCTGAAAATGACGATCCTAACTTCACCCGCACCAAATGGCTGGTCACTGACCAGAATCTTAATGCAGCAATCAACTACACAATCTCGCCGCAAATCCTTCTGTATGTTGTGCATCTTGAGTCCACGTCAGAGATCTGGAAGGCACTTCAACTGTGGTTTCAGTCCACGAATCGATCTAAGGCGATCTAGCTCAAGAACGAGCTCCACAACATATCCATGAAGAATCTCTCCATGATCCATTATCTCACTGAGATCAAGAAATTGGTTGATCAAATCGCTTATGCCGATGTCAAACTTAACACTGAGGACATTATTTATCACATCTTAAATGGGCTTCCTCCAACATATCAATCGTTTAAAACTTCTATTCGCACAATGCAAACTCCTCTGAGCCTAGACAATCTCTATGCTCTACTTATCAGTGAAGAAATTCACATTCAAACAGATGCCTCAAAACACCCTATTCAGGCGGACAATCAAAATGCATTATATACGAATAGGGCTCATGAAAGACGCGGACATGGACAAACCTACTAGAACGGAAATCCAACATCTAGATCGAGCTCCATCTCCACTCTCGTCTGCCAAATCTGTATGAAGAAAGGACATGCTGCCGATGTCTGTTGGCACATGCTAAACAAAAACTATACTCCCACGACTACCGCATCCAAGACCAACACTGCTCTTCTTGCTACGAACGAAGTCTCATCCAACGATTGGTACCTCGATTCAGGAGCTTCATCTCACATGATGAATATGATAGACAATCTTGACAACGTCAAATACTATCATGGAACTGACACTATCACCATAGGGGATGGAAGAGCGATCCCCATAGCTCACTCGGGCACAGGTATCCTTCCCACCCAGACTCATAAGATTAATCTTTCTCAAATATTGCATATACCGTCTATATCTCATAATATTCGGTCCATTTCTAATTTGGTTAAAGATAATCACATTTCTATTACCTTCGATTCTAACGGCTTTGTATTTAAGGATCTTCTGACCAACAAACAGCTTCTCAAAGGTCATAGTAGGGACGTGCTGTACTGTATCTCCTACAAGAACAAAAACAACAGGAAGATCGCTCTATACGCTACTCATATCACTCCGCAAGACTGGCACAACCGCCTCGGTCATCCTCATCCCAAAGTTCTTCGCACAATCTCCCATAGACACTCCGAGCTGCATATAGCCAAACTATTGTCTAGCTGTGTTTCTTGTAATACTTGTAAAAGTTACAAATTACCTTTTACAACTCTGCAAATAGAAAACAAAATACTCTTGAACTCATACATTCTGATGTTTGGGGACCATCGCCGGTTTCCTCTCATTAGGGCTTTCACTATTATGTGATATTTGTTGATGATTTTTCTCGTTTCACGTGGTTGTTTCCTTTTATGTTTAAATTAGATGTTGCTAAAACATTTATCGATTTTATTTCTTTTGTTGAACAACAAACTAACAAGCAAGTTAAATCTGTTCGCACTGATGGTGGTCGCAAATACATAAACAACCAATTCAAATTGTTTACACAAGCGAAGGGCATACTTCATCAAATATCCTGCCCATACACTCCGGTGCAAAATAGGATAGTTTAAAGAAGGCACTGCCATATCATGGAAACAGCACAAACCTTGCTAAGAACGGCTTCCATGCCCCATAACTACTAGGCTGATGCAGTTTCTACAGCCACATATCATATTAACAGACTTCCATCGCCTAACACAAACTTTGTTTCTCCCTTGCAGCTAATGTTCAACATGACACCCTCCTATGAGCATATGAGAACCTTCGGCTGCGAATGTTTCTCGTTAAATCTTAATCCTAGACGCACAAAACTTCATCCAAAATCATCATCATGCATATTCATGGGATATTCGTATACACTCAAGATTCATCAGTTTGCGGGGGGGTTATTAGAATAGAAATAACTAAACTTAATTAACTTGTATTATTTCTGTCCTATAAGAGTCTGATGCGTGTTAATACCCTTAGGATACTATCTATATATAGGCTTCATATACATCAGTTCAAAGATATACTATATTACATTTTTGTTTTCATTGTCTCTGTTTTCTCTTTTCTGGTTATTGAATCTCCACAAATAAGATGACGATGACATATGTATTAATGGCTACTAGGATGTATGTATGTTGGTGATGATGGCATTAGCCTTATTGGTTACGGTAACTGTCAACATTAACGACTACATAAAATTAGGTGTCAAAGTTATTGGCGATGATGACCTTCAATGATGTTAGTGACGATGGACGTTAACATTAATAGTGACCTGGGGCATTAATATTTGTGGCAATGATAGTGCCGTTATTGACGATGATGAGCATCAACTTTATTGACAAATAATAATTGTATGTGTTATTAGTGAATGAAAACGAGCCTAACGTTATTGAGAGGGCAATCGAAGCCATCACTTGATAAGATTTGTTAAGGTTTAGATGCCCAAAAGAGGTACGTAAGTCATTCTAACTCAATATTTTAGTATTTAAGAAGCTTCTAGATAACTATATTTAAATAAGATAAGCTATCTTCTTCCAAACCAAAACAATATCTAACATTAATAAAGTATATATTTGAGTTAAATTAAAAAGATATTAAAACATAGATTGAAAGTCAAATGATATGCACTTTTTGACTATTATGGATTATATTATTTATATAAAAATATTGTCAAATCGAAATAGTCCTTCTATATTACTGTTCAAAATGGACTGTTCGGATCAACCGAGAAATTTTTCTTACCTAATTAGTTCTTTTATGAAATTAATATTAATTTAAGTCAAGCCAACCCAATCAGAATTAAGCAATATTATTTTTTAGTTAGGAGCTGAAAATTTACGTTTTCTATATCTAAGATTCGAATTTCACGCATTTATAAATAAATTATTATTATTTTTTAATTTTGCAAAATTCAAATTTATTTCCGATCCAAAATATTAATTAAATTTGATCAATATTTTGACAATTGTTAATAAATAAAAGATAATTATATAAGAAATAGAAGATAATTGTTTTGCACTTCAAGAGAATACTAAAATTTATCATATATGTTATAAAATAAAATTATATTATAATTCTACTAACTATTTATGAATAATGAAAATGATCCACGGCTATTTGAAAGTCCAATTTTAATCCTTCAAAATTTTATATATTTTTAAATTAATACTTTTATATAGCCGGTGACTATTTTTATTCGGCGGTGACTATTTTTATCCTTCAAAAAAATTACAATCATTTTCTCATTTTTGTTACTAACAAATAATAATAATAATAATGAAATTATTTTGTTCCCAATTAATATATATTATTCCTAAGCAATAGAGAGGGGAAGAATTTCACCTTTCTTATTAAGAAGTTTTCTTGTTAAAAGGCCAATGGTCTCTTAATACTGGAAACAAATAGTAATAAATCAAAGAAATTTGAAATAGCCTGATTGATTGCATAATTTTATTCTAATGTATATTATTGGATTCTTTAATGCCTTTCTTAATTGAAATAATTTAGATTAAAATCTAATTCAAAGTCATTATGACTACAATATATTAAAATAAATAAATCAAAATTTGTATTAAATTTATTTTAAAATTATTCTGATAAAAAATGAAATTTTTTATCATAATATTGTTCTAAGATAATTATTTTTCTTTGTTAATTTGTATTTATGGTGGTCAAGCTGGTCTATATGTGCAAATAGACGTGTATGTGATAATGAACACATCTTAAACCAATACAACCGGTCATATCGCTTGTAAAATTAATATTGTAGGCTCAAATTGTTTATTGTTTCGATGCCAATCAAATCGGGTCATAATTCTAGGTTTGACACAAAGTCGCCGGCTTTAGCATGCATTCGTTAGGTCCAACATGTACTCATCAGAAGCTAATTGTATATACTCATCAGGATCATAGTGATCTCATTAGAATCATATTGAACGAATTTGAGTCATAGTGAACTCGCTTCTAAAAGCCGACTAGGCATGCATGCTCATGTGTGACTACTCGCTGAAACTCAATCCAAACATGCAAAACTTGGTAATGACAACTCTTTATTCAGAAAAAATGTGTATCAAGTGTACTAAAATGATATAATTGGAGTATGCATTTATTTGTAAAGGAAAAAAAATGAAAATCAGAATCAGCACATCAATATTTTATAGTGGTTCGATCAAACAATGACATACGTCCACTCCACATAGTCCTATCTGATTATTGCATTAAACCTTTAGCGTTTCTCCTTTAGCACCCATAACTAGGCGAAGAAGTACTTACAATCTTTTCACCAACCAAATGTGGCAAAGAACATTAACCTCTTTTTCATCCTCCTGGTGAAGACAGAGAACCTCGACTCCTTTTTCACCCTCCAAGTGAAGGCAGAGAATCTCAATGGTCTTCGGACTGATGTTCTTCTTCCTAGAGCCACCTAAAAAAACCCAACAAGACACTTGGAGTAAACAAAGCTGAAAAAGCAACCGTATGAAACCCCTCACACACCTTCTACCTCACACACAACTTCCCATTTCTCCTTCCCAAAGCTCTCCAAGATCTCTTTTCCAAGCTCTCTCTCCAAAAAACTCAAATAGCAAAAGACTTGAATCAAGTCTAATGAGAGAGCTTAAATACAAGGCTTCACAAAAATCCCTTAACTTCAATTTTACTGACACTTATCGTACATTATGATACTATATCGTATAGTATGGTTAGTTCAAATAAACATGTTAGTATTGTACGAAGAATAAGGCACTGTACTATCTGCTCAAGAAATAATTAAGCTGATCGTCCAATATGATTTGAGCATCATCAAGTACAATTAGTTCAAACGACTTGGATTATTGTCCCATATAATTTGCAATGAATAAATATCATCTCATGCAAATATCGGGTCGTACCATATGATTGGTCCTAATCGTCCTATACGATATGTCTGGATCAATTAATTTAAAATCATTCCCTAATTATAGGATTAATTTAGGTAAGATTTGATTATATCATACAGCACGGTGCCTATCTTATGATTCGATTATTATAAAATTTGAATTTTAAAATATTGCCTAAATTATGATTGGAGGTTGAGATCTTGATTTCAATTGATTATCCTTTACTATCGAGATCGTCCAGTTCGATTAGTTCAAATAGTTTTAATTATACAGTTAGCCATTTTAATGATTATCTGAATAGCTGATCATCCAGTACGATATACATCATACAATATTGTTAGTTCAGAAAATTATACTTCTAATTTTCTCTCTATATATCTTACCCCCTGAGTATGTATGTGTAGGGTCACCAAATTTAGCATCCACCAAATACATGACTTGACTCAAGAAATATAGAAATAAATAAAAATAAAAAATATAAACTCTTCAATACACTTAACCTTATTCTAACCAGTCATGAGTTGATAAATTTATACAATATACAGTGAATCTAAAATGTTAGTGCACAAGAAACAAACACGCAATAATAATAGTGATAGGAGACAGCATAGTAGAAAATTCAATAATGTTTGTTATCATCAAAATCACAAGATCTGTGTTCATATTCACAATAATAAAAATGAACAAAATAATGTTTTGTAAAGAATAAGAACAAGAACATGCTATTATTGCTAAATAGGCTACTTATAAATACCCTTGAATAAAATAGAAAAAGTTGTTGAACTTTTAAATACATGCTCAGACATTAGATCTATAACTAAATGGATTTGAAGACAAAGTGTGACCATTGATAATACCTCTATTCTAGGTCTTTATCACCTAATTCAAATGTATGCCTATCCGGCTAATTCTAGCTAGGATAGGTACTTCTGAATTTGGATCTACACTTAATTGAGAACCTTTATTCATACCTAATTTTAAATACAAAATTTTCTAAACTAAATAAAGTACATTAAAAGGTTAGTATTATGTGGAGCCATCATAACATAAAAAAGAATACAAGAGGAAACTAAATTAAAACACCACATATAACATTCATTTGATAATAACATTTGAATTATTATTGTAATATTCTTATTTGTGAATCATTTTTACACGAATTTAAACACGACATACATCATTGGGTATATGTTGAGCATCTACAAGAAAAATATCTTTACATAATGTAGAAAAAAATTCAAATAAATATGGACATAATAAAAATATCCTAGCTATAAACAATACTCTTGTAATATAAAGACCCCTCAAGTAAAACATCAACCTAGCTATGTTCTCTTCAAGCTAAGCAGCTAAAGGGATGTGAACTATCACAACATCTAAGTATGTGTAAAAGTCTCAGTGTAGTAATGATCAACTTATATAACTGTGATTTATTACCAAATAAACTCGTCTCAGAGATTCAATAAAACTAAAGAATATCACCTTAAATTTTTTTAATTTTAAAATTAAAATAAAAAAAATAAATATTTTGATAAGATTGAAAACACCAAATCTTAATTTTACATATTTCTTTTAAAATTTGTGTAAAATCAAATCTCATTAGATTTAATCATGAATTATCAAAACCAATAAAAAGAATATTATTTATCTACTAACTATACTTTTTCATTAACTGTTTTGATATTAAAATTAATTATTTTTTTAACCAAAATAACATTCATTCCAATCAAAATGGAGGTTACAAAAAACTGAAATAAGAGACCAAAAAAGCAAAAATACAGAAAGACCAAAGCAAGAGGGTATACAACCCATTAGGCTCAGTATTTGGTAGAGGCTTCCAACTGATTCAAAGCCAGACGTGGGCCATCCAATTTGGAGTGAGAGCAGAATCGCACCAAGGGCCAACCAAGCAACAGTCACACCACCAAAGGTTGCACCAAGCCATGACCTCAGAAAAGTGAGCCCTAGCCCCATCATTGCCATAAACCACCAATCACATCTTTGAACAATAACCAAGCTATAACCAATCTTCAACAAAAACCAAGAAGGTCACCACTAGCACATTGCCACAAAAATTACCTGCCACGTCTGCCCCTCCCACGAGCTCTCCCACGAGAGGCTGCAGAAACAACCAGTTTGTCATGCTGCATGGCAAAATCATTCCCATGAACATCATCCCCATAAGACTCCACAGAGGAAATAGAATCGTATTCAAAAGAATAGTGAAGCCAATCAAGATGCACCCTCACATCCAGCCCATAATTGCCTCCCACATGATACACCAAATCTTGAGGTTCGATTAAATTTATTGGCACATCAACAAAAGCATTAGGTACTAAACCAGCATGCGTTATAGGGGAAGATACAGTGGGGGTAATACACTTAGAGATTGAAACAGAGGAGGAACCCTCAGTCACCACACCCTCAGGTGTACCGGAGCAAACCCCACCCAAAAAAATAGGGGCAGGAACAGACACAGCCGAACAATCCACATCCACAGGAGGCTTTGATTTACTAGATAAAAAGCACGGAGCAGACACAGCTCCTACCACCGAAACCACTGGATAAGAATTCATAGCACATTCCAACATACCACCACCACTAGTGGAGCCCCGGTGAACCTTTATAGAAGGTAAGACCCCAGCCACAACCTCCTCACAAACCTATATAGACGAGGCAACTGCACCTAGCTCAACACTAGAATTCAAATCGTTCAAATTAACAGGCAAATGGCAGGAGAAATAGGTTCCAAAGAGCCCAAGTTAAAAATAGGAGCAACAAAGGGAAAGCATTAAGGGACAAAACAGCAGCAACATCTATAGGATTACCAACACCATAACCCGGTATGAGCACAACATTTTCCACAATATTTTCCACATTCTCACCAGCTAAATTAGAGGGCGGGTTAAGAGCATCAATAGAGCCAGTATTGATCACATTCAACCCAGACATCGCAGGAGGAGCATCCACAGTTTAGGCACATTAAGATTGGGGATGCAAAATACGACAATCATCCTTCAAATGCCATAATGAATTGCAGTGCAAACAAAAATGGGGTATATCATCAAAGATGACAGATTAAACGTAACCCGTATTAGAAGAGCCTACTCAAATCTTATCAGGAAAATGTTTGGTAACATTCAATTCAACAAGAATGCGAGCCACCGAAGGACGGGAACTCGAAGCAGTGGCTGTGTCTGATTTGAGAATGTGACCGAAGAGAGAACCTAAACCAAAAAGAATCCTAGGAGTGAAGAGATGGGGTCTAAGGTGAGGGAATGAAATCCAGATAGGAACAATCGGAGAATCAACCTCAACACCCAAATTAGGGGACCATTTCACCACTTTCATATAGCAATTATTCATGAAATAGGATCGATGAGAGAAAAATATGATAATAATCGAAGTCGTTCACAAGCTTAATCAAAACGTTCCTAGGATTAAGAGCCGTGATCGAACAATCTCCTATAAGTTTCAAATTAAAAAATAAATTCGAATGGCATCGATAGAAGGCCGCTTTCCAGGAAACCAACCGACCAAAGAAAATCGAAAGGAGCAGTAAGTGAGCAAATCTCTTCCTCAGAAATCAACAATGCCGGTAAACACCGGTGAGACGAAATATGCAAATCAAGAAATGAAGAGGAGGAAGCCCCGGATAAGGCCTCCTTAAATGCAAGAGCCGGAGAAGTTCCATTCAGAAAATCTGGGTCGTGAAGGCGAGTATTCGCCATGAAGGCCATAAAAATAAAGCCAAAGCACGAAAAAAATAGGGGAGCTAGAGAGGAGAAGCTTCCCTGAGGCGGCAGACATCCTCGCAATGAAAGTAGGGAGAAAACCCTAGCATAGCAAGCAACGAACACATGAGCTCCTATATTAAAATTAATTTAACAACATATGTTCTTAGCACATATGAAAAAAAAAAACAACAAGTTTTTAATTCTAAGTCTTATTATTCTTTTAATGCTTTTTATTTATGACTCATAAGTTTGACTTTATAATTTATATAAAATATTTTAGTATATTTTTATCAATTATATTAAGATTAATATTTTTTCTCTGATCATTTATATTATTTTTTTCTTAATATTTAATGAGAATACTTATTAAAATATCTCTCATAATTCTTCAAAATTTAATAGATATTTAACATTTATTTCATTCTAAATTCTTCAAAACTATTTTTTTTTTACATTTAAATTAACATGCAATATACTTTCTCATGATTCTTTATATTCCATAAAAAAACCTAGGTACTCTAATCACTCTCCTCTTATTCTTTACAATAATCATAGGATTAATTGTAGTCAAAGATTTCTTTTTAAAAATTTTCGGTGTAAGAAGCCTTAGTTATGGGATTTATTTATTAATATTTTGTTGCTGCTCTTATGGGTAGTCCTATGAATGATCAGTATTCTTAGCTATGCAGTCTTAAATTTAGTATTAAGGAGTATACTTTGGATTTCTCGAAGACTTTTTATGCCTCTATTGTAGCTCTTCAAAAGAAGCAATATCTTTAGTTGCAACAAATTCAATGTAATCCTCTTGATCAATAGCTTAATGAATGTTTAAAAGAAGTAAATTCTCATCTTAATTATAATATGTCTTCATGAACCTCTTAGCTTAACTGAATATTTAAATCTAGATGGATTTCATGTGAAGAAGATGATTTGGATTTTCTTTATTCTAGAATTTGTTGTAGATATAATAAGAGCTGGATTAAGAGTATTTTCACTAATGAGGGGGTTATCTTTAACCATAAAGGCATTTTTGATGCCTTTATTCAGCATTTTAAAAGGTTTTTAAATTCTCCTAAACATGCTCCTACTTCTTTAAATTATATTCTTGTTGGTAGAACCATTCTTGATGTTCTTCTACCCTATTTTACCAATCTTATAACTATTGAAGAAATTAGAAAGGTTGTTTTTTCATCTCCAACCTCTTCTGCATCAGGCCCAAATAGATTTACTTTTGAATTTTTTAAGAATTCTTAAGAGATTATGGGTCCTTTTTCCTATAAAGTTATATTGCATTATTTCTCTAATTGCAATATTCCTAGGGTTGTTAAAACATCAATAATTTCTCTTATTTCTAAAAATACTCATGCCCCTCTTATTTATGATTATAGGACGATTTTATTATGCAATATTTTTTATAAAATAGTGAAAAAAATTTGCAAATCATATGAAAGGTATTCTTTCTTTTTTATCATTCATCCTAGTTATAAAGGGTTTATTAAAAATAGGATATCTTCTAATAATTTCTTGCTTGCTTCTAAAATGTTAAGAGAATTTAATTGTAAGATTAAAGATATGAGTAGAAGCATGAGCTAGAAGGTTTGGAGGCCTACTTCTTGTCCTTGCCATCCTTCTAATCACATCTTATGAACCTGATGTTTTGAATGTTTCTAAAGTTATCCCAGATTGATCTTGTTTAAAGCCTTTGGAAGCCTTATCTTTGGCTATAAAAGCTTATATTCCTAAGTTTAATTCTTCTACAGAAGATTTCCTCATGATCCATCCATTAAACCTTCTCCAATAAAATCTTCTCTAGAAAACAATCTATAAAATAAATTTTAGATCTTGAATTCTATGGATTTAGATTTTATAGAGCAATAAAAGGGTGAATGTCAACATACTTCATCATCTAGTAATTTTTTTGAAAAGCTAGTCATACATTTTCCTCTTATTTCAGATATGTTTACAAGAGCCAGTAATGCTAGGAAGGTAGCAAATTCTTTTTTAAGTCTTAATGTTGTTTCTTAATATTCCTTCCTAGAATGTTAGAGGTTTTAACAGTATGGAAAAAGTACTTCTTGTAAAGATCTTATTCATAGTTTTAATGTGAATTTTATTTGTATTCTTGAAACTAAAGTTAATTTTATTTTGGTAGATGATCCTTGGTTATCTGCAGGTCATATGGTCTTTTAAAAGGAAGATAGTCGTAATAATTTTACTTTTTTTTATCATGGGAGGATTTGTTTGAAATGGAATACTTCTTGTATTTCTTTCACTCCTATTTTTTCTATTAGTGAAAATACTCATGGCTCTTTGTTGGTTGATCATTCATTAGTTTTATAGAATGATATTCTTAACTTGGCTGCAAATATTTCATCTCCTTGGGTTTTAATGGGAGACTTTAATTATTGTAAATTCTCTAATGAAAAATCAAGGGGAAATGTTTTCCTTAGTAGCAAGTTGTGGGAATTTAATAATTTTATTTTTAGTATTGATGTTCAAGATCTTTCCTCTATTATTTTTTTTGGGTTTAATCAAAGAAGTGATTATCCCATTCATATTATGCTTGACAATGTCTTAATGAATGGTCATTGGTGGGAATCTTTCCTTCCTCCTTTTATTGTGTAGAAGAACCTAGATACTCTAATCACTCTCCTTTTACTCTTTGCAATAATCATAGGATTAATTGTAGTCATAGTTTTCTTTTTAAAAATTTTGGGTGTAAGAAGCGTGAGTTTTGGGATTTATTTATTAATATTTTGCTGCTGCTCCTATGGGTAGCCCTATTAGTGATATGTATTCTTAGTTGTGTAGGCATAAATTTAGTATTAAGGAGTATACTTGGTTTTTATCGAAGGCTTTTTATGCCTCTATTGTAGCTCTTTAAAAGAAGCAACGTCTTTTATTACAACAAATTCAATGTACTCCTCATGATCAATAGCTTAATGAATGTTTAAAAGTGGTGAATTCTCTTCTTAATTATAATATGTCTGTTGGCCTTGATTTTGTCAAACCTTTGGTTAAGGGGGTTGACATGGTCAAATTGATCAGGCCAGACCCTAAGACCCATCCCAATTAGTTCAATGGGTCAAATCAATTTTACTAAGCCCAGACCTGGGTCTGGGTCAACCTGGGTTGACCCAAATTGACCCAAGTGCTTTCTTTTGATTTCAAATCAATTTCAGAGCTCCTCAAGCCCAATTCTCTTCACCCTTAGACTCAGTGGGTTAAACCTAATCTACTAGGCCTAGACTTGTGCCCTGGTCAACCTGGTTGACCAGGTTAACCAAGGTTGACCCAATTAGCTTTAATGAGTCAAATAAAGTTCAAACCTAATCCAAAATCACCATTGGCTCAATCCTATTACCCCTTGGACCTAATTGATTGGGTTGACCAGGTCAACCCTTGATTTGTTGAACCCAAGTCTAATATGGTCAAATCTGACCTATTTAGGTCAAACTCCCCTATTAATGGATTTAACACTTGCCTATTGCTCCTTGGACTCAAACTACAACTATATTACCCTCATCCCCCCCCCTAATTTACTGGAGATTCGATCTAGGCCGTCCATGAGAGGCTTAGATCTATAAATAAGGGTGCTAGGATTTGTATTAGGGACTTTTTCTTTTGCTCTCTCCCCAAGCCTCCTTAACCCAAGATTCTTGGTTTGAGAGCTCCCACAATCCTTCTTTTTTGGGAAGAATAATATTGGATCCTTAATCGAGAGTTTTCTTGAGCCCTAGGCTTGAGATTTAATTAACCACGGGGGCTTGCACATGTGAGAAACAGAATTCCACATCAAATAAACCCCACTCGAGCTGATGTATCGGGTGGGGGAAACCCATTGTTTTGATCAAGTCATATATATTACTATCCATCGGGGTGCGCTGACGAGAGCCGCTATCCTCAATGGATAGTCATATGTACAAACTAATATGCCATTCCATTGGCCCATTTGTGAGGAGCATAGAGGCCGGTGATCGTCTCTATCCCTCGGGGTGGTGCGATCATATGCCAACTACATTCTATAGGCGGTAGTGTCCTTTCAAAAGTCCACAGGTTTCTAGTGACCATGGTGGGACTCGTTTCTCTCTCCATCTTTGGTTCCTGTATTATTTTTTCTTGTGTGTACTCTATGATTGGTACTCTTTAGATTAGATTCATCCTACTCTTAGTTAGAATCCTTTTCTTAGTTAAATTCCCTTCTTATCTAGGGTTTATCCTAACTATTGTCCCTTTCTTTCTGGCTTTCTAGGTCATTTCATACCGTATTAATTCTCTTCTTCTATCATGGCTTCCACTCTTACTAATTCTTTTTAAATTCTTTATTCTTTTGGCAGTAGTGCCATAGCTTCATGTGCTTCTTCTATAACTTTTTTTGCTTTGGCTCGAATGCACAGGTGACTCTCCTTAAGTTCCTATTGGCTTATCCCCCTACTGGAGGGATCACTTTTAGTTCCTTCACTGACTTGGCTTTTATCACTTTTGGTGGGCCGACCCCGGTTGAGGCTGCTGCATTCTCTCCTTCTTAAAGAAGAGGACACACAACCATGCGCCCCTTTGGACGACCAGTGGCTCAATGGATAGCCCGGGCACCTACTCATTCTGCTCTTGTTCCTGTGTAGCCAATGCGCCCTTTATTAGACAGCTAGTACCTAGGCCACTTCTGATTCCTCCCGCTCGTCTAGTGGTTAGGAGGCCTATACCTAATATACCTATTATGCATGCTGCTCTGGCCCCTCAGTGCTGACAACCAATTATTGCTACCCTTTTTGTTACAGCGGAGGTAGCTCAAGTTTGGGTTCCCGCTCCTTCTTCCTCTAGCAAGAGGGGTGCCTAGACCGAGGCTCCTTCTCCTTTCGCCCGTCGAGCTTATGTGTTTGCTTGGCTCTCTCACCCGAGACTGTCGGGCAGACCCTGACACTTCCTGTAGCTCTTGTTCCCTCGATCACCCAGGTAGTAGGTTCAGATGTCCCTTCATCTTCCACCTCCGACCTTGGGAGAAGGGCCCAGAGGAATAGAAATAGGAGACTGAGTTTGGCTACATCTGAGGCAGATAGACTAAGGATAGCAGAGGAAGTGGCTCACTAGGAGCTTGTTCGGAGGAGAGTGGTCCCCGTGCAGTGAGAGCCATGACCAGTGTTAGTTCCACATACTCTAGAGGTTATAATAACGCCTAAGATAAAAGCAGTCCAGGGAGGACACTTCTCTCCACTAGCACACAGTGGTGATGAGGAGGATGTTTCTTTAATTGCGGTGACCCCTCCTGTTACCACTATGCTACCCCGAACTAGTTCCCTTAGGGACGATGCTGTCTAAACCCTCTCTTAGAGGATTTGGAGTATTATCCATATAGTGTGAGTTCGAGGGCCTATTAGTCGAGAGAGGTTAATCTGTCAGATCTCTTAGGCATCCTTTTAGTTATAGAGGCAGACCTTGAGATAGAGGTATAGATTGTAGAGAGGACAACCACCTTGGCAGCCTGTTAGTTCAGTTCTAACAGTTTGACCACATATAGTTACTCCTAGTCTTGGATGAGGCCCTCATCGTCATGGAGTGAGATGACAGTTGGATCCCATGGTAGCTCAGATCTGTTAGTAGTTGTGGCCCCTCAGCACCCAGTTGCCCCTTCTAGGCCCCACCACAGTAGGTGGGTTTGGAGACGACGAGGCAGACACCCCTATCAAGACAGTGCAGTTGCTAGAGACAGTTGGGTAGACAGAGGTAGTTTCTCTTATCGATTCTGAGGCAGTTCTGATGGCATGTGATGGAGATGTTATAGCTTCCCTTGATGGTTCATTGAGTTCGTACATAGAGGCACTTCGTCAGACCTTCATTAAGGAGGACTTACTTGAGGATGAGTTAGACAAAGACTTACCAGTATATAGAGTCTATGTCATTACCCATCGAGGTCACTCGGATGTGTAGAGAGAGCCCGAGGATGGCGAGGTGCAGGGAGAGCCTGAGGTGGGTGGGTCTCCCCTGTCTGTTGATACATAGGCTACCGTATTACACCTTCAAACTCAGATGATAAATATGGCTAGAGCCATGGTGGCGATGACCGAATAGTTGACAACGTTGGGGGAGATGCCCCAGATGACTGGTATAGCCACTCCTACCATGTCTAGAGATGAGCCCACAGTACCCCCACCAGCGCTAAACACACTTATAGTAGATACCACCACAGTTGAGAGTCAGTCATCATAGTTGTCAATGGGACAAATTCAAGATTTGATAGCCCAGAAGGTTGACAAGGCTATTTCCTCCAGGAAGGATGGAGATGTTGTTAGTAGAAGGAGACCCTATCCCGGTTGAGTACGAGAGGGAGCTCTACCCTTCTAGCTTTGTTCCCCCATATTTTAGAGTTTTTGACAGGTTTGAGAACCCTAGGAAGCATGTGGTCAGTATTGGGATGTGTGTTGCAACAGAGGAGAGAATGATACTTTGATGTTGAGACTCTTTATTAACAGCCTAGTTGGGGTGGCCTTTGCTTGGTACGCTGACCTCCCCAATGACTCAGTCCGCACCTTTGTAGAGTTAGAACAATTTTTTATTCAGAGGTTTGTCAGTGCTGAGCACCATGTCATAGTTGAAGAGTTGGTTGTGACTAGACAACGTCCTCGAGAAAGTCTCCCAGATTTCATAGTTAGGTGGAGGTACCTTAGCCTGTAGTGTGGGCCTTAGTTGTAAGAGAAGCATATAGTAGAGTTCCAATTAAAGAATATTGATGGTCTCATTGTACCTTATCTTAAGGGTTTCAGTATCAAAGCCTTCCAAAAGCTGTTGATGAAGGTTATTAGCTTGTAGGATAGAATATTCGATGCAGTTCCTCCTAAGGTTAAGAGTCAGCCTTTGCGTATACCTCAATGACAGGAGTCTTCAGAGGCACCTCCTCTTAAGAGGGGAGGTACATAGTACTCATGGGACACAGGATAAGAGCAAGAGGCCCGCAGTCAATTCAGCACCTTTATAGTAGTTGTACTTATCGGGTCAGTAAGCAGCACAGTCCAGACTTTTCTATAGGACTCCATAGAGTCAGCAGTACCTACAAGAGAAGTTTACTAAGGAATATCCATTTAAAAGAGAAAGTGTGAAAAAGATCTTTAAATTTCTTACTAAGAAAAATATATTTAAATTCCCGAACAATAATAGAGTAGAGGAGGAGGGACAAACAAACCATCCACTCTATTACCCCTTTCACAGACTTATCGGGCATGTTTTAGAGAGCTACTATATTTTCAAGGATAGAGTTGAGAGGCTCATGGCTAGTGTGAAGATATATCTGCAGGATAGTGACTTAGTGCAGCCCCAGGGAAAGACCACTTAGACAGTTCAGATGATCTCCAATTCTAATTACTGTGGGAGTCGTAGTGACAGTCAGAGTAGTAGTAGCAGGTCACCCAGAGGTTCTAAGGGAGAGTGTGTAATATCAGATCTGCTCCAGGATCGTCCGGGTCGATCGTGGATCGTCCCGGGACGATTAGTTCAAATTTTGTTCCAGATTATGTACAGAAGTTACAGGAAAGATTTCATTTTTGTTAGCGAATTTTGTCCGTATTTTCCGATTGGTTCAGTTTTTACCACGTAACTTTTGGTATGTTATTGAAGTGCCGAGTGTGCACATTTTAACTATTTTCTAAAAATTTTTGACCGGATAGTTTTGATTTAGCGGCATTTTCTGTTGACTGTAAATTTTCACGATATCTGAAAATATTGTGGCAGTAGAACAAAAGTCTTATATTGTTGTTGTGAATGTCATGTGGTAATTTGGTAAAATTCTGATTCTGTCAATTTTGTGTAAATTATGTATACTGCCGTTATGCCGCTGGATTTTCGTACGATTTCTGAAATTGTCCGGATTTGTTCTGAAATGATATGATATGATTGTGTGCTATAAAAAGGGAGTTATAAGGGGTCTGGATCCTGTGAGATCCTGTTTGTGTCAGGGAAATCTGAAAATCTCAAATGAGCTCTAAAAATCTGAAAACAAGTTCTGTCCCGGATCTGATAATTTTTGGTGCTATAAGCACATCTGTTCTGGTGCCATGAGCACAAAGGGAGTTATAAGGGGTCAGAATCCGAGAGATTCTGTCAGTGTCTGGGAAGGGAGACATAAGGGGCCAGAATCCGTTGAGATTCTGTCAGGGTCAGGGAATCTGTTCTGACTTTTGATCTGTTCTGATTTAATCTGTTCTGATGTGATATGTTCAGAATTGGTATGTTTTGATACGATTTTGATATGATTTCTGATTCTGATCTGCACGATTCTGTTCTGTTCTGATTTGATCCGATCGGTATGATTCTGTTCTGATGCGCTATACGAATCTGTCTCTCTGATTTCTGTACGGATTTCTGTCAGATGTGTGGATGTGGATTCTGAGGATTTTGATTGGAGGTTTGATGTCTTGCTGAGCTGTTGTAGCTCATCCTTGTTTTCGTCGTGGTTTTCAGGTTCTGGGAGAGGGACGGAAGTCTTGGAGTAGGAGTTCCGAGTTCAGAGTCTGATCTGTTATAGGTATTTTGGACTTTTTATTTTTGTACAGTCATGGCTTTTCTGTTCTGTCTTTCTTTCTGTCTGAAAGCCATGATCTGTCTTTGTATATGATTCTCTTTTTGATGAATGAAAAAATAGATGATCTGTTCCGCTGCATTTGAAATTTATAGTAGCTCTATTTGTGTCTATTTCTGTTTGGAAGAAAGTTTTGAAACAAATTCCAAAGCCAGATCCTGGAATCAGTTCGGTCAGTTGAGTTTGTCGGCGACCCGATGCTAGCGGGATCCGTCTCGGTCGGGTTGGGTCGTGACAGAGTGGCAGCTAGCACTCTCTCAAAAGATGAAGAAGATGATTAATTATGCAGTTCATAGTTCAGAGACAGTTGAGAGGAGGCCTCCCCAGGCTGATTCTATAGTTGTCACTCCAGTTACTACGCGAGACCTTTCTCCCCTTCTTCATCTGTTGTAGTTTCTACTGAGCATATTTCTTTTTCTGCTTAACTTGTTGTAACTTTAGAAGGAAAGATATTGTTCCTTTCATCGCTTATGCTGAAGGACTTTGTTTTCCTTTCGATTGATGATGAAGTAATAGAAGAAGGTAATTCTTGCTACTTTTGATTTTCTTCTCCTGCTTTTACTTCTGCTTCGCCTAGTACTCACCCTTTTCATATTTTACATACTTCTTATAATATAAATGATCCTGTATGAGAAGATGAGTCTGAGTATGAAGACGAACCAGTCTTTGCGATCCCATAGAATGGTTATATAAATTCAGAAGATGAATTTGAGAACCCACACCAGGCACTCTCCTTAGAGGCAGCACAAGCCACCACCCTAGAGCCAAGTGAATCTCCTGTCGAGGATGACTCAATACAGGAAGTTCACTTGCACTCAGGGAAGGTCCTTCTACCTCGGATGGTTAAAAAATACAAAAGAAAAAGATAAAAACATTATTACCAAATAGGATGATCCTACCCCTTCCTCCCAAGAGCAATCTAAGGAGAAAGGGAAAGGCCCTTAGCTGAAGACCGACTATAATATACTATCTCATCTAAGAAAAATTTCTTCTCTTTTTAGTATCTATGATGCTTTAATGATATCCCCTGACTTGAGAGAGACACTAGTGAAAGTCTTACTTGAACTAGAGTCCTATCAAGCATTCTTTACTTCCAATTCTGTTGAGGATGCATGCCACTTGAAAGAGTTTCCAAGCATTATCTTTTTAAATCATGGCCTTCTTTTAGGGACTTCTGAGCACAATCATCTCTTGCATGTCACTATTGAAGTTAATGGTTATGAGTTGAATAGGGTCCTCATCTACCAAGTAGCTTCAGTAAATATTCTTACATATAAAACTTTAAAGAGCTATTCACTAGGTCATTTAAAGCTCGCTTCAGATAAGATTATGTTGAAAGGCTTCAATGATCAAGGCCAGCATGCTCTAGGGTCTATTAGCCAACCTCTGAAGTTTAGAAGTTTCCTAACTGAGGTGAAATTTCATGTAATAGAGACTGATACTTCATAAAGGGCTCTCTTAGGAAGACCTTGACTCCATGATTATGGAATGGCGCCATCTACCTTACACCAGTGTATGAAGTTTATGAGAAGTGATGTTGATTATACAATTTTTAGAGATACCCAGCCCTTTTTTGTGCATGAGATCTCTATTTACGATGATGCCGAGTATTATATATCTTGTAAAACTCATAAACCTCCATCTTCCCAATCACCAGTTAAACCCACTAATGTTGTACATGGTCCTAGGCAGTCACCTGCACAGGGTCCTATACAATCATTAGTATAAGGTCCATCACAGGTTAGTATTGAGGCAGGGGTTTTTGTTGCATATTATGATAGATCTCCTTTTTAGTTTACAGTGAGGCATGATGTTCTCCCTAGTAGAGGTAGGGGAGGATGTGGTAGGGGGAGAGGTAGAGAGTCGGCCAGCAGACCATAGAACTACGACACTAGGACTCCTCCCTCACACCTTTACACTTCTTCTTTGACTGTCGAGTCCAACTCTTCAGATGATGAAATGATCAATATCCTTCATCATTCAGTCCCTTCAGCACCTCCAAATTTTATTGGTTATGATTCACTTCTTACCTTTCATAGGTATATAATACCTGAGAGTGGATTAGTTGTTGATAGTAGCTTAGACGAGTAAGAAGTCTTCCGACATCAAACTATTAGTGGACAACCTATTCCCCATCAAATGAGCAGAATGAGAGTTGAGGATTCCTGTCAAAGACCTTCTAACACTACCTCCACTAGTGGTGATAGTTCACAATAGACTAGTGAATGACATATACCTCCACTATACGAGACATTCGAGCTAGTACAATCTAAGGAGCATGCCTCTTTACCCCATAGTATAGGTGCCCCACTAGGTCCTAAGAGCCAGGATCATGAGGATTCTTCTATGGATGTAGAGGTTATGAGTGCTCCTCATTACTTTTCTCATATTATAGAGAGTTACATAGAGCAGGGTTTCATTCGTTCTACTTGGCCCAATGAACAAGCTCTACAACAAGCCCGTGTTTGACACTAATTTCCTTCAAAACCTAGAAGGTGTGGGTTATATGGGGCAGAATCAGTCTAATCATGCCAATATTTGTGCTATCTCTCATTCTTATATGGTTATTTCTTTTGCCGATGAAGAAGACCTAGATGATGATGAAGATAGGGTCCTTGACGTTTCTAGAGAGTTCAAAGATGGCATTACTTTCACCATTGATAAACTATGTATGGTGAACTTAGGCACTGAGTTAGATCCTACGCTTATTTTTTCTAGTGCTTTACTGTCTGATTTAGTGGCTCAAGATTACATCCAGTTACTCTCAGAGTTTAAAGATTGCTTTGCTTGGAATTATATCAAGATATTGAGTCTAAACCCAAAAGTAGTAGTGCATAAGCTGGCCATTAAGCTCAATGCAATCCCTGTTAAGTAGTCACCTCATAGGATGAGGTTAGAGATTGAACAACATGTGATCGCTTAAACTAAGAAGCTTATAGAAGTTTGATTCAATAGGGAAGAGAAGTACCCTACTTAGCATGCCAACATTATTCTAGTCCAAAAGAAGAGCGGACAAATACATGCATGTATTGACTTCCGTGATTTGAATAAGGAATGTCATAAGGATGATTTTCCTCTTCCTATCCCCAAGCTCATGGTGGATATAGCACCATCCCATAGTATTTTCTCATTCATGGATGGTTCATCTGGTTATAATTAGATAAAGATAGATCATGAGAATGATAATTTTACTGTATTTCGTATACCTATAGGTGTATTTTGTTACAAGGTGATGCCTTTTGGCCTCATGAATATCGGGGCCACCTATGCTATGACTGTTATCTTTGATGAGATAATACACGAGTAAGTTGAGTGCTTTGTGGATAATTTGGTTGTCAAAAGCAAGGTCCATGGAGATCATCTTCGAGATATACGAATCATTTTTGAATGCCTCCACAAATTTGAATTAAAAATGAATCCATTAAAATGCGTATTTGAAGTTAGCGCAAGAAAGTTCTTAGGGTTTATAACCATAATGGATTTGAAACCCCCTAAAAGTCTTACCCAGTTAAGAACCTTTCAGGGTAAGCTTGCTTTCTTATGGAGATTTATCTCCAACCTTTCTGGTAGGTGTCATCGTTTTGCTGCCTTAGTAAAGAAGGATGCCTAATTCCACTAGGATGAGCATTGCTAGGAGGCCTTTGATAGTATAAAGCACTACCTGATGAACCCCCATGTTTTAGCTGAACCCTTCCATGGTAGGCTGTTGATCCTTTACACTATGGCCCTGGATGAGTCCCTGGTTGCACTGTTGATTCAATGGAATGAGAAAGGCAAAGAGAATGCCTTATACCATATCAGCAGATGATTAATATCTGCAGAGCTTAAGTACCTAGCAATGGAAAAGCAATATTTAGCCTTGATCTTCATGGTACTAAAACTTAGGCATTATATGCTTTCATATAAGGTTAACCTAATCTCTCGAGTCAACCCTTTGCAGTATCTGATGACTCGTTCGACCCTTTTAGGTAGCATGTTAGTCTATGATCCTACTGCAGTTTGACATTACTTTTGTCCCTTAGTGGGCCATCAAATGACAGGCTCTTATTGATTTTTTTGTTGCCCATCTGATCCCTATGGATTCCCTACTTAATGATGATTTACCTGATGAGCTAATCATGAGTATGGATGAACTAGAGTCACCTACTTAGGATATATACTTTGACAGTGCATCATCCGTTAAGGCTTTATATCCAAATGAAGCTCCCACATTTAGGGTAGGTTTGAGCCTTATTTTTATCTTCCCTAAATTCACACTCTTCGTTACTCCTATAGTCTTTCAGAACCTCGTATTAATAATAAAACTGAGTATGAGGCTCTGACTTTTGGATTAGATTTGGCCATTCAGATGAATATTTTATGGGTGAAAATCTTTAAAGACTCCCAACTGATTATAAATCAAGTAGTAGGAGTCTAGAAAGTACTTAATCCTGAGCTCTTACCTTATCATAACAAGGAAATGGAGCTCCTATGCTTAATCCCTGAGGTAACTTTGGATAAAATCCCTCGATCTACAAATGGTAAAGCAGATGCATTGGCCAAGTTAGCAAAGGAATTGGTTGACCCTACTGGCAACCCGTTGTCTATCATTGTCCGGTATCATTAAGCCTGTGCCCCGTAGACTTATCTTCTCCTGATCAGACCCTAACTGCGTTTTCTATTGAGAAAGAGTTAGATTGGAGAGATCCTTTCGTTGAGTATTTAAAGCATGGTAGGCTTCCAGATGATCTCTCTCTCTTTACTCAGATTAGAAAGAGAGCTTTATCATTCACAAATGTGAACAATATCTTGTATCGACACTCTTTTGATCAAATGTGATTTCATTGTCTCAATAACGAAGAGGCTCATAAGATCATGGGTGAGATACACGAAGGGCTTTGTGGTACTCATTAGTCTAGATAAAAAATGAAAGGCAGAATCAAACACATCGGTTATTATTGGCTAACTATGATCCGTGATTATATGGAGCACACTAGAAGGTGCCACCAGTGCCAGATTCATAGCACAGTGATTCACCAACCCCTAATCTGTTGTACCCTACTGTCTCTTCTTGGCCTTTTGAAGGTTGGGGCATTGATATAGTGGGTCTTATCGACCCTCCTTTTAAGGGTCATAGGTTCATTTTAGCTGCCACTGATTACTTCTCTAAGTGGGTAGAATTTGTCCCACTCAAGGAAGTAAAATTAGAAGATGTGATGCATTTCTTTCGATAACACATTGTGTACTGCTTTTGTGTTCCATGCGATATCATTTCTGATAATGGTCCATTTTTTAGGAGCACCAAGATTGCCAGATTGCCCACCACCATAATATTAATTTGCGATATTCTTTATTATACTACCCTAAAGCTAATGGCATGGCAGAGGAATTTAACAAAACTCTCACGCAACTGATAAAGAAAATCCTTTTTGCAAATAAATGAGAGTTGTATGATAAGTTACTCTAGGCATTATGGGCATATAAAACTATATATTGTACTCCTAACCAGTCTACCCCATATCCTTTGACTTTCGGGGTTGAAGTAGTCCTACCACTTGAGATCGAGCTCCCCTCACTATGTGTTGAAGTTAGTCATAATCTATCTCAAGAGGATAATGCCCAACTATGATTAGAAGAACTTGATAGTTTAGAAGAGCTGCTCTTGCAAGCTTATCAGAATATGTAGTTGTACCAGGCTCATATGGGTCGAGCACATGATCGCCTTGTTCATCCCCATACTTTTCGAGTTGGCGACTTGGTTCTGGTTTTAAATAGGCTTATCATTTTGCACCGACGACGAAGTAGTAAGTTTGAACCTAAGTGGGAGGGCCCCTTCCTCATAGAGAAAGTCTACGAATGTGGTTTTTACCTACTTGTTGATGGAAATGACGTTCACCCCATGTCTATCATCAATGGGTAGTACTTGAAAAAATACTATACATGAGTTTTGCACGTCGTAGGAGGAGTCTCCTGCCTCATAAAAATATCCCTCTGAATATGTACCTCCTAAAAGACCCCTCTAAACTTTTGGCAGTCTGTGTGGCCATGATATTTATGCTCTATCACATGATGTTCGTTATAAAGAGTATAAGGTTATCCTTGAAGGTGATACACTAATACGCCGTAGGGATATTAGTGCTTATATATATACTTCCCAATTTTTCTTGTCACCCCAAGTGTGATCTAGGATATCAAAACCAATAATTCAAACCTCTTTTGAAATGAGATACTGGGTCCATACCATCTCACATTAGTTAGAAGTGATAATGTTGATCCACTATCTATATTTAAATTCTGTCCTTACTTCAATTTTGTTATGATCATACTCCCCAGTTTCATTCATGTGATAGATGTGGCTTGGATTATTATAGCCAATATTTTAAATCTAAATTAAAATTCTATCTAACTTCTCTCTCCCCAATTTTTTTCACGTGGCAAACATGGCCTGGGTTATCAAAGCCAATCCTACTTCCCTCTTTATGAGTTTTGGTCATTGACCGTGAACTTATAAAAATATACATGTAATAAAAAGAGTGAGAGCTCTTAGTTGAGAAAAACCAGTTGTCCTTGTCATAGGAGGAACCCGGGCTTTACTCTCTAACAGCCTGATTTTTCCCTTTTCTTCTCCTTTATTATCATTGATTTAATAAAAAAAATATAGAGAAGATCCAAGTGGAGCAAAAATGATTTCCCTTGTCACAGATCTAAGAGCTCAAATTCCCCTTTTTCTAGTTGTTTTGGTGATAATGTTGCCTGAGGAATATCGTCGGCAGTTGGGTACCCGTGGCCATGACAGTTTGCCTTATGCCATGTTGTATCAAAATGTCAGTTTGGGAAGTCTCAGATAATGTTTTTCTTGAAATTCATACAATTACTTTTACTTTTCTCCCTCCCATCCCTACATAAATCTTTGTCAGGTCGATATCGAGGTGACTTTCACCTTCTATCATGTTGCACCAAACTGATCAGGCAGGTAGATTGGTTACTTACTTACTTGGTAGGGTACCTGATAGAGCCTCTGAGAGGCATACCCCACCACCCTGAATCTTTATTCACTCGTTTGAAATGATCGAGTGAGTATTGAGCCCTTCCTCATCCGCTCTATCGAACTAATCGAGCAGGTGATGAAGCTTACCTGGTTGAGAGAGCCCGATAGAGTGTGAAACCCTTTACTTTCAAGTTTTGTTTTTATAAAATTATATAAGATTCATCCTGTACGAAATTGGTTCGTCTAGAACGAACAGTGAAAACTTTTAAATTTGTCGGTACGAATCATCTAAATGAACTGAAGGAGTTTTGAATAGAACCGATCATCCCAGGATGAAAAATAACTATCATTCGTATGATATGCATACAAAGAAGATCATTCTAGAACAAAAATTAATTATCATATGTATGAATTCTGTTTGAACGCAAACAGAGTCGATCGTCCTAGGATGAACGAAAATTATTGTCCGTACGATCAAAAATATCTTCTCTCTTTTTAAATATCCTTTGATCCATTTAGAGAGAGAGAGAGAGAAAAGTAGGAGAGAGAAAGAGAAGGAAAAAGAGGAAGAATCCAATTTTTGGGCGACTTTGATTCGTTTTCGTCCGTCGTCGCTATTGGGTAAGTTATTCGACTCAAGGTAAGACACATTATGCCCATCTCAATTTTCAAATGCAAAAGTTTTGATGAATTTTTTGATTAAAATTTTGTATCTATTAGAGAAAAAGGGGGTAACTTTGCACCAGTAAAAATTTCACCGTGTAACTTTTTATATGTCATAGAGATTCTGATTTTGCATATTTTGAATATTTTCTGAAAGTTTTTCACCAGGCATTCTAAAATCTATGGGATTTTTATTGAATAAAAATTTATTAGGATGTTGAAAAATAATGCTACAATATAAGAAAGTTTTGAAATATTATTTTACATATTCTCTGGTAATTTGGTGATTTTTTTAAAATTATGCATTTTTGCCTGATTGAATTTTATATTATCTACTGTTATACAATCTAATGATATTTTGATACAGGCTTAATTTCTTTATAAATGTTATGATGTGATGATGTATAAGCATATGTTATTGAATGAAATCTGTTGGGAGTTATAAGGGGTCAGAATCCTTTGAGATTCTATCTGTGTTAGGGAATAAATGAAGGCATAAGGGGCCAAAATCTATTGAGATTCTGTCTGGGTCAGAGAAATGAAATTTGATCTAAATAATTCTATATATCTAATATGTTCTGATGCTGTAAGCATAAAGGAAGTCATAAGGGCCCAGAATCCTTTAAGATTCTGTTTGTGTCAGGGAAATTCAGAAGGGAGGCATAAGGGGCCATAATCCTTTGAGATTCTGTCTGTGTCAGGGAAAAATCTGAATTACTCTGAAATGTGATTTGAATAATTCTGTGATTTGAATTTCAGCTTATTGTCTGTTCTATTCTATTATTTGATTTATCTGTTCTGTATGACTATCTGATTTATCTATTCTGTATGATTATATGATTCATCTGTTCTGTAAGGTACCTGATTCATATGTTCCATTCTATCAGTTCAGCAAATTATTTTAACTATTTTTAAACTGCTTTGAATCTTTTATAAAATATTTGAAATGAGAAGGATATTTGGGAATTTAGATTGGCTTATGTGACTTGCTGAGCTGTTAGCTCACTATGGTTTTTACCCATGATTTTCAAGATCTGGTAAAGGGAAAGAGATTGTGGACTAGCGATTCAGGATCTGATTTAAAGTTTTAGGTATTTTGTTATTTTGATTTTTGTACAGTCATGACTAGTTTATTCTTCTGTTCTGTATTCCTGTCAGAAGTCATGTACTATAATATATATATATGAATATTTTAATGAATGAAAAGAAATTTTTTGGATGGGTTTTTCTGTATTTGGATGTTTTAGTAGCTCTGTGATTCTGTACTATGTGAATAAATATGGGAAGAAAGTCTGAAAATAATTCCAAAACTAGATCCTGGGGTTCGCCTGTCATGACTCAACATGATAGGACCTGTCCTGGTCAGGTTGGGTTGTGACAAGCTCTTAAAGTGGTATCAGAGCGATAGTTTTAGAATTGGTTCATAAAATAGAGCTATAGGAATTTATTTATAAGTCTGGTGGGGAAGTTTCAAGTATGTGTGAGTATTCATTATGTTTTATTTTATGTCTATGTGTTTAGTGCACATTCTGTGTGATTATGGATCCACTAGATCCGTATATGATAGATGGACAGAGTGCTAGTCATCCAGCTTCTGTATATAGTTTTACACCACCTACTAGTTTAGATACAATTTCATAGTTTGCTAAGTTGATAGCTAAAATGATGGGTGAAACAAAGAATAGAGTTTTTGTTGCTATATTTGAGGATGTAGATAGAAATTTATAGATGTTTTTGAGATTGAAGCCTCCGAGATTTGAGGGTGTTGTTGAGCCCAGAGTAGTAGAGGACTGGTTGAGGGGGCTGGAAAAAACATTTGATGGTAAGTAATGTCCTCCTGATAGGAATGTACCATTAGCAGTTTTTTTATTGGATTGTGAAGCAAAGCGCTGGTGGATGGGCCAGCTGGAGGAAAAATTTGAAGGAAGATTGAACTCTCTAATTTTGTGGGAATAGTTTTCTAGGGTGTTTAGATCTTGGTTTATACCCCCTTCTGGATGACAATAAATGCATGAGACTTTTCTGAGATTGATTCATGGGAGCAAGATAGTTATGCAGTATGATGTAGAGTTCACTACTTTGGCTAGATATGCTCCACAGTCGGTAAGTACTTCTGTTGAGAAATATTATAGATTTTTAAGAGGACTACGAGATAGTCTGAGGCAACCTCTCGTACCATTTCACATTTTTAATTTCTATGAGTTTATAGAGAGAGCTTGACTGATAGAGAATGACCTGATGGCTACTTAGTAGCGGTTGACTGTTAGTAGAAAGAGGTTCGGTGGGGAGCCTTCTCGTGATAGTTTTTCTAAAAGGAATAATATATTTATATTTGGAGATTCTAAGAGAAGTGGACAGTTGGTATCTGCAGCAGCTTCTAGTAGTGGCAGTGTAGCTAGTTTTAGTTCTATCAGTGGGGCACCTGTGTGCCAGAATTATGGATGACATTATTTTGGCCAATGGTATAGGATGACTGGATAGTGTTTTAGATGCGGTCAAATAGGACATTAGATAGTAGAGTGTCCACAAGGAAGATTTGACCGATGATCTGAGTCTAAATCTGAGAGTTTTGTCAAACCATAAGGGAGGCCGAGGGTAGTTCCTCCTCGTACTATTATTGAAGGATTGTCTGGTAGAGCTAGTGGATCGATTTTAGTGGTAAGGAGACCACCTAGTGGTAATTAGAGGGAGCATATTAGTTCTGTAGCTTCAGCTCTAGTTCAGCTACATGTGTATAGTTTGACTCAATAGGAAGCTCGGGATGCTCCAAATGTTGTGATAGGTATGGTTTATATTTTTGAGCATCCATGTCATGTTTTATTTGATTCTAGAGCTAGTTATTCATTTATTTATGAGCGTTGCTTCAATGCATTACAATTAGTTTCAGTTTCATTATCTGTTTCCCTTTCTATTATTTTGCCGGCTGGAGATAATATGATAGCAAAAAAATTCTATTTTTGCAAGATTGAGATTTTTGATAAGAAGTGGAAATCTTGTTTAATTTTATAATCCATTTCTTCATATGATATTATTTTGGGTATGAATTGGTTAAGTCAGTATGGGGCTCTGATTGGTTGTTTGAAGAAGTGAGTGACATTATTTGTAGGCAGTGAAAGTTGTGTATTCCAAGGAGTAAGAGATGTCTTATCCTTTATAATCTTTATGTTGGAAGTAAATAAGTTATGGAAGAAGGGTTATATGATATTTTTGGTATTAGTTTGGGATGTGAATATAGATATGGGTTTTATTTCTAATATCCCGGTAGCACTAGATTTTTCTGATGAATCTCCTAAGGAGTTAGTCAGTTTACCTCCGGATAGAGACATGGAGTTCTGTATTGATGTGTTTCCAGGTATGGCCCCGATATCTAAGGCTCCGTATAGGATGGAACCAAAGGAGCCAAAATCAAAGGTTCAACTCTAAGAGTTGGTTGATAGGGGATTCGTCTGTCCCAGTATTTTGCCATGGGGAGCACCTATTCTATTTATGAAGAAAAAGGATGGTATGATGCGTATGTGTGTTGATTATAGAGAGTTGAACAAGGTTGCTATCTAGAATATGTATCCATTGCCATGGATTGATGATTTGTTTGATCAACTTGCTGGATCCTCTGTATTCTCAAATATTGATCTGCGATCCGATTACTATCAAGTGAAGGTAAGAGAAATTGATGTGATGAAAATAACTTATAACTTTTAGTACTCGATATGAATATTATGAGTTTTTGGTTATGCCATTTGAGGTGACTAATGCACCAGCTATTTTAAATACTTGATGA
The DNA here is from genome assembly GCF_001605985.2 of Dendrobium catenatum. Lineage (NCBI taxonomy): Eukaryota > Viridiplantae > Streptophyta > Magnoliopsida > Asparagales > Orchidaceae > Dendrobium > Dendrobium catenatum. The sequence goes on from NW_021319127.1 coordinate 3,830,703, forward strand.
ACAGAATATTTAAAGATTATCTTATCAGTTTGTGATCATTTTCAAAGATGAAATTTTGGTATATTGTATTTCTGAGAAAGATCATGCCAGACATTTGAGAAGTGTATTGGAGACTCTGAGGCAACACTAGTTGTATATGAAATTCTCCAAATGTGAGTTCTAGCTGAAGAGTATTTCCTTTATGGGACATGTGGTGAGTGGGGACGGTATTTATGTTGACCCCAAGAAAGTTCAAGTAGTTGCTAATTGGCCAAGGCCTACTATAGTGTTTGAGATACGTAGTTTCTTGGGTATGGATGGATATTATAGGAAGTTTGTGAAGGATTTTTCTCAGATTTCTATATCTCTGATGAGGTTGACTAAGAAATCAGTAGCTTTTGTTTGGATACCAGAGTGTGAGGTTAGTTTTCAGATATTGAAGGGTTGTTTGACTTCTGCTCCAATTCAGACCCTTCCCTCTGGTATAAAAGGATTTCAAGTATTCAATGATGCTTCACTGAAAGGTTTATGATGTGTTTTGATGCAGCATGGTCGGGTGATAGCTTATGCTTCAAGATAGTTGAAATCACTTGAAAAGAACTGCCCGAGGCATAATTTAGAATTGACTGCTGTTGTATGTGCTTTGAAGATTTGGTATCATTACTTGTATGGCATCAGGTGTGAGATTTTTACGGATCATCAGAGTTTCAAGTATATATTTAATCAAAAGGATCTGAATTTAAGACAAAGGAGATGGCTTGAGTTGATCAAGGACTATGATCTGACTATTCAGTATCAACCTGGTAAGGCTAATGTGGTAGCAGATGCTTTGAGCAGGATATATTCTACATTGAGATGTATGCAACTCACTTTTAGTGAGTATTTGATAAGAGATATGGAGAGATTATAGTTGGAGGTGATTTTTTCTAATGATTGGAGTTCTGGTATAGTGACTCAGATGATTATTCAGCCCTCTTTAGAAGAAAAGATTTATGAAGCTCAAAAGATAGATGTTAAATATTCAAAGTTGATTGATCAGATCAAATTTGGTAAGAAATTTGAACTACAAGTTTATAATTTTGGTATCATTTTTTGTAAGGTTAGACTTTGGGTTCTTATTCTAGAGATCTGCAAAAAGAGATTCTACATGAGGCTCATTATTCAGGTTATACCATTCATCCAGGAAGTAGTAAGATGTACAGATATATGAAAAGTATGCTTTGGTGGTCTGGACTGAAGAAAGACATAAAAGAGTTTGTTTTGAAATATGAAGCCTGCTAGCTAGTGAAGGCATAACATCAGCGACCAAGAGGTCTTCTACAGTCATTGCCTATTCCTGAGTTGAAATGGGAAGAGATGACAATAGATTTTGCTATGGGTTTCTCTAGATCAATGTAAAGGCATGATATTATTTGGGTTGTCGTTGATTGACTGATAAAATTTGCTCATTTTCTTATGATTAGATAGACATATCTGGTGGACAAGTTGACACAAATTTATGTTAAAGATATTGTCAGATTACACAGCGTGCCGAAAGTGATTATATCTGATCGGGATGGCAGGTTTACCTCCAGACTATGAAGAGGTATTCAAGGATTGGGTACGAAGTTACATTTCAGTACGACTTTTCATTCACAGACTGATGGACAGTCTGAAAGGACTATTCAGATACTGGAAGATCTTTTGAGATTATGTGTTTTAGATTTTGGAGGCAATCGAGAAGATCATATCCCTTTGATAGAGTTTTCCTATAATAATGGTTATCAGTCCAGTATAGGCATGGCTCCTTACGAAGCTCTATATGGCAAAAAGTGTAGGACTCCTTTGACATTGACAGAGATGGGAGATAGATAAGTGATTGGTTCAGCTTTTATGGATGATACTATTATAAAGATCAATTTGATTAAATAAAGATTGAAATATGCACAAGATAGACAGAAGAAGTATTACAATCAGAAGCATAGACTTGTTGAATTTCAGGTTGGTGACTTTATATATGTTAAGGTCAGTCCTATGAAAGGTGTTAGTAGATTTAGGAGAATAAGCAACTCAGTCCAAGGTATATTAGATCTTTTGAGATCAAAGAGAGGATTAGTAATTCTTCTTACTAATTATTATTACATGATCATATGTCTGATATACACAATGTGTTTCACGTATCATCTTTGGAAAAATGGATATCTGATTATGGGAAAAGATTATCTACTGATGATGTAGAGGTTCAAGAAAATCTATAGTACAGAGAAGAACCAGAAAAGATTTTGGCATATGATGTAAGAAAGTTGAGAAGCAAAAAAATCCCTATGGTTAAGGTGCAGTGGAAGCATATGACAGCTAGAGAGGCTACTTGGGAGAAGGAATCTGATATGAGACAGTGATATCCAAGTGTATTCTGATTCATTCTGTTTTGGGAATGTCGAGGATGATATTTTTCTTAAGGTGGGTAGATTGGGAAACCCTTTACTTTCAAGTTTTGTTTTTGTAAAATTCTATAAGATTTGTCCTGTACGAAATTTGGTTCGTTTGGGACGAACAGTTAAAACTTTTGATTTTATTAGTACGGATCGTCTGGACAAATTGAAGGAGTTTTGAACAGAGCCGATCGTCTCAAGATGAAAAATAATTATCGTCTGTACTATCTGTGAACAGAGGAGATCATCAGAGGATGAAAATCAATTATCGTCTATACTAATTCTGTTTGAATGCAAATAGAGCAGATCGTCTCGGGACGAATAAAAATTATCATTCGTACGATCAAAAATATCTTCTCTATATTTAAATATACTTTTGATCCGTTTAGAGAGAGAGAAAAGTAGGAGAGAGAAAGAGGAAGAATCTGGTTTTTGGGCGACTTCGGTTCATTTTCGTCCGTCACCGCTGTTGGAAAAGTTGTTCGACTCGAGGTAAGGCACATTATGTCTGTCTCAATTTTCAAATGCAAATGTTTTGATAAATTTTTCGATTAAAATCTTGTATCCGTTAGCGAAAAATGGGGGTAACTTTGCACTGACAAAATTTTCACCACCTAACTTTTTGTTTGTCATAAAGATTCTTATTTTGCACGTTTTAAATATTTTCTAGAAGTTTTTCACTGAGTATTCAGAAATCTATGGGGTTTTTATTAAATAGAAAATTATCAGAGTGCTAAAGAATAATGCTATAGTACAAGAAAAGCTTTGAAATATTATTTTACACATTCTCTTGTAATTTGATGATTTTTTAAAATTGTGCATTTTTGCCTTGTTTAATTTTCTATTGTCTACTATTATATAATCAGATGATATTTTGAAACAAGCTTAATTTCTTTGTAAATGTTATGATGTGATGATGTATATGCATATGTGATTGAATGAAATCTGTTGGGAGTTATAAGGGGCCAGAATTCTTTAAGATTCTGTCTGTGTCAGAGAATAATGGGAGGTATAAGGGGCAGAATCCATTGAGATTTTGTTTAGGTCCAGAAAATGAAATCTGGTTTGAATAATTCTATATATCTAATATGCTTTGGTGCTGTAAGCACATAAGAGAGGCATAAGGAGCCATAATTCTTTGAGATTCTATCTATGTCAGGGAAATTTAGAAGAGAGGAATAAGAGACCAGAATCCTTTGAGATTTTGTCTGTGTCTGGAAAGAATCTGAATAACTCTTAAATGTGATTTGAACAATTTTATAATTTTAATTTCAATTTATTTATCTTTTTTGCTCTGATATTTGATATATCCATTTTATATAATTGTCTATTCTATTCTATTATTTAATTTATCTATTCTGTACGACTATCTGATTTATCTATTCTGTATGATTATATGATTCATCTATTCTTTAAGGTACTTGATTCATATGTTCAATTCTATCAATTTAGCAAACTATTTTAAATAATTTTAAACTGCTTTGAATCTTCTATAAAATATTTGAAATGAGAAGGATATTTGGGAATTTAGATTGGCTTTTGTGACTTGCTAAGCTATTAGCTCACTGTGGTTTTTTCACATGATTTTTAAGATCTAGTAAAGGGAAAGAGATTGTGGACTAGCGATTCAAGATCTAATTTGAAGTCTTAGGTATTTTATTATTTTGATTTTTGTACAGTCATGACTAGTTTATTCTTCTATTAGGTATTCCTATCAGAAGCCATGTATTGTAATATATATGAATATTTTGATGAATGAAAAGGAATTTTATGGATGAGTTTTTTTTTGCATTTGGATGCTTTAGTAGCTCTGTGATTTTGTACTATGTGAATGAATATGGAAAGAAAGTTTAAAATAATTCCAAAACTAGATCCTAGGTTAGTCTGTCACGACTCAACATGATAGGACCTATCCTGGTGATGTTGGGTTATGGCACAAAGTCCCTATGAGGCATTTGTCACCACCATTTACTTTTTTGATGTGCTGTTATAATCAGGCAGGCATCAGATCCTGACTCTTTATTCGCTCGTTTGAAATGATCGAGTGGGTATTGAGCCCTTCTTCATCTACTGCACTAAAATGGTTAGGCATGTATTGAAGCTTACCTAGTTGGGGGTGCCCGACAGAGCACCTGGGAGGCATACCCTACCACCCTGACTCTTTATTCACTTATTTGAAGTGATCAAGTGAGTATTAAGCCCTTCCTCATCAGCTCTACCAAACTTATTAGGTCTGCGTTGAAGTTTACGTGATTGAGAGAGCCCGACAGAGTCCCTGAGAAGCATTCCCCAGCACCCTTTACCTTTCTGATGTCCTGTTGTGATTAGGCAGGCATCAAACCCTAACTCTTTATTCACTCATTTAAAATGATTGAGTGAATATTGATCCCTTCCTCATCTGCTCTATCAAACTGGTTGGGTGGGTGTTGAAGCTTACCTAGTTCAGAGAGCCTGACAGATTTCCTAGGAGGCATTCCTCACCACCCTTTACTTTTTGATATCTTATTATGATCAAGCAAGCGTTAGACCCTGACTCTTTATTTACTCGTTGAAATAATCAAGTGGGTATTGAGCCCTTCTTCGTTTGCTGCACTGAAATGATTAGGCATGTGTTGAAGCTTACCTAGTTGGGGGTGCTCGATAGAGCACCTAGGAGGCATACCCCACCACCCTGACTCTTTATTCAATCATTTGAAATAATCCAGTGAGTATTGAGCCCTTCTTAATATGCCCTACCAAACTGGTTGGGCGGGTGTTAAAGTTTACCTGGTTGAGAGAGCTCGATAGAGTCCCTGAGAGGCATTCCTCACCACCCTTTACTTTTCGGATGTCCTATTATGATCATGCAGGCATCAGACCCTGACTCTTTATTTGCTCATTTAAAATAATCGAGTGAGTATTGAGCACTTCCTCATCTGCTCTACCGAACTGGTTGGGTGGGTGTTGAAGTTTACCTGGTTGAGAGAACCTGACAGAGTCCCTGGGAGGCATTCCTCACCACCCTTTATTTTTCTGATGTCCTATTGTGATCAAGTAGGCGTCAGAATCTGACTCTTTATTCGTTTGTTTGAAATGATTGAGTGAGTATTAAGCCCTTCCTCACTGCACTAAATTGGTTAGGCAGGTGTTGAAGCTTACCTTGTTGGGGGTGCCCGACATAGCACCTGGGAGGCATACCCCACCACCCTGACTCTTTATTCACTCGGTTGAAATGATCGAGTGAGTATTAAGTCCTTCCTCATCTTCTCGACCAAATTGGTTGGGCGGGTGTTGAAGATTACCTGGTTGAGAAAGCCTAATAGAGTCCCTAGGAGTCATTCCTCACCAGCCTTTGCTTTTTTGATGTCCTGTTGTGATCAGGCAGGCGTTAGACCCTGACTCTTTATTTACTCGTTTGAAATGATCAAGTGAGTATTGATCCCTTCCTCACTTACTGCACCAAACTGATTAGGCAGGTGTTGAAGCTTACATAGTTGAGAGAGCTCTGACAGAGCCCCTGAGAGGCATTCCTCACCACCCCTTTCATCTTTGCTATTTCGATACAGTCAGGCAGGTAGTTGGTTTTCTTTACTACTTTTCTTTTTTGGGTTCTTTCCTAGGCTAGTTTTCATCGATTTGATGCTAGACCAGTTTTTCAGGAAGACTAAAACGACCAGTCCAATTCAATTTTCATAACATGATTATTAAGCCATTATTTATATTCATATATTGAATGATAAATCATTAAATAAATTACTCAAATATATATTCGTAAATTTTTTTTTTATTTTGGAGCCAAAATTTTCTAACACTCTATAAAAATTTTCACCACATAATTTTTATTTTTAAAAGTTTATCTTATATATATAATTTTTTTTGGAAAAATTTAGGAGATTTGAGTACTGGTGAGAAGAAAGAAATTGCATCGTTCGGCCGCAATCCCAATCTCATCATATATAATTTTAACTATAAATTCATTGTACAATGGTGCATTAATCATTATCATTTTTTTTAAATCAATTGCTTTGTGATTTCTAGAATGTACAACCAGACTTCTTCCTTATCCTCTCTTAGCTTATTCATAGATATAAATCCCCGTGGCGCCCCATTCCGCATTATCCTTCTAAGTTCTTGAAATCAATGTGTAAAACAGCTATTGAAGCTAAATCTTTATTTCAATTTAGAATTACTGCCACTGCTCCTATTTCATTGCACTGTGATCACTGGTACAATAATGCTACTTTAGATGATATTGTTGATGGGCACTATATGTTGAATATTTTTTCATGTTGATACTTCTCTGAAAGAATTTATTTTTGGGCACCAGTGGTGTCCTTCTGATTTCCTCCCCATCACTATCCACAAGGCTATTTCTGAAATCCCCATCCATGAAAATTCTACATCCTGTTTACTTTGGGCTAATTCAGCTTATGTCAAAGGTTTTTATAATCATTTGCCAAGTTGTACATGGGATGAGCTTGTTTGGCACTTAAAGTATGTATTGAGATTCTCTGTTCATGCGTGGCTTTCTTTATGGGAGGTTTAAAAACGACTGATGCTTTGATCAAGTGTAATATTCAAGTCCCTACTACCCGCGGTTTGTGATTTTCCTTCCATGAAACCACGCCTCATCTGTTATTTGAATGCTTATTCACCTACTCTATTATCTCCTACCTTACCCCAGCAACTAATGGTCTTTTACTTCAACCCACTATTTTGCACTTACCAAATCCTTCGTCGTCCACCCATCCGAGCTGAGATTGAGTCATGCGACTGCAGCCGACTCCAAATAATTTCTTCCCTTTTCTTTTTTCACCTTTTTTTATTGGTTTCATTTTCTTTCTTCCCCTTCTTCTCTTACCTCTTCCTCTTCTTCCTTCTTTAGTTCTCCTCCTTCCTTCTTTATAAGTTGATTTCTCAAATGGTTTGATCTTTCTTGGCTATTTAATTTTCTAATTTATGGATTATGTTACAAGTTCCTTTCTATTTTGATCATTGTATGTGACCCTGATAGTTGTCACTGTACGAAATGTAAGCTTGGATCATTTTATTAATATTTAGAGTTTGCTTTAAATCTAAGTTTCAATTGCATAATTCTTCAAAAATATCCAATGCATTTTCCACTTTGATTAGTTCATTAGTTGTATCTTGAGTTTTGACCCCTTTTCTAAAATAATAATTATTTTTTCTGGTTTGTATCATTTTAATTGGTACAAGAAACTAGAGTAGAGCTCCAAGAGTTTGAAGAATATGTAGAAATAAGGAATAAATAGTTCTATGTTTTATTGAGTTTTTACTTATGCTCTATCATGAAAGTTCTTAATGGGTTGTATAATTTCAATTAATTTTTTTATAATGATGTGATGATATACAATTTGGTCTAACATTGATATTATGCATTATTTTTATATTGATCAAGTTCTTATAGTGCTTAAGAGCATAAAAATTACACTTGATATTGATAAAAAATTAAAATAACTTTTTTTTAAAGAAAGAGGATTGCTCATAATATATTGATTTCTTCTACAACTTAATTTGTTTTTGAGAAATTAAAAGTTAAAGTTATGTACATGTTATGACTAGTTATGTTATTTTTTATAATTGAAAATAAATTTTAATTAAGTGTTAGAAAAAAAATTACAAAAAAATAAAGAAAATATTTGTTTATAAGTAAAGATTCAAGCCAATTAACCTAGCTGAGTTTGAGCTTTTTAAACGAGCTCGAGCTTTCGAGTCGAGCTTGAGCTTGACATTTTCTAAACAAGCCAATCCTTAGCACACTAAAGGAGCTCAAACTCTAGCTCGAGTTCGAGCTAATTAAGGGTTAAACAAACCAGACTTGTTAAGGCAGATACTCGACTCGACTCATTTACACCCCTAATTGTTTCTTTTATTTCCATATCTAATCAAGCTGATTCCTAAATCTCATGGAGTGGGGTGACTCTTTCACCTTTTAAGATGTTTCATGCTACTTTTAATGATAGTTTAACTTAGGTGGAATGAGCTCTTTCATTTGGCATAAGATGTTTGTTATGCATTTTTCTTATTTTGCCTAAATGGGCTTATTGAAAGGTTTAAAAACAACTGATATTCTGTACAAAATGAATTCTTATTAGGTATTTTATTTTAAGCTTGTTGCTTATTTCTATTATAGAAACTATAACTTTTTCTTGTTTTTCTTACTTTTCTGCTGTAAATTTACCCCTGAAATCTTTTTATTATTTTATGAGTAAGAGCTGCCTCTTTTACTATAAAAAGTGAGAAAATAATCTTTATTAAAAAAATATATATTATAATTATAATATGAATGAGAAATCAGTAAAGAAATAATTTTAAGGAAATCAAACAACTTTTGAATTCTAATTTAGTTTAAATATACTTTATATTAATAACCTTTAAATAATTTAGCTCGTAAGCCACTAAGTCTATTTGGAATTTGCTTGAACTCAATTCATAAGACATTTATCGAGTTGAGCTTAAATTGACTCATGTACTCTAAAAGCCTTATGACAATAAACTCTTATTTGTCCAAATGAATTTTCTTTTGTCTCATCATTATCATTCAAAAGAGATACAACAACAACAATATGCCTTTATTCCACTACATGTGGGCAGCAATATGAATCTTTTTCTCTCTAATGTGTCCTATTAAGAGGTAAATTTTTATTTAAATATTAAAAAAATTATTTCTAATGCTTTTTAACTAATTCTTTTTATATCTATTTCTACTTCTCTTAATATAGGTCAGATCTAAAACATCTACTCTTACAACCGACCGGTCATAAAAAGATATGATTTGACATAGAATAAGACCTGATTTTCATATCTAGATATCGACTTCCTCTTCATCAAATGTTAGAATATGATTTCTTCTGAATATTTTTATATTGCCTTTATGATGTACACCATGGAGATAAAATTAAAGATAAGCTGCCAATTTGATATCATTGATGTTATTCCCCTTTTTAGTGCCAATAATATCAGGTTAAAAACCTAAATTTATCAAATTAAGTTTCAAATTCATAATATGCAGTTGAAAGTAAGCCAGACTATAATATAGAGGGTGATCAACCATATCCAAGCAAGCGATAACCTTTTCTCAAACAAAAGCAAATAAAGAGATGATTAAGGTTTCATTTGGGACAATTTTTTTTAGGGAGATTTACATACATACCATCTTATACTACTCTATTTACATATTTAACACTTAAGACTTCAATATTACATACATACCACCCATAGTTCATTTTCATATCAAATATGAGTGGTAGAAATGAAATATATGAGTGGTAGGAAAGAAATATAAGTGGTATATTTGATATTAAAATAATATATGGTGGTATGCATGTAATATTAAAATTTTGGGTGTTAGATATGTAAATAGGATGTTATAAAATGGTATGTATGTAAATTTCCCTTTTTTTTATTGTTTTGTTTTTTAAACTATAATCATAGCTTCTATTTGGCTATTGCTTTTCTATAGTTTTTTTAGAATTTTTGTATTAGGAAGCTACTTTTTATAACATCTTTCAAAAAAGTGATTTTTTCTATAATAGCTTTATAACTTTCTTTACAAAAAGCTGTGGTCGTCCCAAAAAACACCTTAAATTTAATCGGACTAAATGTAAGGTTGATCGTTTGGCTAAAAAGGGGCTCGCTCTCTCAACCACCTCCAAAAACTCTTTAATCCTTAGTGGTATAAGTGGATGCCTCAATTCATCTTGAAATCCTCTCAAAAACCTGAAGCATTTTTCATCAGTAGTACTGACCAGTTGAGGTGCATTCCTAGCAAGTACAATAAACTCTTCCTCATGTGTAACACAATCATATTCCCCTGCTCCAATCTCATGAAAGTCTCTTACATCTACTATCAAGCAAACGGTGGTACGGGCCACTCTTTATAGACAACAACAAACTCTATCCAGGTGATCTTTGCATTCATCTTTCTTTTAAATTTCTCTCTGCTTCTCCTTCAAATAGAAACACCACAAGTGATACAATTTGATTTTTCTAGGCACTGTATACTGTCAAATATCTTTTCGATCCTCAATAATTAGTCCTCTGTTGCATGTGGCTTTATAGCTGAATAAGAGAGGCTTCAACTTATGGAACATCTGTAGATTCGTACCCCTTCTGACTCCTTGTGTCCCACCTGTCTATTATGAGCATCACTCATGACTTGCGTAAAGCATACTAGCTAACCGCATCAAACTATAAGAACTCACTAGCGCTACTATTGCACATTATACATTATGTATATCCTGATTAGTAAGGTACATCTATCCACTGAGAAAATTCTCTTTCCTAATTAATAACATACAAACCCAATATGCAATTTAATTATCTAAATATATAAATGATAAATCTATACTACCCAACTTTTACCCCAGTCATAATCACTTCCTATAGCTCTAACTACAATACAATTCTTCATACAACCACTTTGATACCAATTTGTAATTCCCAAAGATCAAATTTGGAAGAATTTTTTATTTATCATTTTAAAAATATATCAGAGCTTCTATTAATCATCAACATAAATAATAACTAGTGAAAGTAACTAGGGGTGTCAATTTTTGACACGACCCGAAACACGACCTGAACCCGACCCAGAAAAATTCAGGTTCGAGTTCCAAAACGGGTCGGGTTCGGGTTGACCCATCAACCCGAAATTGACCCGAAAGTGACACGAAAACTCATATTTGACCCAAAAACTCGAGATTGACCCGTTTTGACCCGAAAATCGAATATTGACCTAATTTTTAACCCAAAAATTAATAATTTTAGGTCAACTTCGGGCCATTCGTGTCGGGTCAGGTTGACCCAGACCCGAATCGGGTCAGGTTCGGGTCTGAAAATCTGACCCGTTTTTAAAAATGGGTCGGGTTCGGGTTGACCCGAGCAGTGTCGGGTCAATTCCGGGTTCGACCCGAACCCGACCCGCTGACCCGAATTAACACTTCTAAAAGTAACTAAAATCATATACATCAAAATATTTTTCTATTCATTCATCAAAATATCATTTATACTAGCTAGGGGATCTCTACAATCACTAATATATCACAAGCTCTTAATTATAAAAGAATAAAAGAAAATACAAAATAAAAGAAAATGCATAACAAAATTTGAAGAAGAACATAAAGATTATTATCAGTATTATTGCTCATGATCCTAACCCCTTCTTTGACCTAAAATCAATAAAGTCCACATAATGAGCTAAAAGGCCTAGGAGGTAACCAAAACTCTATCATTTCTTTCAAAGCTAGTTAAAGAATTAATATGTATGTTTCAGTTTTAGTCAACATCAATCATCTCTTAATATGAGCAATAAAAATATTAAAATTTAGTAATAAAATTAATATGTTCAATAAAGTCAAAAGAGATATATCAAACTATAAAACAAAATGTAAAATGTATAGTCATCTAATGAATCATGTTAGTATAATATGCTATGTTGTATCAGTATAATTTTAATTATATTTATCAATCAATTTAAAATGGAATGTATATAAATGCAATCATGAATGCAACATCTTTTTCCACCTCAATTATTACCCAATTAGGTATCAATCTTAATCAAGCCCAACTATCAATTAATTGATATCAATCATCCCCAATTATCTCCTAGTTGGGTACCAATCTTAACTATGCCCAACTGTCAACCAATTGATATTGGCCTAACCTAATTATCGCTCAGTTGGATATCAATCTTAATTAGGGCAAACTATCAGACAATTGGTATCGATCTTCATCTTTCAAGTTAACAACCGACCTTTCATCTAGCCTCTCTTACATGTAAATGCTATATTTTTTGTCAATGTAATGTATGAAACTTAGTGATTCATATAACACAGGAAAAGCAACTGAATTTATCTACTATGATTTTACCTAAAAAGATCATAATGCTTAATTTATTCAAAAATTCAATATATTTCTATCAAAATATTCATATTAAAGAGACATATCACATATCAAAAGTTATGCAATGAAAGTTTTGGCAATACAAAATTATCCTTAGTTTTAGTAACAAAAATATAAATTTGATAAAAAAATATTAAAAACATAAAATTATTACAATTAGAGATATGGTAATTGTTCCTTAAAGTGAGATGAGCAAATCTCTCAATAAGGCCGATTGACAAAAATCGCTTCGCTCCCTTCAAATATGAGCTTCTATTTTTTCTCTCCTCTCATTTTCTCTCAAATTGCTATTTCCCTTCTCTCTTAACTGAATTTAATGGGAGGAAAAATGGACTTAAAATCTTTTAACTATTAGTGACTTAGGATATTTTCTATTAAAATAATTATATAGTATTAATATATAATTATATAATATAATCTAATTTTAGTATAAAAATTATATTAATTTTTTGGGGCATCAAAATTATAAAAAAATATTTATAAAGTAACACATTTTTTAGAAAAATACTCGTGAAATTAGATTACAAAATGAACACTTTTTAGTCCTAAAATCATCACTTCTATCGAAAAGCATTAATTTCTTAATTATTTATAATAGTGCTAAAAAATTAGGAAAAATTATGATAATTAAAACAATACAATATCTATCTTATGCCGAAGATGGATTTCAAATTTGACTTATAATAACTTCTAAAAAAAATTATTTTCCAAGGATAAAATACAAGCTATTACAAGGTACATGTTAAATACCTAGAAAGGCATATGCAATGGTATAATAGCATTTCTATTTTATTTCCACTATCTTGATATGAGTGATCTATGTATACCCTTAGCTTTCCCATGGAAGGTGAGTCTCCTCATGCAATTTCGCTGAGTTAGGGGCTAATGATCCTCGAGCGAGTTCTTATTGTCAAGGTACCTAAGGTACAACTTCACCTACTACAACTCATGAGCTACAAGTTAAATACCTAAAAAAAGGCATATGTATGTGTATAGTAAAAGGCATATGTATGCATATAATAGCAATTATATTTAATCACTACTAACACATTATTTAAAAGGGAATTAGTCTCCGCTCTCTCCTAGGGTTCCCTTGCCCCCCTCAGTGGTGCTGGCGCTCCTCGGCAGTGGTTCGTCCAGGGAAGTCTCTATCTTATCTCCTATTTTAATTTTCTTTGGTTTATAATCTTGCTTTCATTTCATCCATCGCTGGCTTTCCTAGCAGGAATGGCAGTGAATCACATGTGCAACCAAGGTTTTTTAGAGGGTCTTTTAAAAATTCACTCTTTTTTAGAAGCTCTTTCTGCTTGTTCCTCTGATGTAGGTTTTCCTGATCTTAAAACTACCTTCTTTGGTGGTTTTCCTTCTCTATGGATTTTGGAGTAGGAAATTCTTGCTTTGGTTGTCCCTTTTTAGTTTTCTTTAGTCGGTTTCCTCTTCTTTAAGTACCCATCCCTTGAATATATTCAGAGCTTCTTTTTCAAAATGAAGCTAATTGGTGAAGTCTTGATTGCCCTACTTGACCCGTCACAAATTTTGATCAAACTAGCTAATGATCTTGATTATTGTAGGATCTTTTGCCATAGATCTTACCTAGTGTATAATTTTTACATGAAACTAATCAGGTTGTCTCCTTTATTTGATGCTGGTATTGAATATTTGATGATCCCAATTTGAGTTTCTTTTCCATATCTCCATCCTCATCTCTACTCCCCTTGTATACTTCACGGCCCAGGTTTAATTATTGGCAGGTCTTTAATGGTTGACACTGCTACTTCTATTGGTTCTCGGCCTTCCATGGCATGTGTGTTAGTTGAGATTGACATCACTAAATCTTACCCTGATAAAGTTAAGTTAGGTCCTGAGAAATTGGGTTATGGAGGAATTTCCCCCCTTTTGTGCTTCTTGTAATTGCATTGGGCATGTAATGGGTGATTATCATCCTCACCTCTCTTTTGCCCGGCCTAATGCTACTATGAATGTTTCTAAACATGTTATGTTATTGTCAGTTGTGAAGAGAGTAATGGTGGTGTCTTAGAGAATTTGGATCATTGTGTTATCCATTCCTTATTTCCTTCTTTGCCTATTATCAATAGGGTGGTTAATGCTGATGATGCTAATGATAGAGCTTTGGAGTTAGGTCCCAATTGTGTTTTAGTTGGGATTGTTTCTAATTGTTCAGGGGATAATGTTGTTCAATTGAATTCTTCTTTAGATTTTGGTAATTCTATTTTTGTTGAGAATGAACCTGGTCCTTCGGTTCTACCTACGAATGATATTAGTGATTGTGTGGATGGGATTTTGATCAAAAATAATTGTGTTATTAATCTTATAGCTAGCCATTCTTGTGCTGATGCTATGAAAGATTCGGGTGATATGTCTATTGTTGTGGTTTCTGGGGATGGTGTAGCTACTAGTGAGGATATGTTAGCTTCTAGTTTGCTAGGTTCGCCAATCCATGCGTTGGTGGTTTGTGATTATTCTATTCTACTGTCTGTAGTCCGAGATGATGAATGACCTTTTATTAATTTTGCTTCAGTCTCACCTATTAATGTTCAATCAGATTTGTCTCTTATTGTGAATGTATCAAAGGGAAATGTTGTGTATGTTGATATTCATATTTCAGTTATGTCTAATGCAGATTTGAAATCCCATCTAGCTTTGTATTTGAATAACTTAGTTTTGGATCAATCTGATTGGCTAGATAAGTCCCTAACCACGCCTTATGGCGAGGAGGGCAATGATTTCAGTGAGCATGCAAATGATGATATTCATAGTTTCATGGTAGGTTGTGTTTTTGGTCAAGCAGTATCCAATGGCGGTGGCAAAAGACGTAAAAGTAAATCTAAGAAGAAATAGTCTTTGGGTTACCCTCTCTCTTTCGGTGTTGTGCGCTTTATTTTATGAAATTTATTGACGATCTGGATGATTATGAATCGGCTCTCTACTTACCACCTTTGTTGGCAGCCTTGGTGGTAAAGCTTAGACCTGTCAATTTCGGGTTACAGGTCGGGTTCGGGTCAACCCGAAATTGACCCGGTACTATTCGGGTTCGGGTTGAACCGACCCGTTTTTTCAAACGGGTCGATTTTCTGGACCCGAACCCAACCCGCTTCGGGTTCGGGTCGGGTTCGGGTCAACCCGACCCCACCTATTTCAGCCAAATCCAGCCGTCCCGTGCCTGCATTCAAAAATTTCGCCAAATCACCCTCGCCGCGCGGGCAGCGATGCGGTGAGCCGTGACCTCATCAGCCTGACGCCGGCAGGCTCCAATTGACGCCGACGCGGGAGTTCTGAACGGCGGACGCGGGAGTTCGGAACAGCGGGACTGTGAGAGATGGCTCGACCGCTCGATGCGGTGATGCGGTGAGCCGGTGACCTCGTCAGCTTGACGCCGGCAGGCTCCAATTGACACGGAATCACGGATGACGCCTGACGCAGGCCTCGGGACGCGAAGAAAGCAGGCCTCGCCGCCTCGGGACGTGAAGGCGTGAAGCGACGCGACGTGGCCGGGCAGCCGGGCAGGCGGTCTCGGGGCAGCTGGGGCACTTGGGTTCGGGTTTATGTGTTATTTCGGGTCAATTCGGGTCATTCTCGGGTTTTCGGGCAGGCCCTGAGCTTGGTTAGGAGAGCTCCAAGTGAGCTTTAGGGCATAAAGGGGTCGGCCTAAAGCAGCTTAAATCAAGGGAAAGGGGCTTAGCATGTGATAAAGCCTTCTAGAAGGGGTTTAGGGCTTTGTTGACCAGGTTGACCAGTCAACAGGTCAAGGCTGGTGATGTGGCATGAAGGGAAGTTGGGGCAGCCAATGGGAGAGCTTCCAAGCCTAATCTCACACTCCTTGAAGTTAAATAGAAGGTTTGACCAATTCAAGGAGGGATTTAGGGCTTTGTTGACTTGGTTTGACCAGTCAACCAGGTCAAGGTTAGTGATGTGGCACTTAAGGAGGGAGAGGGATATTTGAAATGGTTCAATCAAGGGTCAGAGGTCAAAGTCAAGGCTAGAAAGGATGGGAGCAAATGCCACCACAATTTTGACCAAGGATTTAGGGTTGACTTGGTCAAACCAAGTTGGGTTGAGCTCCAAATAGGTTTAGAAATGTTCAAAGCTTTGAATAGAATGATTTTAAGAGTTTGAAGATATTGATGTGGTTAAACGGGTTGGAATGGTTCATTTGAAACCTTAAGGGTTCATTGGGTCAAACCATGTTGACTGAGTCAACTAGGTTGACCCAATGGGTGAGTCTGGGCTGGACAGGTTTGAAAAGGCATTTGAAGACCATTGAGGGTGGTTCCTAGGTCTGGAGAGGTCAAACTGATCAAAATCCCTATTTGAGCCCCTAAGGGCCTGTTTGGTCAACCTGGGTTGACTTGGTCAACCAGGTTGACCCAGGGTCTGGGTTTGGGCTCAACAGGTTTGAAATGATATTTTAAGGTCAATGGAAGTGGTTGGGTGACTTAAAGAGGTCATTTGGGTCAAAACACATGTTTGGACCCTTAAAGGGCCTCTTGGGTCAAACCAGTTGACTTGGTCAACCAGGTTGACTCAAGGGTTGGAAATGGGTTCAAAAGATTTGAAATGGCATTTGAAATTTGTTAAAGGTGGTTGCATTCAATTTGGAGCTCATTTGGTTTGAAATCCCTATTTGAGCCCCATAGGGGTATTTTGGTCAATTTTGACCTATTGATCAACTATGGTCAAAAATGGGTCTGGAAAATGCAGTTTACTGCTCAATGGGTTAAAATCAAGGGTCTGGAAGTGATTGGAGGCTTTGATAAGGATTCCAAGGTCAAGATCTCAAAGGGGTTAGGTTCAGTGGCATAGGCTGTAAATATTTGAAGGTTTTACAGCCTTTGAATTTTAATTCAGATTCTGGGGTTAGAGACCTCAGAATGAGCTCAAAGTTGGAGGGTAACCTCTAGGGACATGTCTTATCACTTTGCAAGTGATAGATCCTGGATCAGAGATCATTTGACTGGGTTTTAAAATGTTTGAAAAATCTCTGAAAAGGGTGTTTAGGACAGGGCCTCTAGAGTTTGGATTTGAGTCTGAATTCTGGGTTTGGATTTGATTTGAAGTTTGAATTAATTTGAATTTGAATTGGATGGAGTTTGAGATTCAAATTGATCACAGGCAGGAATCAAATTGAAATTGGAGTGGATTAAATATAGGAATTGATTTAAAATTGAGGTTGATCAAAGGTGGAGATTGATTTGAAGTTGGAGTGATCCTAAGATCTAGAAGAATTCTAAGATCTAGGATTTAAGGGAATCCTAGGTTCTAGAATAGGCTCTAAGGTCTTGGATCT
Organism: Dendrobium catenatum; assembly: GCF_001605985.2. NCBI lineage: Eukaryota > Viridiplantae > Streptophyta > Magnoliopsida > Asparagales > Orchidaceae > Dendrobium > Dendrobium catenatum. The sequence continues at coordinate 3,848,298 of NW_021319127.1, forward strand.
AGAAGGATCCTAGGGTCTAGAGTGGATCCTAGGGTCTAGGATTAAATCTGGATTCTGGAAGGGTCTTAGTGACCTCATACAAAAATGAGGTCAACACTCATAAGTACAATAAATGGTATATATTAAGCAGGTAAAAAGGAACGGTGATTAAGAGTTTGTCAGAGTAATAATGGGAGCTTTGCTAGACAGAGGTAGTTGACATCCAATTATAAGCACGGTTCAATTTTTGAAATGTCGGCTTGCTTATCACCTCCCCGCAAGCTAATAGTGGCTTCGACAATGTTAAGCTTGTCACGCAAATCCTGAATTCTGGGTATAGACAGAGCTTTAGTAAATAGAGCAGCTAATTGATTAGTGGTATGAACATGTGAAATGCGAAGCACATTGTTCTGAATGCATTCACGAACGAAATGGAAATCTATTTCAATAAGTTTCGTTCGAGCATGGAAAATAGGATTGTTAGCAATTGCTATGGAGGATGTGTTATCACACATCAGAATTGTCGGCTTGGATGAAAGAATTTGAAATTCCTGTAATAACCTGCGAAGCCAGATAATATCCGCAGCAACCGTAGCAAGAGCACGATATTCTGCTTCGGTAGACGGACGTGTGACAGTCTTTTGTTTCTTGACTTGCCAAGAAATGAGGTTGCTACCAAGAAAAGCACAAAAACCAGTTGTCAATTTTCGGTCAAGAGGGTCGCCAGCCCAATCATAATCTGAATAAGCATGAAAGTCAAGATTTGTAGCAGTAATCGGCAAACCAAATTTAATAGTGCCTTTGATATAACACAGAAGAAGTTTAAGCTGTTTGATATTAGCATCATCAGGACTGTGCATATGTTGACATAACTTTTTCACAATAAAGGCAATATCCGGTCGCGTAAGCGTCAAGTATTGTAGAGATCCTACCAAATGCCGGAAAAGGTTTGTTGTAGCGAGATTCAGAGGAATAGTAGTATTTGTTGAAGCAGCACTAACCTTAGACGGAATTGGAGAAGAAATCAGCTTACACTCAGCCATGCCAGCTCGGCGAAGAATAGAAGCTGCATAGTTAGCTTGAGATAAGTGTAAATCGTTTGCTGAATAAGAAACCTGCATGCCGAGAAAATAGGAAATTCTGCTCATATTCTTCATGTGAAACTTATGGGAACGACCGTTGAGCAGATGATTAATAACCGTTGTATCATTACTAGTAAGCAATATATCATTGACATATACCAGAATATAGAGAACAACTGATTGTTTGTTGTAAATTAATAACGAATGATCAGCAGTACTATGTTTGAAGCCATAAGTAAGCAGGTAAGTTGAAAATGTCTCAAACCACTGTCGGGGAGATTGTTTCAAGCCATAAATATACTTCTTGAGAAGACATACATAATCAAGATGTAAGGAATCCTTAAAACCGAAAGGTTGAGACATATACTTAGTATCTTTAAGATGCGCATGAAGGAACGCATTGGAAACATCAAGCTGAAGAATATCCCATTTAAAATTAGTAGCAACCGAAAGTAAAATTCGAATGGTAGGAAGCTTGGCAATAGGACTAAAAGTTTGAAGATAGTCCAAACCATATTGCTGACTACATCCTTGGGCAACTAGTCGAGCCTTATATCGTGCAATCGTTCCATTAGTTTTCAATTTGGTTTTATAGATCCATTTAGAACCTAAAACATTCTGAGTGGGATGTGGTGGAACTAATATCCACATTGCTTGCTATTGAAGTGCATCAAATTCATCTGACATAGCCTTTCTCCAAACCAAATGTTTTATTGCCTCAATATAAGAAGTTGGATCAGTTGGAATAGAGATTGCATTCATACTGATAATATGTTTAGGTTTAGTCGTCCCTATCTGAAGCCGAGTAATCATTGGGTTGAGAGATGGATTTTGAGGTGATGGTGGACGGGTTACTAAAACAGGGGATGAAGGTGAGGAAATAGTTTATTTAGAATTTTGTTGTTGCACAGGAACTGGAGTAGAGGAAGTTGGAATGGAAGGAGTGGATTCTGGTAGAGTGGTAGGACATCCAGGTGAAGAATTTATAGAGGAAATAGATTTGTTTGTGGAAACTATAGGAGTGGAAGATTGTATAATGGAAGGAACAAACATGGAGGGCACAACTGCTCTGATACCATGTTGAACTGGATTTAACAAAGCTCCAATTCATGCAAGGGAAAACTAATACATGTATGAAGAAATTGAGAAGAACAGAGTGCAAGACAAGATTGTTTTTCATATTACTGTTCATCTTCTTCTTATATAGCATCGTATAGTATATATCCTATTACTCATGAGTACAATCAATGGTATAGATTAAGCAGGTAGAAAGGAACGGTGATTAAGAGTTTGTCATAGTAATAATGGGAGCTCTGCTAGACAGAGGTAGTGGACATCCGATTATAAGCATGGTTCAATTTGTGAAATGTCGGCTTGCTTATCAGAAACAAGTCTTTCAATGGCAAAAAAGAAACATTAGAGATTTTTTTTTGTTGCCAAATCTACCTCTCTTTTCACTACCTCTCTCCTTATTATTTCATCTCCTAATCACTTCTTGCTCATATCCTATCTGAACAATGGAATAACCAAGTCATTCTCCATAAGTCTCGCTCTCTCAGCCAGCTCCAAATACTCTTTAATACTCAATTGTAGAAGTGTATGTCTCAATTCATCTTAAAATCCTCTCAAAAATCTGTAGCATTTTTCAACAGTAGTACTGAGCAGTTGAGGTGCATTTCTAGCCAATGGAATAAACCCTTCCTTATACTTCATCACTATCATATTCCCCTTCTCCAATCTCATGAAAGACTCTTACATCTACTATCAAGCTGACGGAGGTACGAGCTAGTTACTATAGACAGCAACAAACTCTATCTAGGTTTATCTCGATGTTATCCTATCCACTAACTCTCTGCTTCTCCTTCAAATAGGAACACTACAAGTGATACATTTCATTTTTTGAAGGCACTGTATACTGTCAAATATCTTTTCGATGCTTAATAATCAGTCCTCTACTACATGTGGCTCTATAGCCGAATAATAGGGGCTTCAACTTATGGAACATCTGTAGATTCGTACCCCTTCAGAGTCCTTGTGTCCCACCTGTCTATTATGAACATCACTCATAACTTGTGCAAAGCATACTAGCTAACTGCATCAAACTGTCAGAACTCACTAGAGCTACTGTTGCACATTATACATTATGTGTATCCTGAATAGTAAGGTACATCTATCCACTGATAAAATTCTCTTTCCTAATTAATAACATACAAAATCAATATGCAATTTAATTAATTAAATATATAAATGATAAATCTATACTACCCAACTTCTACCCCACTCATAATCACTTCCTATAGCTCTAATTACAATATAATTCTTCCTACAACCGCTTTGATACCAATTTGTAAGGCTCAAAGATTAAATTTGGAAGAATTTCTTATTTATTATTTTAAAAATATACTAGAGCTTCTATAAATCATCAATATAAATAATAGCTAGTGAAAGTAACTAAAATCATATACATCTAAATATTTTTTTCTATTCATCCATCAAAATATTATTTACACTAGCTAGGAGATCACTACAATAACTAATTCTATCACAAGCTCTTAATTATAAAAGAATAAAAGAAAATTCAAAATAAAAGAAATTGAATAATAAAATTTAAAGAAGAACCTAAAAATCATTATCAGAATAAATGCTGATCATGATCTTGATCACTTCTTTAACCTGAAATTATAAAGTCCACATAATGAGCTAAAAGGCCTAGCATGTAACAAAAACTTTATGATTGCTTTCAAAGATAGTTAAAAGAATCAATATGTATACTTCAGTTCTAGTCAATATCAACCATCACTTAATATGAACAATAAAAATCTATTTTTTTAGTAATAAAATTAATATGTCCAATAAAGTTAAAAGAGACCTATTAAACTATAAGACAAAATGTAAAATGTATAATCATCTAATGAATCATGTTAGTATGTTATGATATGTTGTATCAGTATAATTTTAATTATATTTATCAATCAATTCAAAATGGAATGCATGTAAATGCAATCATGATTGCAACATCTTTTTCCACCTCAATTATTACCCAATTAGGCATCAATCTTAATCAAGCCTAACTATCCATTAATTGATATTGATAAACCCCAATTGTTTCCTAGTTGGGTATCAATCTTATATATGCCTAACTGTAAACCAATTGATATTGGTCTAACCCAATTATCACTCAGTTGGATATCAGTCTTAATTAGGGCTAACTATCAGTTAATTAGTATCATTCTTCATCTTTCATGTTAACAACTAGCCTTCCATCTAGCCTCACTTACATGTAAACGCTACATTTTTTTCAATCTAATGTATGAAACTTAGAGATTCATATAACACAGGTTACTGAATTTATCTACTATGCTTTTACATAAAAAAAAAATAATGTTTAATTTAATAAAAAAATTAATATATTTATGTCAAAATATTCATATTAACGAGACATATCGCATACCAAAAGTTATGCGATAAAAGTTTTGTCAATATAAAATTATTCTTATTTTTTATTAACATAAATACAAATTTGATAAAAAAAAATTAAAACATAAAATTATTACAATAAGATATAGGGTAATTGTTTCTTAAAGTGAGATGAGCAAATCTCTCAATAGGGCTGATTGAAAAAAATCGCTCTGCTCCCTTCAAATATGAACTTCTATTTTTTCTCTCCTCTCATTTTCTCTCAAATTTCTATTTCCCTTCTCTCTAAGCCAAATTCAATGGGAAGAAAAATGGATTTAAAAACTTTTAACTATTAGTGACTTTGGATATTTTCTAATAAAATAATTATAGAATATTAATATATAATTATATAATATAATTAATTTTTAGTATAAAAATCATATAAATTTTTTGGGGCTTTAAAATTATAAGAAAATATTCATAAAATAACATATTTTTTTTAGAAAAATACTGGTGAAATTGGATTACAAAATGAATACTTGTTAGTCCTAAAATACTCACTTATACATAAAGACATTAATTTCTTAAGGATTTACACCAGTGCCAAAATTTTTTGGAAAATTATGATCATTAAAAAAATATAATAAATATCTTATGGCGAAGATGAGTTTCAAATTTGACTTATAATAACTTCTAAAAAAGTTTATTTTCTCGGATAAAATACAAGCTATTACAAGGTACATATTAAATACCTAAAAAGGCATATGCAATGGTACAATAGCAATTATATTTTATAACACCTATCACTCAAATTTTTTCCCCTATGTTTTCTCTGCTAGGGTTTTTTGCCCTTGTCGGTGTCATTCGCTGCTGTGTGGGTGGCCTCTGTCACCTTCTTCTCCTCAGGGAAGTTATCCTTCTTCTTTAGAGTTTTTTTAACGATTTTCTTCTTTTTTTTTTGTCTTGATGTCATCTTCTCGTCTTCGTGACCCGAGATTTTTGCATAGATCCTCTTCTGCTCTTTATTTTAAAGATGCTTTGTTTGGGGCATCAAATTGTTTGGTCCCTTTTTCCAATTTGAGAATTTCTTCTCACCGTGGGTTGCCAGCATTATTGATTTCAGAGGAAGAAATTTAATCTCTTACTGCTCTTTTTGAATTTGCTTTAGTTGGCAAGTTTCCTGGCCAGAGACCTTCCATTGATGTCATTAGGAATTTTTTTTTTCAATCTTAATCTTAATGATGATTGCTCGGTCACTGTACTCAACCCTAGGAATGTATTGATCAAGCTTGTCAACTATTTTGATTATTGTAGGATCTTCTCTCATCAATCTTATTTTGTGAGTAATTATTTTATGAAAGTGGTGAAATGGACCACGACTTTGGACATTGAGGTTGATTCTCCTATAGTTCCCATATGGATTTCATTTCCTTACCTTCGACCTCATCTTTTTCCCCCACGAATTCTCTTTGGGTTGGGTTCCTTGTTCATTTAGATTTTAAAAACAGATACATCGACGACTTCTAGTTTTTGTCCATCTGTTACTCAAATTCTTATAGAGTTGGATGTCACCAAAAAATTCCCGAAGAAGATTTGGGTGGGTTCGGCTAATTCTGGTTACATTCAATCGGTGATTTTGGATGATCTCCCTCATTATTATGTGCACTGTAATTCTTTAGATCATTTGAAAGATTAATGTCATATATTACATCCTCAACTTAATCTTGATGCTAAACCCATTCATGTCCATATAAAGTCTTATCCCTCTTCACTCCCTTATGATTTGGTTGGTGTAAGTGTAGTAATTCCTAATGGTACTTGGGTTATGCCTACTGGGGGGCTAATGGAGTCGTTTCCCCTATGGTTGCTGATCTTGATCATAACTTGTCTACAGTTGTTCTGCTAGTGACTCAGTCAGGTGTTTTTAATATGAGTGTTATTGCTAATAATAATGTTGTTGTGATTTCTTTGTTGGTTGTTAATGAGGAGGCTGGGGGGATCCGATTGATGTTGTCCTTCCGTTGGAATCTACTGTTCTAATGGGTGTTGGCTGTGATGATGGATATGCGGCTTTGGCCATTATGGGCCCTATTGTTTTGGTTACTGGGATTGCGAATGAAGAAGTTGTTAATTAGGAGTATTGTAATCATGCATTCAATAATATTTATAGTGAACTTAAGGGGGGTGGGGGGTACTTGTAACAATTTGGGTAATGTGGGAAATGATTCTATTGTGGGTGGAATGAGCTCTATTCCTTGCTTGGTTAATCATGTTTCTACCTCGATTCCTTCTCTTTTTAATGTTGATGTTGATGATGAGGAAGAATTTTGTTTGGATTCTGTGGTCGGGGATGCAGTTAGTCCTTTAGTTAACTTGGCTGTGCCGACAACTTTTGTTGATATTCCTCTTTCATTTGTGTCCAATGCGGAGTTGAAAGCCCATATGGCGTGGTCAGTGAGTAAGTCATGTGTGGATCATTCTGATTGGTTGAATGTGTTTGATGGCGACGTTGATGAGATTGTAAATGAATTTCAAGATTTGCAAGATATGTATAATTTTATGGCAAACCGAATAGCTGATCATGATGTTTCAACTGGTGTTGGAAAAAGTTCTAAAAGTAAATCTAAGAAAAAAATGTGATTCGTGTTGTGCTTGGTTTGACTTTTCTTTTGATTTCTGGACTATGATGAAGCAATTCTACTTAACCCCAGGTTTACCTTTAGTTGGCAACATTGGTGGTTGGTGTGGTTTTCTCAGTGCTCAGAACTTCGGCTGGTCGCGATGTGGCTTACAACTACCAATAGATGGTCATTTTTTTGCTACTTTGTGGGTGCAGGATCGTCATACTGAGTCCTTTTGGGTGGTAGCCTTTGTTTTGTGTCATGTTTTTGTCGTCTCAGCTGTTGCTTGGAACCTTGGGTCTTTGGGTGGCTGGTTTGGCTCTGGGTTTTGGGTTTTTCTTGGTGCTATGGTAGTTTTGTTTTGTTGCTTTATTTGCTTTTGTTTATCTTGTAATAAGTATAACGTTGGCTCGTAGGTTTTCCTCAAAGTCTGTTCTTTTAGAGAGCTGGTGGTTCATTAAGGCTTGTAATTTTCTTGTAATTAATGTGTAGCCCCTCTGCGGGTTTTGTCAAAAAAAAAGCAATTCTATTTTATTTCCAATGTCCTGATATGAGTGATATGTGCATACCCTTGGCTTTCCCCTGGAAGGTGAGTCTCCTCATGCTATTTCGCTGAGTTAGGGATAGATGATCCTCGAGTGAGTTTTTATTGTCGAGGTACATGAGGTAAAAGTTCACCTACTACAACTCATCAGCTACAAGTTAAATACCTAAAAAAAGACATATGTATGCGTATAGTAGCAATTCTATTTTATTTACAATGTCATTCTTTCAATCAAAAGATTTTCTTTTTAATACAAATTTTTGTTCAGTACATTAGGAAGTAATTTATACTAAATAAAAATGAAAAACGAAAATAGGAATTATATTTTAGCATTGAAGAAATATTAGGGGTATCAATACGTGATATGATCCAACAACTTGGTCTAAGTCCGGCTCAAAAAATTTGAGTTCATGTTAACCTAATTAATTTCTATTCTGCTTGGGTTGAATATCTTGTCTTAATTAATTTTCAAATCAAATTTGAATTGGCCTAAAAACCCAAAATTGATCCAACAATCATTCGAGGTGGTATCATATGGGTCAAGTTTAAATTAAATAGATTGTAAATGGGTCAAATGAGTCTTGTTGATCTAAAAAACTATAGTTTCTATATCATAAATGGTTTAAATCAGTCAGGTTTAGTTTAGTCATATTCGGTTTGAGTCAGGTTCTTATCAAATTTTGATCCAGGTGCTAAACGGGCAGGATTCAAATCGAACATATATAGTCAATTTGGTCCGATTTTTGGTCAAACTCGAACTCAACCAATCAACCAAAATGGATAATCATAAAAATAATAAAATAGGAAACATTAAAGCTGCAATGGGTTTGGACAGAACAACAAAGGAATAAATCCTTTGAAGCAATAATCCACTTGATTTTAGTGGAGAAATCACAGTATTTTTTATGCTAGGGGAATAAATGAGCTGGTTGGAGAATAAATCCTTCCCACTTGATTAGGAAATCAGCATTATTGAGAAATTTCCTCAATTATATATATATCACAATAGGTAACTTATTATTACGTTTCTAAAAGATGAATCTTTACAACTATGCTTATTAATTAAATAAATTTATCATCATATTTAATAGAAGGATAATTATGACATCTCATTAGAATATATCTAAGAGATATCTCCCCTCAGTTTGATAGAAAAAAGTATTACATGCGAAGTCCGGATTTCGTCCGTCGGGACTCCAATCAAGTGGAGTCATGTGGCTTTTTTCCTCTCTTGTGCATAGTGTGTGTACAAGAGAGAAATTTTTTTTAAAAAAAAACTACGTGACTTCATTTGATTGGTGTCCGAACGAAAAGTTACGTTTGGACTCTGTATGTATTGTTCATGATAAGCATGATGAATGGCTTTGTTATTTTTTACTCTTCCATGAAATTGAAGACTCATAAAAAATATGTACCAATTTATGACTGTTCGTTAAGTATAAGAGTACCCGACTTAAATCAGCATCACTATACACCACAAGATGAACAAAAGAAACTTTTGGAAGAACAAGCTATAGCAAGATGTCCAAAGAAAATATCAAATGATAGGACGAACAATGGCTAAATATAAAATATTATTAAATATTACAAAATATTATAATTGATTTGATCAATAGCTCTGATTATTAATGAGCTGGTTGACTGCTTATAATGACTAGTATAAATGCACGTGCATCTGGTGCACATGAATAAAATTATTTCAAAATATAAGAAGCATATAATTAAAAATTAAAAATAATTTATGACAGTATATACCAATGGTATCTAATAACATATATGTGCACATGATGCACGTGAATAAATTTTTTTTAAAAAAATTTTATATAGCTAAATTTGCATGTATACTATTCTTTGATAAAAAGATAAAATTATTAATTTTATTTTTATAAATAATAGTATTTATTAATTATCTTAGTGGAAAATTATAGATATTAATTTTATATAATATTTGTGTAAATTCTATAATTCTTTTTTTTGCTCATTTAATAAAATTAATCAAAAGTCATGCAAGAAGCATCTATTTTAAACAAAAAACTAAACCGTAGCCTTTTTATTTGATCGTCTTCACAATGATCAACTTTGTCCTAACTATTTGATGTTATGTTGATATATTGATGCTTAGATTTAATTGACTTAATAAATAATTAAAAATCATTATAATTAAGAGACTAAACCAGTAAGATCCAAAATAAGAAAAATAAATGGTTAATACTTTCTAACTTCATTTATATACTCGACCAAAGCCACCCCTCTCCGAGGAGACAATCGGCTCTAAAATTTTGTGTTGATGCAGCTAATTCACTAGAATTAATAGTCCAAGCAACAATATATTCATGACTGCTCTTTGGTACATCCTTGTCATTCTTCGCTAGCATGCTTTGGTTCTTACCATCCAAGGGTAATTTGATCTTGACTTTGTCGCACACCATACATAGCAAAGAAATCTATGTTATCTATACTAGTATACTACTATATAAGTGTGGCTTGAGAATCCATCCATAGCAAATCTGGATCCTTCATCTATACATTTTAAATTAATCTACAACGTTTATTATAAACACTTCGTATCTTTAAAAATTAAATGCTCCATTACAACTTTTCAATCATGACCTTTCATTTCAATTCTTAAAATATTATCCTAACCTTTCATTATATTATAAATATTTAATAATTCTAAAAATTATATCATAATACCATAAATTAACAAGATTCATAAGTAATTGTTGCTACTTTAATTAATATAAACTTCAATTTAATTTAATTGTTTAAATCTATGACTATTCTATACTGATATTAATAACAGGGGCTTGAATTTCTCTCTAGTATAATCTTGGTCATCTATTTATTTCTTCTATATAGTCTTGGCTACTCAGTTACAATATCAAATAATTATATTCAAAAATAATACTTATTATATATATATATATATATTATAATATTAATATATATCAATATATAGTATATATATATTATATATATATATATATATATACATACAATAATGATGCACACTACAATAAAGAATATACACCATCTAGAGAAAGCCCTAAACAAATTATGGGGATTAAACCCTACAAAGAGAGGGCCAGTAAATTGCCGGGCTCCTAGCATCCCCAAAGTCGAGCAAGGACCACTCCAAGTTAGATGAATGCTTGACCCTCGATTTTTAGCTTGATGGTGCTCGAGCCTCGTTCGGTCGATCCAATTGAAAGCCAGTCGAGCCAATTGAGGCTCGAATCGACCCGACTCGAGCCGGATCAGCTCAACATGTTCGATTAAAGACTCAATTAGTGCCGTTTTTATCGGTCGTACCTGATTTGAGTTTAAATCGAGCGTTATTTTGAACTGATTTGCGTACGATTAATTCGTTGCGCCGGCTCGGACCAAAGAATTTTGACTCGAATCGAACGCAAGTTCGATATACGAGTCTAGCCTGGTCTTTAGGCAGGATTTGACCTGATTTAGCCTACTAAGGCCCATTTGACCCTTTTTATCAATTGATTTAATTTCTTGGATCCGGAAAATGATCCAACGGCCACGGTCCTTCGCCTTAGCCTGTCGCTGCCGACACCTCGACGCATACTTGACCTCGTTTTGGAATGCGTTCAGGAAGGCGCAAAGCGGCAGGCAAGCGAGCAAAGCGCCTTCTTTGATGCTTGAAGGAAGCGGAATGTCGAGGACAGCAGCGTGAAAAGGCGATTCTCTTTCCCCTTTCGTATGGTTCGGCCGCCCTGGACAGGAACAATTCGTCCCTCTAGCTCTCTCTCTCGATCATGCTCTCTCTTCCTCTTTTTCCACGCTCTTCTCGCTCTCTTGAATCTCATCCTTGGCATACCTGCTCCGGACTCCACCCAGCCGCACGAACCCGTCGCTCTAAAGCCGTCGACTCAGGACCCCAGGCCGACGGAACTCCCCCGTTCGCCATTCACACGGCTTCTGGATCAGCGCGCCGAACTCCCTTGCTCCCATCGACGCCAGCCTCCCTCTGGTGACTCGAACCTGAGCGCTGGCGCCTCCTCTGTTC
>NW_021319127.1:3860046-3874658 GCF_001605985.2 Dendrobium catenatum
TGATGATCTTTTACCCTATATAGATAGGTGGTTTAATTGCTGATCGATGCAATGATAGAGCATGGAGTCTAGCGTTTCTCAATTGTTTTAGTGGGATTGTTTGCTGATTGTTCAGGGATAATGTTGTGTCATATTGAAATCTTTCCTCAGCTTTGGTAATTCTATTATTTTGCATGAGGAAGAACCTCGTCCCTTGCGCTTCTACTCACCAATGGATATTAGGAGTTGTGTGGATGGAATTGATCAAGAAATAATTGGTTATTAGATTCTTAATAATGTAGGCATTCTTATGTGCTGAAATGGCTGGGAAATTCGTGTGATATGTCTATTGTGTGGTTCTGGGATGAGGTAGCTACTGTGAGGATATGTTAGCTACTAGTTTGCTAGATTCGCCAATCATGCGTTGGTGGTTGTGATTGTTCTATTCTACCTGTCGATAGCCGGGATGTATGAATGACTTTATTAATTTGCTTCAATGCTACTACTTAATGTGAGTCAGATGTGCTTCCTCTATGTGTAAGTATCAAAGGGAAATGTTGTCTAAGTTGATATTCAATAATTCAACTTATGAATATCAACTTAATAGTCTTGGGTATTCCTCTCTCTTTCGGGTTGTGAGGCTTTATTTTATGGAATTATGACGATTCTAGATGATGATCGAAAATCAGCTCTTATTCCACATGTGTTGGCAACCTTGTGGTGTAAAGCTCTATCTACTTGTGTGGTTGCCATGTGTGTTGTAGACGATGATGTGTTATCGAGCTTGTCCCCAATGGATGATCCGTACTTCGCTGCAGGGTGGTGTGCAGGGACCTTCTGATGGGTTTGAGCTCCTTTCCTGTATCTTTGAATTGTCTTTTCTTTGAGCTTCTTACCATTTCTGTTATCAGAGATTATTTTGGCTGTCGACTAATTTTTAGTATATGTGTACTTTTCTTTTTCTGTTTGGAAAAAAAAGTAGCAATTTCTAATCTTTTACAATGTCTTCTTTCAATCAAATTTTCTTTTAATACAAATTTTTGTTCAGTACAATAGCAAGTAATTTATACTAAATAAAATGAAAAATGAAAATAAAAGGGAATTATATTTACTTTGAAGAAATATTAGGGGTATCAATAACACTGATATGATCCAACACACTGGTGATCCAACAACTTGGTCTAAGCCCGACTCAAAAAATTGAGTTCATGTTAACCTACATTAATTTCTATTCTGTTGGTTGAATATCTTGCTCTTAAATTAATTTCAAATATCAAATTTGAAATTGGGCCTAAAAACCCAAAAATTGATCCAAACAATCATTGACGGGGTACAATGCGGTCAAGTTTAAATTAAATAGATTGGTAAATGGTCAAATGAGTCTTGGTTGATCAAAAAAAACTATAGTTCTATATCATAAAGTGTTTAAATCAGTCACGGTTTAGTTACGTCAATTCGGTTGAGTCAGGTTCTTATCAACAAATGTGATCCAGGTGCTATACGGGCAGATTCAAAATCGACATTATATAGTCAATTTGGTCCCGATTTTTGGTCAAGATCGACTCAACCAATCAACCAAATGGATATCATAAAATAATAACATAGAAACATTAAAGCTTGCAATGTTTGGGACAGAACAACAAAGGATAAATCCTTTGAAGCAAATAATTCCACTGATTTTAGTGGAGAGATCACAAGGTATTGGTTTTATGCCTAGGAGATATGAAATGAGCTGGTTGGAGGAATAAAATCCTTTCCACTGATTAGGAATCACCATTATGAGAAACTCTCATATATATATATATATCACAATAGGTAAGCTTATTATTACGTTTCTAAAAGATGAACTCTTTACAACTATGGTAATTAATGAAATAAATTTATCATCATATTTATCAGAGAGATAATTATGACATTCTCATTAGAATGAAGTACTAAGAGGATATATCTCCCTTCGTAAGTTGATAGAAAAAAAGTATTACATGCGAAGCCTCCGGATTTCGTCCGTCGGACTCCCAATTCAAGTGACCAGTGGTTTTCCTCCTTGGCTAGTGTGTTGGTGTTACAGAGTAGAAATTTTTAAAAAAAAATACGTACTTCACTTTGATTGTGTGTCCGAACTGAAAAAGTACGTTTGGTACTCTGTATGTATTGTTCATGAAAGCATGATGAATGCTTGTTATTTTTATCTTCCATGAAATTGAAGACTCATAAAAAAATGTACCAATTATATGTTCGTATTAAGTAAAGAGACCCGACTTAAATCAAACATCACTTACACTCACAAGAAGAACAAGAAATCTTGTGAAGAACAAACACTAGCAAGCGTCCCAAGAAAATACGGAATGAAGGACAACAATGGCTAAATATAAAATATTATAAATATTACAAAAATTATAATTGATTGATCAATAGCTCTATTATTAATTGAGCTTGTTGACTTGCCTTATAAATGACTAGTATGAAATGCACTGCAATCTTGGAGCAAACATGAAAAAAATATCTTCAAAATAAAAGATCATAAATTAAAATTAAAAAAATTTATGAAAAGTAATACCAATGTATAGCTAATAAATATTATGCTGTTCACATGATGCTACGTGAATTTAAAATTTTTTAAAAAAAAATTTATATAGCTAAATTTGCATGTATACTATCCTTGATAAAGATAAAATTATTATTTTATTTTTATAAATATAATATTATTAATTATCTAGTGGATAGTTATAGATATAATTTTTATAAAATTTGTGTAAATTCTCTATTATCTTTTTTTTGCTCATTTATAAAATTAATCAAAGTCATGCAAGAAGATCTATTTAAACAAAAAACTAAAACCGTAGCTTTTTATTTGATCGTCTTCACAATGATTAACTTTGTCTAACTATTTGATGTATGTAAATATTGATGCTTAGATTTAATTGACCTAATAAATACTAAAAATCATTATAATTAAGAGACTAAACATCAAGATCCAAATAAGAAAAAAAATAGTTTAATACTTTCTAAGCTTCATTTATGATTTATATACCTCGACCACAAGCCACATTTCTCCGAGAGGAAAAGGCTCTAAAAAATTTGTTGTTCTCACTAATTCACAAGAGATTATCAGTCATAGCACAATTATATTCATGACCCGCTCTTTAGTAATGCCTATATAATAAGCATTGTAGTTCTTTAAGGACAACCCCTGATAAGCCCATGAAAAAGCAATCAGATTTACCTGGTATTAACTCTCCTTTCCTCTCCTCCTCTCTCATTGCTAAGATCACAGAACACAGTCTTCGTCTCATTCTAGTTCTAACAACGATGAAAGAATATAATGTATAAACATATAAAATGGTAATAATAATTAAGTATTTTGGGAAATATATTATGAAAATTAAAATACCACCCAATTATAAAACGTTCATTATACAAATTTAATCATATTTTAAAAAATATAAAAGAAACAATATTTTTAGTATTTATCTAAATATTTATTTATGATTCATAAGTTAAGTTCAATTTGATATATGCAAAAGCAGAGTCAATAATTTGGTTAGTCCCCTATACTAGTAAGATATATCATCAAGGATAAATGTACAAATGACATTTTTAATATTAATAAAATTCATCAATAATTTTTATGATACTTGAAGAAGAAAACCCATAAAATCTTATGGAATAAGTCCATAAATCGAATTTGGTTCAATTTGATACCCTTGAACAAGAATATATTTTTAAAATTTTAATTTAAATAACAACTACTGCCTCACTCGAAGGCCACGAGCGTAGCCACGGTCATTTTTATTTGTCTTCTTTTTAAAATAAAATTCGGTGATTTTTTTGTGTATTTTAAAAAATTACTGTTAGTAAATTAACAAAATAAATTATTTATCTTTTATATATTTCTTATTAAAATAAAATATCAATAGAGCGTAGCTAAAGCCCTTGTGAATTTGATGTTTATTAGTTATTTTTTTAATTGTAATATTAATTGAACATAATAATTTTTTGAATATTGTTTTATATTTATGTTAAACAAAATGATGAATAGTTGGATTTGAAATTCATTTTAAAAATTTTAACCAAAGATAGAGAGATTAGTTTTATTAAATATTTGTTTTAAAATTCACCTTGTATGGCATATTTTAATTTTTACAATTCTAATATAAGATTAATTTAGTATAATTATTTAATTTTAAAATATTTTTTATTAAAAAAAAGTTCTTTTTAATTTTTAATACATTTGAGAAATATTAATTTCTTAAAATAATATAAAATTTATATTTTGAAAAAAAAATTAAAAGAATTTTTTATCAAAATTTAATTCCAATTCAAATTAAATAAAAATATAATTGTTATTAAATCATATATTAAGAATTAAAAGAAGAATAAACAAAAATATCAAATTCATCATGTTCGACGGCTGTCTATTTTAACAACTTAATTTAACAAAATATAAAAGAATAAAAAAATTATTATGCTAATTATATAGTAGAATTATAACAATAAATAAATAAAATCAAAAAGTTCTTTCTAAATTAAAATTAAAAAAAATTGTGTTAAAATAATAAAATATTTTTCTCTTTTTTAAAAAATCGCCTTTAATTAATAATAATATAGAAAGATAGTATCTCCACGTAGCCCTCCTTTGACCTGTAGTGGTAATCCAGCTGTAATATTGAAACCTAGTGATGGAGTATAGCGATGAATCGACTACTAAATTGAAAGAAATTAAATTAGAGTGATTTTTTTAATATTTTATTGTAAATTATAAATTACTTATAATATATTAATTAAAAATTACTTTTCTACTTCAGATAAATAAAAAATTTCAAATTTTCAAAATTATATTATTATTATTATTTTTAAACAAAAGCAGATTTTATTAAAACATAAAGAGAGATACAACAACAATCAACACAGGACCAACAGCTCGAGATACAAATAGCAAAAGGATAAAAAGCCAAACAAAGGACGAGAAGCAGCATAGGGACTCAGGGATAAAGAAGGTTTAGAATTAAAGCCACATTTCAAAACACCATGCTCACTCAAACACAACCAAGAGATATGGGCAACAGGTGCCACTCCCTCCAAAATCGCAATAGAGTCCAATTGGACTAAATTAACAAGACTAACCCCTCACACACCACTCCATTCTCAACTGGAACAGGAGAGAAAATATCAGAAGAAACAAAAGCAGGGGCATTAGATGGCTCAGGTAATCCATTCATAGCAGACTCAATTCCAACAATTTTTGCTGGAGCCACTGGGACAGATGGGTTTGCCACAGGGCCACTAATCCCCAATGAATTAAATGGAGGAGGAAAGACAGATGAATCAAGATTAGGATCAAGAATCCTACACCCTGCCTTTGAATGTCCCAAAGCAAGACAGTGCGCGTAATAGTCAGGAAAATCTTCAAAAACCACAGATTGAACATATCCAATGCTATCCGGGCCTATCCAAATTTTGTCCAGGTACTATTTGGATACATCCAGTTCAACCAAAATGCGCGCAACCGACGGATGTGAACTAGTGGATGTAGCATTATCAGTTTTCAAAGGTTCACCAAAAACCGATCTTAAGCCATGAAGAATAAGCGATGCAAACAAGTGAGGCAGGAGGTTAGGGAAGGAAATTCATATAGGTATAACTGGTGATTCGATCTCAATATCTAAGGTAGTAGACCATTTAATCAATATCAAATAACAATTACTCATAATATACGACCTATGAGCAAAGACTCTACATTAATCCAAATCGTTAAAGAGCATAATCAACACGTTACGCTGGTTCAGAACAGTAACAGAGACTTCTCCATTAAACTTAATCTTGAAAAAGAAACTCCTAATTGCATCAAGGGAAGGTCTATGCCCAGGGAATTTTCCAACCATAGCAAATTTGAACGGAGCAGCCAGCGACTGGATTTCCTTCTCAGAAATCCACAGATCAGGTAAACCTCTATGCGAAGAAACCCTAAGTTAGGGAGAAAGAGCAGAAGAAGGTGAAGAACCAGAAAGAGTGTCCTTAAAAGAAAGAGAGGAGGATCCAACAAAAAAATTAGGATCCCGAAAATGAGGAGGCGCCATAAAACCAGAAAAAAAGGAAAATAATGCCAAAGAGCAGAACTAGAAGGAGAAGAAAAACTTCCTTGAAGCATACGAGGAGAAGCACCCAGCATAGAGCAGCCGGAAGGGGAAACTAGGGAGAAGCCCTAGCACACCCCCGAGAGCGAGAGAGAAACATCACGACCTTCTGAGGATTTTTAAAATAATGAATTGTATTATCATGATTTTAGATGTGATTATCAAAAAGTAGAATTAGTTTTTAAAATCTAAATAGGGTTGCTATGATTATTTAGTAAATAATTAGCAATCAGGTATTATTTAAACTCTTAGTAATTAAAATTATTTTATTAATAACATTTGTAATAATTTTTTTTTCTATTACCTAATTTAAGTAAGGTAATTATAACATTTGTAATAATAGTAATCAAATTTGTTGAAATTTAGGGTTTATGGTAGTTTGATAAAACAAGTAGCAGGGTTTATCAATATATATTATAATTTATTAGATATATTGTAAGCTAGAAAATTCGTGATGATAGTGAGAGAGCTTTAAGGTGTACTTTTGCACAAAAATTCAATATACATGCATAGAAAATAGAAGAAATTATGAAATACTAGAGGTTCTATGTGAACAATTTTAAAAAAGATAAAAGCAAAGGATCTGTTTTTGTTGAAATAAACTATCATATAATTATTGAAGTTACAAAGGCCCCCTCTTCCCACAATTGGTGAAGATGTGATTACAAATTTGAGAGCATTTGTTTGATCTCCTATAGTTGTAATAGTTGTAGGGTAAGTAATAGAGAGATAATCATTGCATGTGAATGATGGAAGTCAGTCAATAGTAGTTAGATGATGGCAGTTGAACAAAAATAACAGGACAACGGTAGTCATATAAAGGGAAATAAACTATGACAGCTGAGCGAAGGTGATCAAATAGTGATTGGATAATAATAATCAGAAGAGGGTGGTGGCTAGCAAAGATTGTAGGTGTTTTTTGATGGGTAGAGCTCTAGAGTTATGCAGATCTTCAATCTATCTCCAATCTCAAATCTAGTTCTCTTTTAGGTTGAAAATGATGGACTATTTATAATATTTTGAGACTGACATTTTAGTAAATTTGGCCAAACAAGAAGAATATTACATTTGACTTTCCATATTGAATCATTTGATCATAGGTTGTTTATACAAAATATAAATATCCTACTATCCCCATAATTAAATGACCATAGGCTTGTTAGATTTTTCACATTGAAACATTGGATTTGAAATATATAATCAAATTATTAGCCAATATAACTAAAATTATTAGATATTTATAATTATAAGCATAACATAAAGATATATCAGAATCATTAGGACTATATGAAATCAAGAGAGAGCCTATCATCATATAATAAAATTAGCTCCATTATTATAATAAGGAACTTATCAAAATATTTTGATATAATTTTATTTATTATTATTATTAAAATTTGATTAGAATATTATAATCCTAATTTTTTGCAATTTAAAAAATTTAAGAACCTCTAACTCATAATTATTTGAGCTAGAAATCCATTTGTTTCCTCTTTAATTTATCAGATTTTCCAACGAGAAAAACGTGAGAGAGATTCGGGAAAGATTTTTGTGTGGCATATAATCGTTTTCCTCTCTATTGAAGTTGACCTATGATAGTGCTAAACGAGTTGAACCACAATATTAGTAATGGGATGTGATAGTGTACCTAACTAATTATTACATGGCTAAGAAAAAAGAATTTATGAAAGTAATTTTTTTATTAAAGTTTTTAAATATTTTTGTTAGTTCATTTACATTGAATTAAATTATTTTGAAACTAATAATTCATTACTTGTATATGCATTTTTAGTTGTTTAAGAGATAGTTGGTGGGTCATTGCATATGGACTTATTCTTTGTGACCTAGAATGCAACTCCCTCGGGGACCACAAGATTAACTCTATACGAGACTCGGACAGGAGATGCCTCACCCATCAAGAGGTGGCTATTCGTTGCTATCTATTATAGAGTGCCACGAATTATTCTGGGCATTTCAGTTATAGAAAAGCACGCATTTAAGAGCGCTCTAGCTTGCCCATCATAGTCAGTTGACCATGAAGCTCATCATCCTCTCAACACAACAAACACTTCTTACTTCTCTATGCGATTTAGAGCTCCACCGCATGTTGCTAGTGGCCTTGGGACATTAGCCAGTTACTCTTCTCTCGGCTTTGTACTTGCCAACATACTCACATTCACCTAGTCACCATCCATCACTCAGCACTATGATACTCGCCTCAAGATAGAGAAATAAAGTTAAGAGGATAAATCATAGAGCCAATCAAGATGTGACACGTGTCTAAGGCAATTTGTACTGAGAGTCATCATCTTTTATGATTTTTATTTCATTATAGATGCGGCCCTTCTAATAGCCTTCTAATCTCTATAAATGAAGAGTGAAGAGGAATGTTTAAGATTTTTTGAAAAAAAAAATGCATCTTTGAGCACTTGTACTATAGATATTTGAATAGTGAATTACTTTTCTCCTCTCTCTCTCTCTCTCTCTCTCTCTCTCTCTCTCTCTCTCTCTCTCCATTCACACTGGTTATCATGTGCAAGCAAGAGCTTACCTTCTCGTAAAGTCAAGTATCACCTATGGACAAATTTAAATCCAAGGTTTATGGTAGATTGTTAAAAAAAAATCTTACAAAGTGTTCAGGATCAAATTAAAATGATAAGAATATCATATAAAAATACACTACAAAAAGGGCTATTGCAGCACTAAAAATACCCTTTTCCTAGCAATTTTAATTGCTACAAAAATTCTTGCAATGGTTTGAAAACTGCTGCTCGACCACCCTGATTACAATGCGTTGCAAAGATATTTCACAACAATTTTGAGACAGTTGGGATAGGTCATATTAACTGTTGATTATAGCAACAATTTTAACCACCATAAATATACATAATTGTTGCAGTTGGGGTAGGTAGTATTAAGTGTTAGTTATAGTAGCTGTTTTAACCACCATAAATATACAAAATTATTGTTGTCATAACCACCACTATAAACTGGAAACTATTTCATGTTATAGAATTGGTGTGGTCCTAATCGTCACTAAAATATAATAGTATAGTAACTTGTTTTTTTCAGTAGAAAGTCAAGCATCCGATGAAATGTTATTTACACCTTGTAAATAATATGAAGATAATGAGATGCTAATAACTAAATAATCTACATTAAAATTAGAACTTTAATTTTTTACATGCCATTTTTGAGCCACCTGGTGGTTGGTGATTCATCTAAAACTATTGCATAAACTAACCCATCTCAGCTCATAATGAGCTTACCTCCTCTTTAGGACTTGTTATCTGACTAAAATTGTTGCTTCTACCACCACCTAGTTTGGTCGTGCTATGAGAAAAATATCAGAATAGCTTCACACCAAACCTTTGGTATGGAACTCTACTTATGGTCCCAAAACAAAATTGAAGACTCTCTCATTAGCTTCCATATTTCTATCTTTAGGTGTGAGGCCTTCCTTAGCAAGAACATCATATGATATCCTCTACATTATAACAATTCAATTAAATCTTTTTATGAAATGATTTTAAATAATAATATGTAATCACTATATGTTTCCATCATTGTATAACATACTTAGAAGACTAGGTTTCATCTTTGTGCATCCTATTAATTTTTCATAATTACAAAATGTCCTTAATAAACTACCAAAAATTATAATAATAATGTAAGTAGAAAGATGAACTGTTTACTAATTAAAATTACACATTAAAATTTATATTATTTTCTTCTGCCTCCAAATTGAGCTCACATGCCCTCTTGTGTGAGGACAAGTTTACTTTTTGGAGTTGACAATATTTTTGGTAGCCCTTTTCTGTGATACATGGTACAGTTAATTCACAAATTATTTGATATCTCCACAACAATATGACGTTATTGCAATATTATTTTGCAACATCTCCAAATTGTTTGGATTGACAACCTTGGTACAAATTGACTTAAAAAATTTTGATATCTCCACAACAATATGTATAATTTTATCAAATGGAGAACATGACCTCAAATATATTGGTATAATTTATTCAAAATGAATTAGACAATCATGACTTTTTAGACCCACAATCTTACATTCGGTAATATTAATACACCTTGAAAAATTAGATGTATAACCTTTGGTCATTTTTATATTTTTTAAAACTTGACATAACATCAATTTCTCCTTGTTGACATAATGAAGAAAGATGGTGGCATAATACGAGAATCATCTATAAGAATTTGTGGATGCAGCTCACTCTTAATTCTAATATTAACTAAATCTTATTATGCTTGCAAATTATCTTTAGATTTCTCAAGATCAAGTAAAAAGGCAGTAAAATTATCACATATATTTTTTTCAATATACATGAAATCAAGATTTTGTGGTAGTAAATTATATTCCTAATAAGGTAGCTAAAAAAATTGATATTTTCTTTCAAATTTGATGTTCAATTAACTCTACATTATGCCCAATTTTTAAGCTTTTGTAATTTCCCAATGAAAATTGAACATTATATAAATGTTGTCAAACGTAACTATAAATATTCTTTTTACGTTCATTATGTGTCATGATCCGGCTCGGTTAGCTCGTATAGACGAGACGGGAACGGATGTCACACATTCAGAACATTTAAATTATCTTAAAAGATGCATTTAAGAATCTAAAAGACTTCAAAAGGGAATTAAAAGCACCTCTAAAAATTTTCCAAATGGCATTAAACATTTCATATCAATTCATATCATTTCATTCAAAGATTCAAATATATAAATGTGGTTATAAAATCTATCATTCATGCTTAACCATCCAAAAAATAAACTACAACTAAAAAGATATAAGAGGAACATATCATCCGATCCTTTATGATTGTAGGTGAACAAAGGGCGGTCAGCCATTTTTTTGCAGCGGGTTCTCTTAAAAATATTCTAAAATGAGGGAATGAGCTAAAGCTCAGTAGGAAACACTAACTCTAACATCTTCACATGCCTTTTAAAAAAAAAATTACATGTATGCTAGAAGTGAAATGTCTTAATTGTTTTGTTAATCATGCTAGTTCTTATGTATATGCTACATGTGATATGATAGTTCATATGTCTTATGTATATCATATACCTTATGTATCTGGTTGCTTATGCTTTATCTTATACAACCGTATCGGAGTTCCATAAGTGTATTGATCATGTATACAAACATATTTTTGATCATTCATTTTTCTTTTCTCTTTTTCCCCAAAGGGCCATATTGCTCATAAGAGTCATATTTGTGCTTTTACACCATATTTGATATTGTTGGCTCAAGAAAAATGGTATGAATGCACGAATCCGGCTTTCCAGACATAGGATTCTATTTCTCTTAAGTCAGATTTAAATTAACTAGATTTCCCCTAAGGGTAGTATCAGGGTTTATAGATCTAGGGTTCTTACTTCCTATGAGCGCAAGCACTCATAGTTAATTACCCCTCTTAGCACGTAAGAGAGAACTCTCGATTAAGGATGAATATATTTTAGGTAATTTTTAATCTCAATTGTGAGGGAAATGGAGGTAACCCTGATCAGGATCCCATGGTTCCATCGTCCCGGGTATACCATAATTTTCAGTATACCAAGCCTCCTCTCAGGGATCCCGAGTAGACTGAAGTGGTTAGGTGTGGATTTTAGTTTGATTTAATTTGGGTTGGGACTTATGGCTTTCCTTAGAAGTTTCCCATTAATTTATTTAGTTTGGGGGTTAAATATCCAATTAGGAGTTGCCCAGGGATTTAAATTTGATTTGGGACTTAGACTATCTACGCTATTCGTAGAAGTAGCCAAGAATTTTATTTGAAATGGGAGCTACTGCTGCTATTTATGAGTATACCCAACGGATGGGTCTTACAGCCTAGCTCATATCAGCGAAGCTGCCAGAAAATTTTAATTATTTGTAGGACTTATGACTTTTTTTACCTCCTTAGAGTAACCTGAAGCGGTGTCTTACAACTTAATCCTTTAGACAAGATGCCCATGCATTTTAAATTTTTGATTATTTACGATTTTAGCAGTCATTACATTATTTAGTAATTTTCCCAAAAATGTTTGGGGCTTTATGACTCTCAATTAGAAGTTGTCCAATGATGTCTACGACCTAGCCCTGATAAGCTAAGCGGCCCAAGTTATGGTCTTACAACCCTAGTCCTTTAGACTAAGATGCCCATAAAGATTTTAAATTTTGATTATTTACGGGTTTAGGATCGATTACTATTTATTTAGCAAATTTTCTAAACGTGGAGTACGACTTCATTAAGAAGTTGCCAAAGAAGCGGGTCTTACAACCTAATCCTATAGACTAGGATGCCCAAAGTGAGGGTCTAGATTTGTATATCACCTAAACACTGTCCCTCAAATATCGGACTTACAACTTCATTAGAAGTACTGGGGTTTTAATTGGGTAATAGGGGTTAGTCAATTTTTCTACCTAAAACTTCCTCTTAAGGTTGGGCTTACGACTTCCTACGAAAGTTGCCGGGTTAGTTGGGTCTTACAACCAAGTTCTTATAAGCGAGGCTGCCCAGGTGAGGGGTTTAGGTTGTGTTATTCACCATAAAAATTCTAACTCCAAATGTCCGGACTACAGCTTCATCAAGAAGTGGCTGAGAGGTTTTAATTTGGGTTTATGGGGTTAGGTCTAATTTCTACCTAAAACTTTTCCCTAAGGTCGGGCTTTACGACTCTGTTGAGTCTAGTAATTAGGTTGTTAGACCTAATACAGTTAATGTCCCAAAGCTGAACAAAAGGGGGGGGGGTGAATGCCATTTTTAAATATTTTTCCCTCTTTTGATAAGTTTAACCCGTAGAATAAAAATTTAATGTGAATTTTTAGAAAAAAGTTTTTCAACCCACATTTTAAAAATACTAAGATTAAAATGCGGAAAAAAAAATATGAAGTAAAATAAAGGACACATGATTTTATAGTGTTTCGGTCTAAATTCAGACGCTACATTCACTCCCCAGAGGATGCCTCTGGAGTAGGTGCACTAATACCAATAGTGTCTCTTTTTTGCCACCCACAGCAAGGCGAGAAGTCTTTACAAACCACTCTTTTCACTACTACCAGGGCGACAGAGAACCGTCGTCCTTCTTACCACTTTCCCTAGTGTTCAGCAGAGAACCGTCATCCTTTTACACTTCCCTAGTGTTGAGCAGGAGAACCTCATCTTTTTTACACTTTCCCTAGTGTTTGGCAGAGAACCGTTGTCTTTTACACTCCCCTAGTGCACGGGCAGAGAGATCCTTCATTACTTATCACACTCTCCTAGTGTGGGAAGGGGAACCCTTCGTTTTTAACAGCATCTTCCTGTGTGGGAGAGAAACCCTTCGTCTTTTTACACTCTCCTAGTGTGACAGAGAACTCCATCTCCTTGACAAGATCTTTCTCACAAGAAATTCGTATAAGAAGAAAGAAAAGAGCGAAGTTAATCTCAAATCACAAGTAGAGATTTCTTACCTAGAACACCAATGTGAAAGCCCTTACGTCCAGTTGGTAGGAATCCTCTTGAATGCTCTCTCACCACTCTCTTCCTTGACTTTTCTTTCAATAGGCACGAAGATCAATTGGGCCACAAAAAGATTTAGGTCTGGCATGTATAATTTGAAGTATATATACAAAAAGACAAGAAAAAACTGCCCCCAAAAAACTGCAAGTTTCAATTCTGTACCGTAGTGGATCGTCATGTACGTTGTAGATCATCCTGGGACGATTTCACATTCAACAGTGTCGGAAATGATCTTTAATGTATATTGGTACGAACTATGTTCGTACCCACTCATCGCTTCCCGTATGAACTGATGTTCGTCCGGTACGAAATGATTATTACATAGGTCGGTTCCCAAATTCTACAGGCTAACCAACTGACGTAAGTCGTTCAGTTCGTCCTGGGACGAACAGGTTTCGTCCTGGACATTATCCAGAGTGTTTCGTCCAGGGGATGAAAATTAATTTCGTCCTGTTACATCTCATACAAGAGAGTTCGTCCAGTGCAAATTAAATTCGTCCTGTACGATCTCATACAGAGAGCTTCGTCCAGGATAAAAATTAAACTTCATTTGTACGGGGGGGATTTTTTTTTTTTTTCTCCCATTACAGAGAGTTTTCATCCCGGATGAACTTATTTTTCGTCTGGTACGAATAGTTTGGAAAGTGATAATCCCCGAGAAGTTTGTCCGCGACGAATATTAAATTCATCTGGACGATTAGGACTTAGAGAATTTTTCTCGCATGTTCAATTCCATTGCTCTTCTTGAGGGGTAATTGACTATGATCCTCCCGTTCAGAACCCAGGATTCGTCTCGTACAATCAGTTCACAAAAATTGGTCCCCTAAGAGTTGTGTTGATGATTTTTCACTAAATCTACAATCACTTCCTTTCATTTAAAAACTTATGATTTAGCAATGAATAGTTTGAAGTTCTTCATCTTTGGAGTTGAAATTTTCTGAAATGTTATACACACTTAGAACAAAATAAACTTCCAAAAAGTTTAGGAAGATAT
>NW_021319127.1:3874758-3877831 GCF_001605985.2 Dendrobium catenatum
TGTTGTGCGGCAACATCTGGCGGCCTTTTCGGCGACTTTTTCTTATTACATTTTAAATAAAAAAATGCGCCTCATCAAAAATAAACTATGTTGCACCAATACGGATACGACGACACGATACAGATACGGGACATGTCAATTCTTAAAAATACAGGATATGAGTATGTCGCAGACACGGCATTACAATTTAATTATAAATCATACATAAAAAATTAAGAAAGCAATCAAAGAATAATATTTGAAATTACAAAAAAAAATGAAATCAACATCATTTGTAGCCTTGTAGCTTATAATATCAAAATAAAAGTAAGCATTAAATGTCTAGTACAACAACAAAAGCATAAACATAAACTCTCTAGCACATAAAGTTTCAACTATTAAATAGAAGGAATGATATGATTAGCTTCTTCAGTGGTTTGTCTTTGAACTATATCATCTTCAATAAATATCATAACTTCTAATTCAGGCTCATCAAGTGAAAGATTAGCAATTTCTAATATTCCCATATCATCAAGAGACTCAAATCTATCTTGGAAATAATAGAATCTCACTCGCAGCCGCGGAAGTAAATACGTACGACACGTCTTTTTTCATTTTTTTTTCAACGGACACGCGTATCAGATACACGTGTCCTTTTAAAATTAAATAATATTTTAATTGGATATGACTTTGCGGTATCCGACACATATCGATGCCGTATCGGAGGCGTATCCGTGTATCGGTGTATCGTAATAGCACGCCTTCATAAATAGGTATATCGATGCAACATAGAAAATAACCTTCTCAACGTCAATGACTTCTTTAGAAGCTATACCTTAATCAATTAAGAAATCTCATTCTCATTGCTTTAAATCATATTTTCTATCTTCACTTTTGTTCAACAATGATTTAATTTATTTTTTTTTTTTTTTACTTAAGATGACCCCTCAATAGACAAAGGATATCTCCACTTTGCAACTTCCTTATTGAATTTCCTTCAATGTTCATCACCAGGCCTGGAACTCTTGAATTTCTTCTTTTTTTTTTCCGGAGAGGTTGAGCTTTGAAATAATTGAACATAAAGATTAATACAATAATCTACCCTCAAGAAAAAATTTCAAAAATAAATTCCATATATTATATTTATAGACCTCGATGCTTGCATGCCAAGCATATATATCTTAAGAATTTGAGCATTCTATTGAATCAATTAGGGCTTGTAGGTAGGCTAATAAGGTTATTTATAATTTGGGCATTTTTTTTTTATTTCTGACGTATAATTTTGAATCAAATATATTTTATAATAACTTAGTAGAATCTCTCAAGTAATCATCAAGTGTCATAAAATTACAAAGATAAATATTTTTAAATGACTATTATATATAACTTGTTTCCTTAATTAATTATTGGGTATATAATGCATGGAAATCAAAATTAAGAAGCAAAAGTAGGATTGGACTCTTCAACATGAGGAGATTATATGTCGCTCATCATCTTTTTTTAACCTTTTCCAAGATGATAAACATGAATTTTATTGTGGATTGTGCGATGCAAATTTACTGGGAGAATGAAAGGAAAAAAAATAGCAACCCCACTAAACTGAGATGAAACATAGCCACTACTACCACATTTTATCTTAATGACAATCCAATTAGTTACCCTTTTCCTAATTTATAGTGGGAATTCCACTATCGCATATTCGCATGCATGTAATATAGGCTTAGTTTGGGACGATTTTTTTTGTTGCTTCTTAAAGCATCTATTTAGTGTTGAATCTAAGGAGGAAGATCTTGAGAGATCTTCTTGCAAGAGATAAAGCTGGGAGAGAGGAGGAGGGAGAGGGAAACCGTGAGCCAAAAATCAGTTATCTTTATTCCCTTGGCTGCCTATTACAAGCCTAAACATACTTATTTAAAGACTCCTAAAGCCTATACAAATAGCTTCACAAATGGCTACATATGCCATACAAAAAACCTATAAAAAAATAAATAACCTAAAAATTTGGAATAATATCTAACATTTAGTATACCCAAATGAGAAATAAATCGTCCCAAATGAAGCCACGGTCTATCCAAATCGATTTTCTATTCATTTCGGATTTGGATAATGAGAAATAAGACTTGCAATTAAAATTTGCAGTTATTTTAATATCAGTAGAAGATGAGGAATTGAAGTTAGCTAGTAGAGATGGCCAAAAAGTAGGACTTCTATATACTTCAATGTGAGGAGCTAGGTTTAGTGATTTATCTTCTAGCTAATGATCCAAAGAGAACAGGAGACCTTATCAAGAACTATCAACAGCAAAAAAAAAAAAAAAGCTTCAGTATCACTACATAAAGGCACCGAAATCAAGTTAGGGAAATTGAAGAGGAAGGGCAAGTATTTGGGATGAAATGAACTGTTTAGAGACGAAAAAGTTGAATCATGATGAAAGCATAACTCCCACCGCCAAGAAATATGAAGCCCATATGTCATAGAAAGTAAAGACAAAGGAGACCTAGCTTATAATCAAAGCATATGTGTATCTATGTGAATGCTTACAAACTCAATAATCAATTATATATTTATTTTCAATCATACATGTATGTATGTAGATGGGCAGAGCCAATTTTTTTTTTATTATGTAGGTGCACAAATTATTGAATTAAAAAACCTTCAACCTTTTTTCCATTCGGGCTAGCTTGGGATCATCAACGATGGTTTTATTTTTTTTTATAAAAGAAAAAACTTACAATTAAAAACACTAGCTCTTGATTTTCTTCTCACATACTACTTATAATTTCTTTATTCGAGTCTTCATATTTTGAAATCGTTATGCAATCATTACATTATCAATACCATTAAATATATTATTTTCAATAAAAATAAGCAGGCAATCTTTCATTCAACAGTCATACATACGATTGCATAAATGGTTCTTTCTAATATTACTACAAAGAATGCACATCTGACCGTTGTTGTAGCAATTGACAATATCAAAGTAAGAACACCAAATGATATATATCATTCTTCCCAGCCTCCAATAATTTCTGAGCAAGTTTTCCAACTAATTTCTTTTAAATTCATGAATACATAAGTCGATCGCACATCAACA
>NW_021319127.1:3877931-3880347 GCF_001605985.2 Dendrobium catenatum
GGAATCGCCTACGATGAACACGGCTTCGTGCATATCCTCCATTCAACCTTCTTCGACGTCAACCCGATGATCGATCATACGGTTAAGGACTACATAAAGCGCATCTTGGACATCTTGGTCGAGGCTATTGAAGAGCAACTTGAGATCGTCGAGTGGAGGATTGCAACCGATCCTTGATGAAGGTTTTCTAATCTTCCTCTTCTCGTATTTCTTAAAGTTTAATCCTTTCTTTGTGATTTGATTGTAGTCATGAAGGTCGCGTTTGTCGGATTGTGCTAAGCATAGTAAACTTAGGGATTTGAGTGCATTCATTTGTTTTCTAATCTTATTGTTAGACTATGGATTTTCGTTGAAAGCTACTACTTTACATGATATTGTTTTTCCTATGATATTTTGATGATTCAAATCTCTTGATATGCAACTTAGCCTAAATGAAAGTGACCGCACTTATGTTTTGATTCATTGTTTTATTTGCTAATAGTTCTATTTGTTATTTCTCTAATCAATAAGTTGTGCAAGCTCTTAATAAAACCATTGCAAGCATTGTATTCCTACATCAAGACGACATTTTGCTCTTGTCGATAAAAGGAGGGCGAGATGGAGCGATCTATTTTTTTCTTCCGCACATGAACGGTCCTTCTCCCTGTTGTGACTCCCAACTTGTTGAATCCCACAGCCTTCGACTCGGTACAGCTCTTCAAACGCGACGATCTAGCCCCTACCCAGCTATCTGATCGCATAAAGGCCGCAAGCCACACCTCCTTCCCGATCCCGCTCTAGAGCCACGACCCTTTACCAGTTCGCACCCAGTAGCCCATCTGACCCAGCCATCAAATCTGCTTCGTTTGGCTTCAACCAAACTCCTCCACTTCAACGAGTCAACGCCTTCTCACGCCTGACCCTGCCCAAACAACCGACCGCCGATTTCACAACACCTGCCTGATTCAACCTCCACTCAAACCTCCACAGCAGCCTCATCCCTTCACCTAGCCATTCAAAGACCCCAATCACCCCCGATCCCCGCTTTTCACTTCACATCCAAACCCGAGCACTCCCTCTCTTATTCAAACACCCCTAGCCGAACTCCAATCTCCCTCTTGTTGTTCACTCGAAAAGCAACTCCCTCACATGAGCTTCTTTCATTGCCCCTTACTCCTCCCATTTAGTCGAACTCCAACCCACACCCCTTTTACTAACTAGCCATTCACTCCAAATCAAATTTACATAACTTCTAACTTTCAGCCCACCTCGTCTACTTAAACTCTCAATACAATAAAATCCTTAGTCCACTTCACAACAACATCCTCCAACAGTAACCCAAAGTCACTACCTCTATACCACCAACCATCTACTATCCTCCCTCTCTATTATTACTGCATATTATTATCATAAAAAAAGAGTGAAGTAAAAAAAAAAGATAAAAAAGAGGGAGAAGGAGAGAAAGAAAGCAAACAAAAGAATTTTTGCACAAACTGTGGGTAACAACGAGCGCCGATAACAGGATTTTGAGGTTTTCAATTTTAGAGAACATTTATACCTTTGCGATATGAGGTCGACGACTGTTATATTGGGACAACGACGACAACAAAATGTATAAAAAAAAAAATCCCTTTCCTCTCTTCCTTTTTTAAAAGCTCTTTTTCTTTTCTTTTCTTTTTGAATATTTCTTTTTTTTTAAATAATAATGATATTTCAAACTTAATTTAATATTTCATGTTAATATTGAATATAAATTTATATTTCATTATTTATCTCCAAGAAAAAAATATCTACACATCTCCAAGTTTGTTTAGTCATACTTTAATTAGGAATATAAAGAATACTCTTTTATAATTTAAAGGGAAAATTAGCTTGGCAATTGAGCCTAGTTGTTATAGAATCTTTGCTTGGACAAACTTTCAAATAGATTTAATAAATTTTTTAAAAGATTAATAAAATTTTACTAAATAGAAGTTATTGAAAGACTTTACTACTTTATTAGGCCAACACAACATGCTAGTTGATCATTCTCACAATATGATATTTAAGCATCTCTCCCTAAGCAAAACAAAGAAGCAGAAATTGCAACAGTATCAAATATATTTTACCGCAAACAATGACATTTGCTTCTCTTAATATCAAGCCATGACAGATTATTCCTTCTACTTGTGCACTAAACCAAATTCACATGCACAATTTGCTTGAAGTGACTTATTCTTCTAAGCTTTTGCTGTTAAAAGCTATTTTTCTAGACCATAACTTTTTATTTTCTCAAAAGCAAAATTTTCAAAGTAAAACTTTGACAGATATATAAACCAAATGGAAATTACTTTTTCATGGCTGCTTTTTCTACCATAAAAGGGGTTAAAAATTTATCTCAATTGAAGCCTAAGAAACTTCAAACAAGAAACAAACAAAGGTTAACGATGAAAAAATG
>NW_021319127.1:3880447-3880901 GCF_001605985.2 Dendrobium catenatum
AAACTTTCTCGAGATTATGTTAGAATTGTTTCAAGAATGAAATAAATATATTAATGCTTAGAAGATTGTAGTCATGTCAAAACCAGTTATTAGTCCAACTTCGACCGTCCCATGGCAGGGAAGAACAATTGATGAGATGGGATATAGCTATTGCTGGTAAAATGTAAAATCTTTCTACTGTGGCTTCAGGAAAAATAATCATTTTTTTTTGGGTAAAAAATCATACACTGAAGGGCTTACTCGATAATTACCCAAAAAAATACAAGGTTGTAAAAGTGACCTTCAACTCTCTATTGCTTAATCAAGCTAAAAAAGTCAAAAAAAAAAAAACCTATGAGCCAATGGCCTTTATTGAGCACAAATACATAGCAACATAGTAACAAGCTAGGGTGGCCAAAAGCCAGCACCCAAAAAATGAAGGTCCAAATATAACTATTCAGCTCATCCTTCTCAC
>NW_021319127.1:3880948-3886156 GCF_001605985.2 Dendrobium catenatum
AAAAAAAAAAAAAAAAAAAAAAAAACAGCCTGCACCAAAAGCGTAATCATTGTGTATGCTTAGTTCTCCCTAATTTTAAACCACTTTTACCCCTAAACCATCATCTTTCCACTATCATGATTACAATCTAAGGAAGAGAGCTCTTTAAATGGACAAATCATATGATAATAGAAACAAAACTAAGTTTAGTCTCTAATGATCATGATGATAAAACCAATTATTAGCATCAAGCTTCATCAAAAGCGTGACCCATTAAAGTCATTAATTGAAAGTGTACTTAGCTAAGTGGCTCCTTGAAAAATAATGTGATACTGACTGACAAAGTTCATATAATAGTTTGAAATTATTGGTATATATTATCAAAATAATTATTAGAGGAGTTGGTATATAATAAAATGTTATAAACTTCATCACCATCATCATTTTAAGTTTATATCGAGATCTTTTAGTTAGTTAGGACATATTCTTAATGACGTGGTAGCTAATTTGAAGGCGGTAGTCAACAACTTATATATCAAATACGAGTTAAATCTTTCATAAATGTGCCAAATCAAGATAAACTAGAAAGGAACAACTTGACACAATCAGGTTATTCCCAATAATTATGTAGGCATATGATCACAAAAGGGATTTGTTAGACAAAAGTAGTTTTACATAGCATTAAAGGACCATTATCCAAGGTTTAGTCAGGGTGCATTGATAGCCACTAGTATGCCTTCATGTATGTGTAATAATCCCAATAGCATTCAAACCTTCCAAGATCTAACACATTGCATAATATATCAATCATTTTACTTTTGTTTGACTCGATGTCCTGTCCTTTTAATTAGGAGAGAAGTTGATACATGAAAATTTTGCAGTATCTTATAATCATTTTTTAGGTGATACTAATAAAGAGTTAATAAATATTCTCAAAGCTATTGTCACCAATTCAACCATCAAGACTTTGATCCATAACCATTGGTGTGCTCATAACATTATTTTTTGCATTGTGGTATATTTTGACCATCTATTAGAGACATCACTTGTGATAGATGTTGTTATATTGTTATCAATTAATGATCTATGCTTGCCAAAGTTTAAAGAAGTTGCATATG
The DNA here is from genome assembly GCF_001605985.2 of Dendrobium catenatum. Lineage (NCBI taxonomy): Eukaryota > Viridiplantae > Streptophyta > Magnoliopsida > Asparagales > Orchidaceae > Dendrobium > Dendrobium catenatum. The sequence continues at coordinate 3,882,046 of NW_021319127.1, forward strand.
TTAGCCTAGAAACAACATTGCTCAATCCTAATTTGATTGTGAAAAAGTGCAATCTCCATTTACTTATAATGATAATACTAATAATATTTCAGTTAAAGATCAAGATACCCTTCATAAAATTATAATAGACTCACATTCAATTCATTTGGGAAGATTTTTTAAGTTAGAAAGGTTGGCAAGTTCTTTTAAAAAATTCCACACGAGCAACCCTCCCTTGTGAAATTGTTGTTATAGCAAGCTATATATCATAAAAAGACCTATATCATTGCAAGACCTCAACTGTAATGTGACTAAAGCTTTATTGTTTCATCAGAATAAGGACTAGGCTATAAGAAGACACATGCCAATAGTCTTTATATCACATCTTCAAGAGTTACATCTAACCCTCATTGCATTATACAACTATAGTATTTACAACCATTGCACATAAGAACTTCCTCATTGCCCTCAACATCACCTTATTTGATTATATATGATTCATCTTGAAGCCTTGAGAATTTCTTAGAAGTGGTTTGCCCTAAAATTGATTTTTTTTTTTTTTTTTATAAATAATGGAAGCTTTACAACTATATTAAGTATTTTTTGGGTTATTCTCTTCGATATATTCTTCATATAAAAAATCTTATACCCCATAACTTATTGTGTGCCTGATGAAAAAAGATTAAACTTGATATATCATCAAAAAATTATCTTGATCGGGCACAAATCTCGAGGCAAAATCAACACGGAAACTTCAAAAATTAAATTCAGGATCACCTGAACTCCGATTTCAGAAAACTTATAGTCAAATTGAGCGTCCCGAAAATACAAACCCAACGACACCAAATTCGACTCAATCTGAGCCCAAATGAGTCCAAATCGAGGACCCGAAGCACTGCTGGAAAGTTTGTACCACAATTTGAGTTAACAAATGGTTTTTGAATTTAATAAGCTTATAGGCGAATCAAGCGGCTCGATGAAACGAATCCAACGAGCCCAAGATCGCTGAATTCCAACATCATTAAGATCTTCAAATGTCTGATGAACGGTGCACGATCAGGGGATTCTTCAATATCAGCCGTCCATTCGACCACTCCCTATTTGCTCCTGATCTCACACCTATTTACAAGTTATGTCATTCCATGAAATCTATAAATAAACCCCTCATTTCTCATGAGAGGGACCCAAGCAAGAAGCAAGAAGCAAGAAGCTAGAAGCAAGAAGAAGAGAAGAAGGGAAGGGAAGGATAAGAAGAAATAACTCCTCCTCGACCACCGTCGGAGTTCTACTCGACGCTCGTGTGAGGCCGGAATTTGGCCGGACGCCCGAGTGAAGCCAGAATTCTTCCCAAGTGACGTCGGAATTCTGACCAACGCCAGAATTCTACCAGACTTTCAAACGACACCGAAATTTTGCTCAACTTCGGAACGACGCCGGAACTTTGCCCTACGTTGTAACTGATTTTCAATCCTGAAAATATTTAGTGTAATCTGACCATCCTAAATTTTAAGGACGAGTCAGTCACTTATATTCAAAGCAAACACTAGTGGAACTTTTTAAACTGAGCGTGGCCCCGTGGTTTTTCCCCTTTCCGGGGGTTTCCACATAAAAATCTTTGGTGTTATTTTATCTTCTGTTTGTATGCTGAATATCCGTGCAATGCTGAATATCCGTGCAATGCTAAGAAGAATACTTTCTAACCCTAAACCCTAAAAATTAAAAAATAATATCACATAGCCGATGAGCCTAAATTTTGGTGATGCTTGCTGATGAGTTCAATTAGACACCCATTCCTAACACACTAGGGTCAACTAACATTGATGAGCACATTTGAGTAAGTAGTTTGTGAATTTATAGACAAGCTTGTTGGTGTTTTCTACGAAAGAGCTAGTTAAAGATTCAATTAATGAGCTCATTAGTGGTGGCCATGGGTGGTTCCAACCTTCAATGATAGTTTTAAATCTCTAGAAAATTCACATGGTTGGTAGAAATGTGTAGCTAATATTTAAATTAAAAACTTTCAAAATTAAATTCAAGATCATATGAGTTTTGTTTTAAAAAAAATTATAGTCGAATGGAATTTCACAATGAAACGTACCCATCGACGTTATAAGTGATTCGATCCGATACAAAATGAGCTCAAATCAAGCATCTAAATTTCTAGATATTAATGGGAGGACCAACTGATTTTCAAATCTTATATGTTTACAATCATATTGAGCAACTCAACGAGACAAATCCATTGAGCTTAAGATCATTCGATCCTAATATTATTAGGGCAATCAAATATTGGATGAACAATCTATGATAGTAGGGAATCAATATTGATTGTTCAATGACCTGTCTTGAATTATGACTAAAATTACCAAAATGCTCCTTTTTAAAAGCTATAAATATGTCATTATTTTATATATAAACGAGATTTGAGAGTTGAGAGAGAGCTTTACATTTTTTAAACAATTGCTAATACGATTGCTTGACTTATGTCACCTGACTATTGTCGCGTGACTACTAACATTTAATCTCATTGTTAGGCTTCAACTGTCTGCTTGCATACATCTAATCTTTGTAATCTTTAGAATGAGAATCAATTAATTAGTATCAATTGTGAAATATTGTCTTCTTCAATTGGCGAGAATATTAGATTATCATATTGATAATTATATAATGGATTGTTATAACTACAATGAGCCCATAATTATATAATGGATTGTTATAACTACAATGAGCCCGGAGGGGTTTCCCTTTTATTTATTTATTTAGTTTTAATTTAATTTTTACGTAAAAATTTGTGATATCTTTTATAACTTTTATCTATGCGTACATACTCTTTATGCAAATCCAACATATTAATCATACCACGCTGACATCAAGTTTCTAGCACATAACAATAGTAATTGATTATTGAGACATGCTTGAGTATAAGAGGGGCATGGACACCCCTTAAAATAATGTACACTTCTTAATTAATCGTCATGCAATTTTGAGCAAAATTTGTCTCTTTTAACAAATCATTATGGTGTTAATTTATCCCCCATTTTCCCTTGGGAGTGTTAAACCACTCCCCATAGCTCTTTTTTGTTTCTGGAATGATAAAAAAAAAAATGTTATTTAGCCTTTTGATTTTTTGATTTTGAGCAAAGTAGTTGAGGAATTTGGTTGCATCCAAGAGGTTTTGAGTATAAGTGCGTGCATGGTGTGATTTAGACTTCACACTTAATTTTGTATTAAAAAACATTGACATACTTGTCATTTGGAAGAATGATAGTTAGGCGACGGCGGTTCTACAATTAGAATCACACAATAGTGGTCTAAGGGTAGTTAAATAATGGCGGTCTAACGACGTTTACCATATAGTGATTTGATTGCGTCAGTCAAGTAGTGTTTTGATTATTATGGTTGGGTAGCATTTCGACGGTGGCAGTCAGACATTATTTCGATGATGATAATGAGATGTTGGTCCAATGATGGTCAGAGGATGTTGTAGTAGCAGTATTCAATTGGAGCTCCAAGATTCTCACAACATTTAAGTTTACTTGAATATGAAGTCAATGTCCTAGCTTTCGATTCTCCTTTCATGCAAAGAATCATCATCTATTATATTCTTTCGAGAGTTACATGATATGTAAATATAAACAAAATCTAAAATACTCCATCAAAATGCTCGCGCTGATTCCTTCGATCATACCCATTCTTTTAATATTTAAGCACTTTAATAATGCCAAAATTACACAATATTATCTAGTTGGATTCACCTCATTTGAGATGCTCATTTAGACTGTAAGCATGTGAGATTTGTGGGTTATTTAGTCATCCAATTAATATTATGAAGTTTTCCAGTACGCTTCAATTACTCGATATGTGTTCATTTGTACTTGGATCAAACCAATTTTAATGTCGTTATATTCATCTCATCAAGATATTTAGTGTGAATGCTTGCTGCAATCAAATTTGGATGATTCTAAATTAAATTGCAGAAGTTTACGATTTAGATATATATTTGAATACGTGCTTGATAAAATCATTTTTTGATGACACAAAAAATATATTAAGAATTAAATTTTGAGCATTTATCTATTTATTTACTTAAATAATTAATATTTTTAATATTTTAATTTAATTATTTTTATCA
>NW_021319127.1:3891235-3901248 GCF_001605985.2 Dendrobium catenatum
TTTATTATGTCATAAATTAGTCTGGTCTTATGCAAAGCGAAAACTTCGAAGTGACTTACAATCGTAGAAGACTTCGAAGTAGAGAATTAGAGACATCGGCAAGAAGGTAAGTAATGCAATTAAATTCAAAAGAACTTTCATTTATAGGCATAAAGGTTGCTTTTGAATGCATTAAAGAAAAATGTTATTAAATTTGTTTAATGTATAGAAACGATTTTTAATTCAAGTTTTCAGGTATGAACAACCAAATACATAATGACATTAGGTAAGGGTAAAACAAGATTTAGTATGTTAATCTAAATGTTTTTCTATTTGATACTATTTTGAAAAGATGTCAATTTACTTGCATATGGTGTGCATTTTAATTGTACACCGATGATTACAATAATGGTTATGAAAGAATGCAATAACTTAAGTATGACTTATGAACACTGAAAGCTTTGTGAATATCAATTGAAAAGTAAAGTTTGGCTATAAATGATGTATAACTGTAATTACAGGTGGGGCAAAAGGGACCCCATATAATATACCTGTATTACAGGAGGGGCAAAAGGGACCCCAGAGAAAATAATACCTGCATAGCAGGTGGGGCAAAAGGGACCCCTAAAGACGCAAAAGGGACCTCTATGTAATTCAATGGCGATAATGCCAGGTTTATCTGGGCTCCATTGAATAATGTTATGAAATGTAGTCAAATCTTTTATAGATAAAATTGATATTCATAGTAGAATTTAGAATAAGTAAAGATTAAAGTTAATTATGAATTTATAATGATTTCAATGCCTGGTTATTCCCAATGATTTTTACTTTAAATGTTAATTAAATTGCAAAGCTTACTGAGTCTCATAGCTCACCAGTGTTTTCTTACTGGTTGTTGTTACAGGAAAGAGCAAGAAGAAGATCATAGCAGATTAAATTGTCAAGTATTCCACATGTTATATTATGTTAGTATTTATCTATGTTTGAGAAGTCTAAACTTGAGGTATGTAACTAGTGATATATTACTCTGGATTTTCTTTGGTAGTGGCTCTGTAAGTATCTCATGTTGAAATTAAAATTATTAGTTCCTTCTGTTTGAAGGGATAAATGAGGACTATTGGATGTTTTATAAAGATTATCAAATGTTCAAAAGTATTGTTTGATCAAATGATGAGATGTTTATGTTAGTAATACTCCAACTACTGTTAAGGGGTGCTTTGGGGTGTTCCATCAGACGCCTTCTGTAATAATACTCAAAAATTTTCTGGAAACTTCACAATTAAGTATGCTCATAATAGAGCACTATACAATCAATGATCTCCTAGAAAGTCATGCCAAAAAAAGGTAAAACTACGCGGCTCAACCTAATATGAGATTAGTTATGCAAAAGCAGACAACAACACCTATAGTGTGGATTGAGTTATGATAAAGAAGCCACGTTGGAAAAGTCTAATATAAGCCAATTTTATGTAGACTTGTTTGATTGAGTTGTTCATGTAATGCAATGTCAAGAACAACATTATTTCTAAGGTGAGAAGATTGTGAAACCCACTTGTGTAGTCCTATGTAAGGATCCACCATAATATCCAATATTATACATGCAATTAATTGAGAGTGAGTTGTATGATCCATTGAATTGTGCTATGATACAATTGACCAATGAATTTATGAGATAATAAATCCAAACTCACATCAAAAGGAAAGAAAATGATACTATACTATATCCGTAAAGGTTTTGGTCAAATAAGTGAGACATCTTCTGGAATTATCAGAAAATTTTTTTCTGAAAACACCATAATTAAGTGTGCTCATAATAAAGCATTATAGAATCAGTGATCAAATAGGAAGTTACACCAAAAGAGTAGAACTATGAGATTCAACCTAGCATGGGACTATCTATGAAAGCAGACAATACGATGTATAGTGTGGGTTGGGATAGGATAAAGAAGCCAAATTGGACAATTCTAATACAAGCTACCTTTATCTAGACTTGTTTGATTGTGTAGTTCATGCAATCCAATGTCAAGGACAACATTATGTTAGACCGGTCCACTGGACCGGTCCAGCCAGTCCAGGCGGGACCGGTTCACGGGTGAAATCGCAAGATTAGCGGAGAAAACTTCCGCCTGGGCGGAAACCGTGCAAGACGCAAGCTCCACGGAAGCGTTTTAGGAAGGATTTTTTGGGGTTTAAGAGAGAAATTTGAATGTAGGGATTGTTTAGGGATTTCCTTTTGATTGTATGACATTAAAATAGTAGATTTCCTAGGGTTTTGATCATCTTGAATTTTGAAATTTTGAGGATCTCTTAGATTAGGTTTTCTTTGGGCTCATAAGCGGCGTCTAGAGATTTGGTGAGAGATCGATCCTCCTCTCGAATTGAGTGATCAATTGAATCTTGCTTGTTTTCTATTTTTCTTTCTTCTAAACTAGTGGGAATTACAAATCTTGCTGTTGAGTTTTTCTTTCCAATTTCCTCTGAAAATTCTGCGCTGTAAACGCAGATTTGCTGTATGTTTTTCTGCCTGTGGACAGTCAGTATCCATTCAGAATCTACTTAGGTTTTTGGTGAGAAACACTTTGGAACCAAGTGTTTCCTATCACATATTATCCTACAAGATGAGAAGATTGTGAAACCAACTTGTTGTAGTCCCCGTGTAGGATCCACCATAATATCCATAATCGTACATGCATTACTGAGATTAAGTTGTACAAATCCAATGAATTAGTGGTATGAATATAATATTATGCTATGAATATATGAACTAGACATTTCTAGATTTTGCTTTGCAATCTATTGAAAAGACTACCTTTGTGGTATTGTAGTGCAATCAGTATTCTAATTTTATAACTATATGTTTTAAATTCTTTTCTGAAGCACTTTAAAGAAATATTTATAATTTGCTCATTTGAACATTTTCTTAACAATATGTCATAATATAAATGGTTATATGATTTGACTTTTTAGAGCCCATATGGTGTTACCTGACAAATAAGTGTTTTCCAGTGTTCCAATACTTAATTTAAGCACTTTTTATTACTATTTTTAAGGCTAATAATAATTAAACTGGGCCGTCAATTGCTTATGGATTATTATCTCATTCTCAATACTTTATGACATTTACAAAAATGACATTTATGTCTAATAATTTAATTATTACCCATTACACTTCCCAAACTCATATTCATCCCCATACAACCAACATTGAAGGGCAGACAAAGGGAGATGAAGTGACCTTTTTGGAGAGTTTAAAAAAATACGTTTCAGTTGGCATTATAAGAAATTGAGTTTACTTGAGATAAATTATTGTTAACCTATCACGAATTTCAGATGATTTTTCTCTACAAGTTCATAAGAGTTTAAAAAAAAAAACCAAAGAAAAAAAAAAAAAAAATTAAAACCCATAATATCATATTTTCAACATATAATATTTTGGGCATTTTTCTTCATTGATAGTTTTTTACTACACATTTTAAATGGTTGTATCAATATTTTTCTCCATTATTTTATGATTTTCAAGCTATCGTAGTATTATATTTTACATGTATTAATCTGAACTGTAATGTCATAATTGTTCATGATCATATTATCACTATAACTTGGCATTTAACATGTAAGCAACAACAGCATACGAAACATAACATGCTAATTCTATGCTGTTGTTTTACCGGTACATACGATATGTTCTTAGCTGGCATTCGTATGCATCGTAACCAATGCTATGCAATACTGGAAGTAGCACCAATATTAAAATTGTTTGATGTGTTCACAATGTATAGATGTTTTATGACCCGCTGTCGGCAAGTAATAGACAAGAACGACAAACACAACTGATACGATGTCATGTAAAATGAGTTTGAAACACCTCAATCCGCAATAGAGACAACCCAAACATGGACTCGTTTGCATACAAGAGTAGAGCACATTCGAAGCATAAGAAATCACCAAAGAACGATCACAATTGCTTTGATTAAATAACAACAAGAACAATAACTACTGGACGTGAAAAATGCTCAAAAAGTCATAATGAATGTCGCTCATATCGCAAAATGAATTACACTGACCCATCCATATCGAATTTATCCAAAAGGAGCTCTCAGAGCACTTGATAAAAAAAAGACGAAAATGACAAAACTAACGGACATAACGTTGGTCAAAAGTCATTCCAAACTACGGCTTGCTAAGCAAACGGAACTATGCCTAAATGCTTACAGAAACATAAAATTAATCGAAAAGATAACACACATTTGTCCCAGGTTAACCATTGCGGAAGGCACAGCATTAAAAGATTGTCCGTGCATGAAACAACCATATTTCAAAATACGAAGAAGAAACGAAAATTGTATGAAAATACATATGCATATTTTAAAATTCATATATTCATTATTATTATTAATTATTATTATTCCTTATTATTATTATATTTTAAAAAAATATAATAACTCAAATCAATGTCAAAATCACATATTTCAAAAACTTGATCTCGGTCTTCCTACTTTGTTCGACCATGACTTCAATCGACTTTCATGCCCTATTACGCAACTGGTAAATAATAAAAAACTAAAACCATCTCCCTCATATTTTGAGATTTTCCCAATCTCTACCCAACTCATACTTGAAACCCTTCCTAGACCACCACCCCAAGCCCTCTCGAACTCTTGCAACCACATCGTCTCAAGGACCCCATTCGCTTCATCTCCTCTATCGAACATCTCTAACTAGTACAATGACCTCGATCCCTAGCACTACTAATATCCCCATCCCATTGAGTCCAAGCTGCACACATTGATCCCCTTATCCCTCTCATTCATGATTCTTTCTCTCTCCCTAGCTCTTCTCAAAACCCTTCCCATTTCCATGCCCCAACCCCCCTCTCTCTCTCTAGCTCTTCTTAAAACCCTTCCCTAGCTCTGCATCCAAGCTCCTCTCAAATTATGCACGCACATCATCATGAGGCCCCCATTTCCACCATCTCGTCTATCATTATCCTACCACTTAACAACCCCAATCCCTAGCACGGTCAATCTCCCCATTTTGTCGTGTCAAGCCCAGCTCGTAGCCACTGATCCTCCTACACCTCTCCCTCTCATTCGTGATGCCCCGCCTCTACCCAATACTTCTCAAAACCCTTCCTAGAACCACACAACTCTCTTGCACGCACATCACCGGCTTCCATTTCCTTCATCGCATCTTCCATCATCCTATCAACCTACAACCCAAATACCTCATGGTGTTGATCTACCCATCTCGTCCAACCTACAGCCTACAATCCTCCTAAGCTTCTCCATTTACTCACAAATGCCACTCATAATCAAACCTACTTCTCCGACTTCCCCCCTCAAACCGAAACCCAACATCCACACCCAAACCACCTACAAACCCCAAAATCTAATTTGGAAGAATATTTCTTTTATCTTTTTAATTATAACAATTTGAACTATATAATTTCCTTCAATAATGAAATACTAGCGAAAGCAACTTCTATTGATCAAAACATCATTATACATCTATAATCACTATCAAGAAATTATATGCAATATTACAACTGAACTCAATGTATTTGTGCAGAAACAGTAAAAGCATACTATAAAACGCTCAGCAAGTCACTAAAATTTTATAACTGAGTTCAATGCACGGTAAAGAAACAATATGCATGTAATCATTCAGTTCATAATAGTAGCAGTCAATATGATCATGAAAATAAAATAAAGAAATGATAAAACACATGCAAATTGATAAAATATGTGAATCGGTAAGCCAATACGGTATAAAGGCCAGTAAAATAATGAATTACAAAAACAATAAAATCTATAAATCAGTAAAACCAATACATATGTCATTCATACGTCGTAGTGGTGCTATCCAATCAACAAGGAAATCATATAAATAGGTAAAATTGAAGCATCTATAAAGACTGTCGAAATTCATAACAATGCAATACTATCAAATCAGTATACATATGATGTTCAGTCATTCTATATAATAAGTATCAAATCAGTATCTTATATCACATGCTCAATAATAGGAATCACATGCTTAGTAATAATAAACAATTAAATAGTGAATCAATAGCAGTAACAGTGTTAGTGAATCAATAATAGTATCAATATCAATAAAATTTGTAACAGTAACAGTAAAATCAAACGGTAATAATAAATCAGTACATTGACAATAAATTAATACAATAAATGCATCACATTAATCACACTAAACAAATAAAGAGCTTTGGCTTAAGTGGTGTTTTTCAATTAATCAATAAATCGATAAATCAGTAATCATTGATTCAATAAACAGAGACGTCCGTCAACATAGTAATCATTTTCTTATAACTCTCAATCAGTAATCACATGAATTAGTAAATATTAACACCAAATCATAGTATTTAAAAGAAAGCCCATTGAAGAAAACGTAATTAAAATCATTTTGGAAGGAATCGAACAATTGAACTCAAAATCTTTGATGACAGAAAGAGGAGAAAATCATCTACAACGAGTTGAAGAATTTTTGTAAAAGCGACAAACCAAATCGTCGACCAAAAACATAGCTTTCTCTTTCCTCTCTCCATCCCCTTCTCTTTTTTCCTTCCACGGCAAGTCACGAAAGCAGATGAGGGAATGGAGCAAATGGCATTTTCATAAATTTAAAAACTCGTTTCAATGTGTGAAGACTCGACGCCCAATGAATCCAGCGCCATTGCACTGCATGTTGAATCCAAATTTACTATACAATAGAACATTCAATGCCGCGGCGGCAATTTATGATGCCTCAACGCCAGTTTAGACAAAAATTCATATTCTTATTTTAAATTTATTTTAATAATTATTAAGTTGTTACACCCCTTTCTTCTCAGATCATCGCAGCTTGCCACCACCAATCCTCCCACACCATTCCCTCTACTCATCGATGCCGTTTGCAATCGACACAACCACTTTCATTCTACTCTCACTCTCTCCTCCTCACTCTAACTCTCTCTTTCTCTTCCCCCCCCTTTATTCTCTCTCCTTAAACTTTCTCTTTGTTTCTCTCTCAGGTTGCTTCACAACAGTTGTCATAATCGTATGAGGCCAAGGATTTAGCCTAGTGCTTTAAAACTTGTTTTCTCTATTAATTTTCTATATATCTAATTCTTTGGTTATCCACCGGTAAGTTATATGTGGATTTCAAAGAAGATTGATACATCGTGGAAGCAAAATAAGCAAGAAAAAGAGATGAACAAAAAGAACGGGGTTGATTTTTTTATTAATACTTCAACAATAATGAAAGATACAAGTGATCTACTATTTGAGAGGTATATCGACTCTCCCAATCAACTTAAACGCCGCTAGGAAGCCCTCGTGAAGAAAACTACAACAAACAAACAAAACACAAATAACCCTCATAACACAATAACTAACCTTAAATAAGCTCTTCCTATTTCCCTCCCGAATAGCTTTATTGCCTTAATTAATTCATTATCTTATTTTGAATTCAAATTGGAATTAAAACAACAAATAATTCCCTTATTGCCTTAATTAATTTCCCTCTGCTACTTCAATTCAAAATTAGTTTCTTTTAATTCGAAATAAAACCTCCCTAAATAACTTCCCCTTAATCCCTCCTTTCATAATGATCTATAGTTTGTTGAGCCCCACAAGGGGGGTCCAAAATCCCCCTTGGTTCTCTGAGAGTTCCGCCCAGCCCAACGACTAATTCAGCCAAAACTGGCTGACCAGCCGCTCTGCTTCCCTTCCCCTGCCGCATCAATACTTCCCCCCACACCCCCCAAAGACACACCTTGTCCTCAAGGTGGAATGATGGGATGCTAGTCATGGCTTTCTTCAGCTGCTCTCAATTAGTGGCAATGTTATCGCCCTCTAGAACCAGTTATAGGGCTTTCCCCTCCAGAGATAGCGTTGCAGCCATAAGCTTCTCCTCGTCCAACCCATTCACCATGAAATACATCTCCACCCGATACACTCACCCATAAGCATCCTCCGCTTCAAATATTGGCATCCTCAACTTCCTCACCCTAGGGTCCCACCGCCCCAATAGCTTCTTCCTCCTCTAGTGTAACAGCTGTCGTGATCCCTCCATATTTCCCCATGTATCGAGGGTGGGACTCCCACCTTTCTTCCATCTGTTATTGCATGACCAGATCCCATGGTTCAACTCGACCCCTCCATCTCCATTCACCCACTTCCCTTGCCCGAAATATCTCCCATAATAGTCAGCCACCCCAATACCTCCACCACACATGACCAGATCCCATGGTTCAGTCGACCCCCTCCATCTCCATCTGTTCTTGCCCGAAATACCTTATTAAATATTCTCATTTTCAATTCTCTTTGGCGGGTTGCGACTTTGGTTTCAGAACAATGTCTGATGTCATCTCAACATCAAAGTCTGATATTGTCTTAAGATGGATGCTCGACACTAGCAATTTATGCACCACAACTTGACATCTCATCTTTGTCTGACGTCATCTTAACATCGACAGCCAATGCCCTCTCAACATTGACGACAGACAACCTCTTAATATCAACGTCCGATACTTATTCGATGCTCGACTCTTGACAACATTGTTGTCTCCTCTTTCAATGTTTGATACACGGCATCGAATCCCGACTCTCGACACCTAATATTAATCATTTTAAGCATAAATTATAGTTAAATGGTTTATTATTTCCAATTTATTTTTAATGGCATATTTATTCATTTTTATATATTATTTTTAAAATATAAAAATTATAATACCGTGTCCAACCTGTGACCATGTCCTATATTTTTAATAATTGACATGTCTTGTGTCTATGTCATGTCGTGTCCGTGTCGCCGTATTGTCGCCGTATTCGTGTTTGTGCATCATAATTCTCCATCAACCGGGATTTGATTTACTCCACTTTGCCTTAGAACACATCCACCTTCTTTGTCGTCATGGGTCCCAAAAAGTGCTATGATACCAATTTGATACGTCATGGAAGTAAAATAAGAAAGAAAACGAGAAGAACAACAGAGGAACACAAAGATAGGGGTTGTTTTCTTTTATTAATACGTCAATAATAATGAAAGATACAAATGATCTACTATTCAAGAGGTAGATCGACTCTCCCAATCAACGTAGACACCACTAGAAATGCCTCAAGAAAAAAACTACAACAAACAAACAAAACACACATAACCCTCATAACACAACAACTAGCCTTGAATAAGCTATTTCTATTTCCCTCCCAAACAGCTTTACAGCCATAATTAACTCCCTCTTATTTTGAATTCAAATTGAAATTAAAATAGAAATCAATTCCCTATTTGCCTAAATTAACTTCTCTCATATTTCAATTCAAAATTAGAATACTTTTTTCAATTCTAATTAAAATTTTCCTAAATAACTTCCCCTTAATACCTGCTTCTTTCATAATGATTTATAACTTTGTTGGGCCCCACAAGAGGAGTCCGAAATCCCCTTTGGTTCTACTGATAGTTCCGCACAGCCCTAGCAAGTTGGGTTGGACTAGTCTCGCTGCTCCCCTTCTCCCACCCTATCAGAAAAAAACTAGATCAATGAGATATACATAGAGGATGACCTTAGCTCTTGTTGTGTCACTTCAGGGATAAGGTATTTTCATTACCATTCCTTTTCTTTGAGTTCAGATTAAATATTCAGTCCTCTTGTGAATTTTGTAACTTTTACATGCTATTTAGTTAGATCTGGAAAGTACAGTGTAGATCACTCACATGGCATGTTATGACTCGATTTGCATCACCTAATTAGCTCAATTAAATAATCAAGAAAAACAACAATTTAGGACCTTTCTCATTTAAAAATATGCACTTTTCATTTTGATACTTATAGTTGGTATTTGCACATGAGTATTTTGCATACTTCATAGTGCTTCCTAGGGCTTGCATAGCAGCCTAGTCTTCTCATGCATCACAAAAGGCAACTAGGGAGCTTTAAGAATAAATTAAGAGACTGTTCTGCATAAATATATCACAGTGGTTTTAAGTTGAAAAAAGTTGTTTTCTCCAGTAACATGAAATTTTAAGATGATATAGTT
>NW_021319127.1:3901348-3950706 GCF_001605985.2 Dendrobium catenatum
TATACTATTATTTGTTTTTTATTTTTTCTAAAAGAATAAAATTTATTATTATATAACGGTAACTGTATGCATCATGTTGTCCTATATTTTTAACAACAGACATATTTCATATATATATTCCCCATAGCAAAACATCATAGATAACAATCACATGTGTCAGAACATGTGGAGAACAAAAACTTCAAAATTATTTGTTTGACAAATCGATTAACAAAGATTGTGAAACTGAAAGAAAGGGTTTGATGAGAAAAAACATTTCCATGTTTATATTCATTATCCAAATGTATTTTTATGTTTGATTTTCCATAACTTAGCCTTTAACTACTGGAGCGGATCATGCATTCTATAACACCAACAAACCTCTGACACCAATAGGCTGATGAGTTATGCATGCATAGGGGCTTACAGATCAAAGGAGGCTGACGACGTTAGAATCTGATTACCTGTTTAGGTTGACTGCCAAGCTTCCCCATTGCCTTATCGAGTGCAATATTGAAATCACTGAAAGGAACAAGTTCCATCCTGCATAAAATGTACTTTTTATTCATCTTGCATAAATAAAGTCTATTCTGCGCTGGCAACAAGTAAAAAAAAAAAACAACAACAACTTACTCATATTTTAATTTGCCGTCTTGGACCAATCTCAAGAGATAATCTATCTTTGGCCTGCAAACCATAGTCCTGTCGCTAGTCATCAACTTTTGCAGCCAAAAACCTCGTAAAGCAATATCCTGCCATATGTATAAATAGATTCATCATCTCCTGGAAGAAAATTATCATAAAAAATAAAAATATTTATCTGATTACCCACAAAATCTTATTTATTTATAAAACTATCACGTAAATGTTTAAAATGAACTTGATAGTTTTTGTATACACATATATGCCCATACAGGTGCTTCATAAGCATCTAACAAGTTTTCACTGGGATACTCACCTAATGATCCCACCTCAAAGGAGAACCACTTGCCACAAGAGGCTATTGACCAACTAGCTGGTCAATATTATTCCGCAAAGCCACAATCACTCTACCAACAAGACAGTGACACAATAACTCACCCAGGCAGGACAAACTAAGGAGTCGACGCCTCAAGCAGACCTCCCAACAGCACTTGCCCAGGTTCACCCAAGTCTTAAGCACCATTCATCTTGGCATGAACCGTTCATCAACCACCCCCCCCCCCCCCCCCCCCCCCCAAAAAAAAAATCAAGGCTACTTAGCCACCAAAAAAAACCCCAATCAAGCTACAATAAGCACAATACTCAAAAGGCAAAAGCTATGATCTTTGAAGCATGGATATTCCTCAAACCAGAACCTCTTCCACCCAAAAGGAGTTGCCCTTCCGCTTCTAGAGGCCTAAATCCTATCCAACAGACTCACCATTATGTCCAAAGGATTAACCTTCACAAAGTCTCCCTATATACAAGGCCTCGAGGACTCGCCCGAAATACTTGATCCACGTAAAAGTCGATTAGCTAGGCAACATGTCACGTGCCCATCTTTACACTTTTCAGGTAATCATGGCTTGTAATAGAAGCGGACAACCTAGACAGGCATGATTCTCACCACATCCATCCTGATTTAACTCATATGGATCGGACGAATGAAAAATACTTTGACACTATCATCCCAAAATTAACAAAGTATTAAACAAACATCTACTAATTCCATCGTTGAATTGAAATGGAAACCTATATACATAAAATCTTCAAATCAAGAGCAGAGCTTCTAAAATAACATCCAATATAAATTCATATGTACCCAAAAGTCTATAATTTACATCATATACATCTTTTATAACACTCAAAAATGTCCTATGCAATGCAAAACTAGTCAAATGTCCACTATTTCACATGTCACTTCCCTTTTACTAAACTCATGATATAGCACCAAATGCACGAATAGCTCTGTGCGGTAACAATTCTGACATAAAATTATATAAAATGGCATGATGATTATATGAACTATAATAAGCATTTTCACTCAATAGTAATATTAGCTTAGTGCACTAAACGATATTCAATGAAGGAGATAAATCAATTGTGTGAAGGAACAAGTAGAAGTAACAAACATAATTGTTGCAAGAAAATGAAATTGACAATATTTTTTTGCTTTCATTCTTGTATTCATTCTTAATATTCAATACTTTTCAAAATATCATATCAGACTTATTATCTCCGACCCATTTGTATCAAAGTCCCCTTGATAAAGGTTGGACTAATCAACTCTATGACACTTGATTAAACATGATACATATAACATACTCATTTATGCATCATATGTCATTAAATAGTCTTATGCTTAATTTTGATGAGGGTTAACATGAAATATTTGAATCAATGGTCAACTATTGTGCATAATATGCATTAAAACTTTTTGGTGTTTTTAGATGACTTTAGAGTGTTCAATATGCAAAATTTCTATAAATGCAATCATAATAGCTCAGAAAAGCCATAAAATGTGCAAACTTTAGTCATATAAATCATTTGACCCTTATATTAAAAGTTGAGTATCTCGCCACAATAATTAGATTCTCCTTCTGTCAAATTTCCTTATTTTTTATTTCATGGTTTAAAATTGTGCAATATGAGGCTCGCCTTGAGGCCCGCCTTTGTGCAGCACTCCTTGCTTCCTTCTTCTTTCCTTTCTCTATTTTTTTCTCGTTTAAGCTTTTTAAAGTCCTATAATTTATAAAATTTCTTATTTCAGTCCACTGCCAAAGCCCCCATCCAAAGCTATTCACGCCTTAGCCATCTCTTAGAAGAATCAGGACTGCCCCTTTCTTACAGTAGATTATTTATAAGCTGTAGTGTTATAAAATTTAAAACTTAGGAAAATTCAATTAGCCACTATTCTAAGTATTCCTACATATTTTCTATCGTTCTATCGTTGTTTTTGCTTCCAAGGCACAACACAAATTCCATGACCATGTCATGGTTATAGAACACCCTAATGCCTGAAAATAAAAGACCATACACAATGCAGTTGGAAATTTGTTAAATAGATTTACTCAAAAGTGAGATGACTCTCTTATCTATGTGATCAAAGTTCTCAAATAACTAAGCAAAATAAACTCTCTATGATTGAAGATTTCAATGTAATGGCTATAACTACATCACTGCGAAGATCTCAAGATGAAGTGCAATGATTATGATGTGCTTCCTAAAAATTTATTGAAAAAGAAAGAGGGTCACCACTCAATTCACTAAACCAGTTAGCCTAAATTGGGTTGATCCAAAATGAATTTCAAGTAGGAGGGTAGTTATATTGTGTTTATAATGCATATCTATAATGAAATTCAGAACATCATCTAACATATTATTCACAGGCCATAAATTCTCAATCTTTAAACAAATGTTTGCATTTGAAAATGAAAATGAAAGGAAAATCAATTTAAACGTGCCAATAACATTCTATTAGAAATAACATGAAGAAATTCATAATCAAGAAAATCATGTGAAATATATGAAATATACTAAACTGCTAAAAACTAAATTCTATTGAATTTGATTAAAGCCAATCAAACTTACAAATCGAAATTTTGAAGGAAAAAGTAATGGGAATTAATTCAATAAAAGCAAGCCCTATGTTATACGAGACAACTTCTGAAAATATTCAAGTCTCTAGCTTAATCAAGGAATTGACTCCCAAAAGTACAAAGAATAATACATCCAACTAGAATTTTATTCAAGTATCAATCATGCTTTTGAAGACATCTAAGATCCATATTTATAATTACAAAGTCTAATAGAATTCTTCATCCAACAATCATGGCAGAAACCAAAAAATCAGAGAAGAATCAATTGCTAGCATCGAACAAAACCCTATAGAATGGCGGAAAACTCCCAAGGCCCAAGAATAGATGAAACTAGAATTCTCTATCCCAAATGAAGCCATTGATTGCATACGTAGAATATCGCCAAGTAGCAAGGGAAAGAACACCGCTAGAGCCTAGCCGCAAATAGAAAACAAAAATCTCCAAAGGTGATCGCATAAACTGCAGAAAGTTGCAAAAGCTAGGTTAACTGAAGACAGTGAAGAGAGAACCACAGAAGAAGGATAAGTCCTAGGAAGGAACCATATAGCATTAGAGAACTACAGACACCCAATCATGAAAAAAGTCATTGAGCCTCCCAACATCAATGTGATGTCAACAAATTTATAACTTCTTAGACCAAATCATCCTCCTCCCACTGTCCTCCTACATCAGTATTTGTTTTAAATAGTTTCGAATAGAATTAGCCTTCTTGAAAGAAATACGTATTGACAAGAAATCCCACTCTTAGTTGCAAATGTCTATGCATTAGCGAATTCATGGCGCCATTTTCTCAATAGACTAGTATAACAAAGGCAAAAGAAATTAAAATCAGGTTCCATAATCTAAGTTCACCAAGCAGGCCTGAAATAAGTCATTGCAGAATTCACCTTAAATATGAATGAGGAAGTCGAAACAGTGACGGGTTTCTTTGCCATGCCCCCATAAGTCACCATGGTGCCTCCCAGCCTGAAAAATTAAATCTTTTAATCAGACAACAAACGAATATCAGGTAAGTTGGTATCATTTCTAGTTCAGATACATGCAAGCCAGAAATTACCGTAAGAATTTGAGGACCAAAGAAGCAGAATCTCCCCCAATGCAATTAAATCCAAGAAGAGGTTCTGGTATATCACCCTAAACATATCGATATAGAAGTAAATGACGCAAGATGCTGGTTATCTAATGATTAATACATGCATGAGAATTCATACATATATATGGCAAAAAACTCCTACAGAAATGAGTCAAGGAAAAAAATAGACATTCTTTGGGCAAAACAGCATGCTGAATCAATAAAAAACACATCTGGTAAAGATTCGAACTATTTCTAGCTCAAACTGAAGGACATTGTACCAGAAGACTCTTAAAATTCTTCGCTGAAAGTTGGCTTTCGGTATACAGCAAATCCGCACCCAATTTCTTGGTTTTTTCCTGAACTTCTTCAGAACCCGGCCTACAGAAGAAAAAAAAGAATAAAGAATGATAACTCGATTAAATGAATTTAACTGAAAACAATTTAGTAAAAAAAGAAAAAATAAAGAATGATCACCCCAACAATCACGCAACATCAATAAATTTATGTTTGGAAGCTTAAATTAGATGAACTTATATTTATTATATAATTATTTCAAAATAAACTAAGTTTTTCAAAAAGTCCAATTCATGCCCTCTCCCTCCTCAATCTCTGGTACCATAATCATCTCGCAGTGACGTGCTGGACCAAAACGGATAATAGCTCACATAATGTCACTTGGATAATTACAAGTAGTATCAAAATCTCAACTCCTCCAGTACAAAGTTTGATTTAGAGATTAACCAAGTAAAAGCTAGTAAGCTTGTGACACCCTGAATCCAAATAGAGTAAGGTGTGATCATTGGGCTGGGGTCATGGTAAGGAATAGCTCTTGATAGTCCCCAAGACTCACATCAAAAGGAGAGGAAATGATACTAGACTATCTAAGTAAAGGGTAAGACCAAATAAGTCAGACGCCCTCTGTAATAATAGGCAAAAAATTTCTGGAAACTCCAAAATTAAGTATGTTCATAATAGAGCACTATACAATTAGTGATCTCCTAGAAAGTCATGCCAAAAAAGGTAAAACTATGCGGCTCAACCTAATATGAGATTAGTTATGCAAAAGCAGACAACACCACCTATAGTGTGGATTGGGTTATGATAAAGAAGCCACGTTGGAGGAGTCTAATATAAGCCAATTTTTTTTATCTGGACTTGTTTGATTGAGTTGTTCATGTAATGCAATGTCAAGAACAACATTATTTCTGTGGGAGGATTGTGAAACCCACTTGTGTAGTCCTATGTAAGGATCCACCATAATATCCACTATTATACATGCAATTAATTGAGAGTGAGTAGTATGATCCATTGAATTGTGCTATGATACAATTGACCAATGAATGTATGAGATAATAAATCCAAACTCACATCAAAATGAAATAAAATGATACTATACTATATAAGTAAAGGTTTTGACCAAATAAGTGAGACATCTGCTGGAATTATCAGAATTTTTTTTCTGAAAACACCATAATTAAGTGTGCTCATAATAAAGCATTATAGAATCGGTGATCAACTAGGAAGTTACACCAAAAGAGTAGAACTATGAGGTTCAACCTAGCATGGGACTATCTATGCAAAAGCAGACAATACCATGTATAGTGTGGGTTGGGTACTTGGGTTAGGATAAAGAAGCCAAATTGGAGAATTCTAATACAAGCCACCTTTATCTAGACTTTTTTGATTGTGTAGTTCATGTAATCCAATGTCAACGACAACATTATTTCTAAGACGAGAAGATTGTGAAACCAACTTGTGTAGTCCTGTGTAAAGATCCACCATAATATCCATAAGCGTACATGCAATTAACTGAGTGAGTTATACAATCCATTGAATTGTGGTATGATATAATTTATCTATGAATGTATGACCAGACTTTCTAGATTTGCTTTGCATCCATTTGAAGAGCTACCTTTGTGGTATTGTAGTGCAATCAGTATTCTATTTTATACATATTTTTTCAATTCTTTTGAGCATTTTACAGAAATATTTATAATTTGCTCATTAGACTTTTTCCTTAACAATTATATATATGATTTGACTTTTTAGAGCCATATGGTGTTCCTACAAATAATGTTTTTCAGAGTTCCATACTTAATTTAGCACTTTTTACTATTTTTTAAGCTATTTATTAAATTGGGCGTCAATTGTGTTATGCTAGCAATGAATGTATTAAACTTTAGGAGGGAAAATTTGAATTAAGGGGCTGTTTAGGGATTTTTAATTATTCTTTTTGCTTTAATTAGGAGAAAGGGTGTGAGTTTGGGTTTTATCTTGAGATTTGCTGAAATTTTGAGATCTACTCTTGGATTGGGGCTCTAGGTTTTGCTAGAGAGTTTTGGAGAGTGGTTCTTCCTCTCAAATTGAAGAACATTGTATCATACTTTGTTTTCTTGCATCTACCAGTAAAAATCTGAGTTTTCCCTCCCTAATTTCCACTGTTTTGACGCAAAACCTGCTGTGTGGCTGCTGTATTTTTGCTGGGACAGCAGTTTTTCTTCTGTTTTCGTACTAATCTTGACTAGGTTTGCTTGCGAACTCAAGTATTACCTTAGGGTTACTTGCGAACTCAAGTATTTCCTATCAAATTGGTATCAGAACGTCGTTTTTTGGGACCATTGGCGGCTGAAATCCTGAAATTTCAGCGGATTTTTCGTTCCCGGAAAAAGATCTTTGAGATTCTTGGGAAGAGCGATGGCCGGGAAGAAGGATGAGGTCTTGGAAGCTGAGATCGGACAACTAAAATCAGATATGGAGGGAAAGTTCTTTGACTTTCAAACTCAAATCACCTCCAACAATGAGAGGATACAAGGGAAATTCGTGGTGATGGAAGAAACGTTGAAGAAAGTGTTGGAATTGAAGAAAAATCCTACGACATCGGAAGCAAGAGAGACCACTGGAGGCCATGATGTAGGAGGAAATCCAAACCCTTTTAGGGGGAGGACGACATGCCGCCTCTAGATCCACTATCTAGAGAAGAGATGAGTTTGGGGAACGATCGGAGGGGTGCTGATTTCATTGGGAGAAGGGAAGAATTCCATCGACGATGGGCTGCATTTGAAGGGAGGAGAGGAGAATATGACGAAGGGTTCGGGTATAATCGTCGGAGGGAAGATCATGACAGTCGGGGAGCACCTCATCTTCGAGGGATGGGAGGTTATGGAGGATTTAGGGGACACGGGGGAGACCCACGGGTAAGAAAGTTGAAGATGCCCATCTTTGAGGGTGAAGACGGCCATGGCTGGATCTACAAGGTGGAGCGTTACTTTGCTGTCAACGGGTTGACAGAGGAAGAAAAGCTGACGGCGGCGGGATTGTGTTTGGAAGGAAAGGCCTTGGCCTGGTATCAGTGGCGTGACAGGAGGGAGCCCATCCGGAGCTGGAGAGAGTTCAAGGATTGCTTATTGGAGCGTTTCCGAGCTGATGGGGGAGGAGACTTCTATGAGCAATTCTTTGCTCTGACTCAGGAGGGGACCATGGCAGACTACCGGGACAAGTTCGAGTACTTGGCTAGCAGATTGGATCACATTTCAGAGTCAGCTCTGAAAGGGAACTTCATGAAAGGGCTGAAATCGGAGATCCGAATAGTAGTTAGGGTGCTGGAGCTGAGAAACTTAGGAAAGGCTATGGAGCTGGCGCAGTTGGTGGAAGATCAGAAGAAATCAGAAAGAGGAGCTCGAGGGAACTATTCTGGGGGATCATACAAGATAAAGTGGAAATGTAATGATATGAATGAGATGTTTAGTGATGAAAATGTTATGTTTATTCTTGTTACACTCTACCTTACTGTTAAGAGGTACTGTGAGGTGTTACATGTTTTACTTGAGATAATCTATTGTTAGCGTACCTCTAATTTCAGTGATTTTTCTCTTTACAAGTTCATATGAAATTCAAAAAAACAAGAATTCAACTATGATTTTAAGCTATCGTCAGGTATTATTTTACATGTATTAATCTGGACTGTAATGTCATATTGCTCACGATCATATTATCCACTATATTATGTTAACATGTAGCACATACAGCATACGAAACATACATGCTAATTCTAGCTGTATGTTACGTTACTACTATGTTCTTGCTGCATTCCTATCCATCATGTACAATGCTATGCATACTGGAAGTAGCACCATTTAAAGTTGTTGATGTTCACATGTTTGTGTTTTATGACTGCTTCGAGCAAGTATGACAAGAACGACAACCAACTGATATGATGTCATGTAAAATGAGTTTGAAACACCTCAATCGCAATAGAGACACCCATACATGGCTCGTTTGCATACCAGAGTAGAACAACACATTTGAAGCATAGAAATCACCAAAGGACGACCACAATTGATTTGATTAAATACAACAAGAATGATAACTATGGACGTGATGCTCAAAAGTCAAATGAATGTCACTCATTCGCAAAATGAATTACACTGACTCATCCATAAAGTCGAATTTATCCAAAAAGGACCTCTCGCACGCACTTGATAAAAAAAGATGAAAATGACAAACTACGGACATAACTTTGGGCAAAAGTCATCCAAACTACGCTTGTTTGCAAACGGACTATGCTAAAGCTTACATAACATCAAAATTAATCGAAAAGGACACACATTGTCTAGGTTACCACGCGAAGGCAAAGCATAAAATTTGCCCGTGCATGAGACAACCTATATTTCAATACGCACAAGAAACGATAAATTGTATGAAAATTCATATGCATATTTTTAATTCATATATTCATTATTATTATTATTATTATTCTTATTATTATTATTACTATTATTATTATTTAAAAAAATAAAAATAACTCAAATCAAATGTTCAAATCCACATATTTTCAAAAACTCGTAATTCTCGTCTTCCTACCTTGTTCGACGTCGCGCTTAATTGACTTTTATCCCTGTTGCGTCAACAAAGTTAAAATAAAAAACTAAAACCTCTCCCTCTCATTTGAGATTCACCATCTCTACCCAACTCATCTTGAAACCCTTCCTAGCACCACACCCTAAGCCCTCTCAAACTCTTACACCCACATCGTCTCAAGGCCCCCATTTCCTTCATCTCCTCTATCAACGTCCTACTAGTCGATGACCTCGATCCCTAGCACTACTAATATCCCCATTCCATTGAGCCCAAGCTGCACCCATTGATCCCCTTATCCCTCTCATTCGTGATTCTTTCTCTCCCCCTAGCTCTTCTCAAAACCCTTCCCATTTCCACACCCCAACCCCTCTCCGTCTCTCTCTAGCTCTTCTTAAAACCCTTCTCAGCTCTGCAACCAAGCTCCTCTAAACTTATGCACGCACATCATTATGAGGCCCCTATTTCCACCATCTCCTCTATCATTATCCTACCACCTAACAACCCCAATCACTAGCACTGTCAATCTCCCCATTCTGTCGTGTCAAGCCCAGCTCGTAGCCACCAATCCTCCTACACCTCTCCCTCTCATTCGTGATACCCCGCCTCTACCCAACTCTTCTCAAAACGCTTCCTAGAACCGCACCCTAGCCCCTCTCAACTCTCTTGCACGCACATCATCGACTTCCATTTCCTTTATCACATTTGTCATCACCCTATCAACCTACAATCCAAATACCTCGTGTTGTTGATCAACCCATCTCGTCTAACCTACATCCTACAATCCTCCTAAGCGTCTCCATTTACTCACCAATGCTACTCATAATCAAACATGCTTCTCCGACTTCCCCCCTCAAACCGAAACCCAACATCCACACCCAATCCACCTACAAAACCTAGAATCTAATTTGGAGGAATATTTATTTTATCTTTTTAGTTATAACAACCTGAACTATATAATTTCTTTCAATAATGAAATACTAGCAAACGCAACTTCTTTTGATCAAAACATCATATACATATGGAATCACTATCAAGAAATTATATGCAATACTACAACTGAATTCAATATATTTGTGCAGAAACAGTAAAAAGCATACTATAAAAAGCTCAGCAAGTCACTAAAATTTTATAATTGAGTTCAATGCACTGTAAAGTAACAATATGCATGTAATCATTCAGTTCATAATGGTAGCAGTCAATATGATCATGAAAATAAAATAAAGAAATGATAAAACACATGCAATACGATAAAATATGTTAATCAGTAAACCAATACGGCATAGAGGCAAATAAAATAATGTAGTATAAAAACAATAAAATCTATAAATCAGTAAACCCAATACATATGTCATTCCATACCTGTTAACGGCGAATGGCGCACCATGGCGCAAAGGTCCATTTGGAGCCATGGCGCATAGCGCACGGCGCAACGCGCGCTATTTTGAACATGGCGCAAGCTATATAAAAATTATAAAATAATAAGCATGAATATGAAATATTATTAAAAATGAAATACAAGCTATCATAATAATAAAAGACTTCATAATCCTCTTCATCACCCTCGGTACCGCTACTTCATAATCCTATAAGAACTGAATCTGGCATTTTATGATCACCTAAAAGCAAATAAATTTAGATAAAAGAAACATAATATTGTCCAAAAAACATAATATGGGGGCTGCCAGGGGTCCAAGGGGGCGCTGCCCTCTGGCGGGGTTCGACCTGCCCGGTCAGGTCGCGGGGTCAAGGGGCAGCGCCCTTGCGGGGGTTTTCGGGGGCAGCGCCGAGCGTGTACCTAGTTGTACAGAGCTGTACCGAGTGGTACAAAGCATGTAACTAGTGGTACCGAGCATGTAACGAGCGGTACCGAGTGTGTACCTAGTTGTACCGAGCTGTACCAAGTGGTGCAAAGCATGTACCGAGCAGTACTGAGCATGTACTGAGCGGTACCGAGTGGTATCATGCATGTACTTAGCGATACCGAGGGTGTACCTAGTTGTACTGAGCTGTACCGAGAGGTACAAAGCATGTAACTAGTGGTACCGAGCATGTACCGAGCGGTACCGAGTGTGTACCTAGTTGTACCGAGCTGTACCGAGTGGTGCAAAGCATGTACCGAGCAATACTGAGCATGTACTGAGCGGTACCGAGCGGTACCGAGCGGTATCATGCATGTACTTAGCGATACCGAGGGTGTACCTAGCGGTACCGAGCGTGTACCTAGCAGTACCGAGCGTGTACCTAGTTGTACCGAGCTGTACCGAGCGGTACAGAGCATGTTAACTAGCGGTACCGAGCAGTATAAAAAATATTCATAAGCATACCAAAATTTAAAAACAATTTGGCGCGCTATTTTGCGTCGTGCGCAATGCGACATAGCTCACATGTGGCGCAAATAGCGCGCGCTATTTTAAACACATGCGCCTCGCCATGAACATGGCGCCGTAGGTACGCCGCGCCGCGCTGTGTGCCATGGCGCGCGCTTTTTTGCCCCATTAACAGCTATGTGTCATTCATAAGTCGTAGTAATGATATCCAATCAACAAGGAAATCATATAAATAGGTAAAACTGAAGCATCCATGAAGACTGTCAAAATCATAACAATGTAATGCTATCAAATCAGTATACGCATGATGTTCAGTCATTCTATATAAGTACCAAATCAGTATCTTATATCACATGCTCAATAATAGGAATCACGTGCTTAATAATAATAAACTATTAAATAGTGAATCAATAGCAGTAACAGTGACAGTGAATCAATAATAGTGTCAATATCAGTAAAATTCGTAGCAGTAACAGTAAAATCAAATGGTAACAATAAATTAGTACAGTGACAGTAAATTAATACAATGAATGCATCTCATTAATCACACTAAACAAATAAAGAGCTCTGGCTTAAGCGGTGTTTTTCTAGTAATCAATAAATAGGAAAATAAGTAATCATTGATTCAATAAACAGATACAACTATCGACATAGTAATCATCTCCTTATAATTCTCAATCAGTAATCACGTGAATTAGTAAATAATAACACCAAACCACAGTACTTAAAAGAAAGCCCGTTGAAGAAAATGCAATTAAAATCATTTTGGAAGGAATCAAACAATTGAAATCAAAATATTTGATGACAGAAATATGAGAAAAATCATCTACAACGATTTGAAGAATTTTTGCAAAAGCGACAAACCAAATCTTCGACCAAAAACATAGCTTTCTCTTTCCTCTCTCCTTCCCTTCTCTTTGTTCCTTCCACGGCAAGTCACGACAGCAGGTGAGGGAATGGAGCAAATGGCATTTTCATAAATTTAAAAACTCGTTTCAATGTGTGAAGTCGTGACGCCCAATGAATCCAGCGCCATTGCACTACATGCTGAATCCAAATTTATTATACAATAGAACATTCAATGCCGCGATGGCAATTTATGACGCCTCAGTGCTCCGGTTCAGACAAAAATTTATATTCTCATTTTAAATTTATTTTAATAATTATTAAGTTGTTACACCCCTCTCTTTTCATATCATCACAGCTTTCCACCACCAATCCTCCCAAGCCATTCCCTCTACTCATCGACGCCATTTGCAATCGACACAACCACTTTCATTCTACTCTCTCTCTCATTCTCTCTTCCTCACTCTTAACTCTCTCTCTCTCCTAAACTTTCTCTCTATTTCTCTATCAGGTTGCTTGACAACAATTGTCATAACCGTATGAGGCCAAGGATTTAGCCTAGTGCTTTAAAACTTGTTTTCTCTATTAATTTTCTATATGTCTAATTCTTTGGCTATCCACCGGTAAGTTATATGTGGATTTCAAAGAAGATTGATACACCGTGGAAGTAAAATAAGAAGAAAAATATATGCATAGAAAGATCGGGGCTGATTTTTTTATTAATACTTCAACAATAATGAAAGATACAAGTGATATACTATTCAAGAGGTATATCGACTCTCCCAATCAATATCCTCAACTTCCACACTCTAGGATCCCACCGCCCCAATAGTTTCTTCCTCCTTCAGTGTAACAGTTGTCATGATCCCTCCATATTTCCCCCATGTATCGAGGGTGGGACTCCCACCTTTCTTCCATCCGTTCTTGCATGACCAGATCCCATGGTTCAGCTCGACCCCTCCATCTCCATTCGCCCGCTCCCCTTGCTCGAAATATCTCTCATAATAGCTGGCCACCCCACCACCTCCACCACACATGACCAGATCCCATGGTTCAGTCGACCCCCTCCATCTCCATCCGTTCTTGCCCGAAATACCTTACTTATTGAATATTCTCATTTTCATTTCTCTTTAGCGGATTGCAACTTTAATTTCAAAACAATGCTCGATGTCATCTCAAAATCAAAGTCTGATATTGTCTTAACATGGATGCTCGACGCTAGCAATTTATGCACCACAACTTGATAGCTCGTCTTTGTCTGACATCATCTTAACATCGACGGCCAACGCCCTCTCAACATTGACGACAGACACCCTCTTAACATCAACGCCCGATACTTATTCGATGCTCGACTCTTGACAACATTGTCATCTTCTCTTTCGATGTTTGATACACAGCATAGACTCCCAACTCTCGACGCCTAATATTAATCATTTTAAGCACAAATTCTAGTTAAATAATTTATTATTTCCAAATTATTTTAATGGTATACTTATTCATTTTGATATATTATTTTTAAAATATAAAAATTATAATACCGTGTCCAACCTGTGACCGTGTCCTATATTTTTAATAATTGACATGTCATGTGTACATGTCATGTCATATCCGTGTCGTCGTGTTCGTGTCTGTGCATCATAATTCTCCATCAACCGGGATTTGATTTGCTCCACTTTGCCTTTGAACACATCCCCCTTCTTTGTCGTCATAGGTCCCAAAAAGTGCAATGATACCAATTTGATACGCCATGGAAGTAAAATAAGCAAGAAAACGAGAAAAACGACAGAGGAACACAAAGATAGGGGTTGTTTTTTTTATTAATACTTCAATAATAATGAAAAATACAAATGAACTACTATTCAAGAGGTAGAACAACTCTCCCAATCAACGTAGATGCCACTAGAAAGGCCTCAAGAAGAAAACTACAACTAACAAACAAAACACAGATAACCCTCATAACACAATAACTAGCCTTAAATAAGCTCTTCCTATTTCCCTCCAAAATAGCTTTGCAACATTAATTAACTCCCTCTTTTATTTTGAATTCGAATTGAAATTAAAACAGCAATTAATTCCCTTATTGCCTTAATTAACTTCCCTCTCATATTTCAATTCAAAAATAGAATTCTTTTTTCAATTCTAATTAAAATTTCCCTAAATAACTTCCCCCTTAACCCATGCTTCTTTCATAATGATTTATAACTTTATTGGGCCCCACAAGAGGAGTCCGAAATCCCCCTTGGTTCTACTGAGAGTTCTGCCCAGCCCAAAGGGCTAATACAGCCCTAGCTAGCTGGGTTGGACCAGCCTCCCTGCTCCCCTTCTCCCACCATATCAGAAAACAACTAGATCTATGAGATATACATAGAGGATGACCTTAGCTCTTATTGTGTCATTTCAGGGATATGGTATTTTCATTACCATTCCTTTTCTTTGAGTTCAGATTAAATATTCAATCCTCTTGTGAATTTTGTAACTTTTCCATGCTATTTAGTTAGATCTGGAAAGTACAGTGTAGATCACTCACATGGCATGCTATGACTCGATTTGTATCACCTAATTAGCTCAATTAAATATTTAAGAAAAACAACAATTTAGGACCTTTTCATTTAAAAATATGCACATTTCATTTTGATACTTATCACTGGTATTTGCACATGAGTATTTTGCATAGTTCATAGTGCTTCCTAGGGCTTGCATAGCAGCCCAGTCTTCTCATGCAGTACAAAGGCAACTAGGGAGCTTTAAGAATAAATTAAGAGAATGTTCTGGATAAATATATCACAGTGATTTTAAGTTGAAAAAAGTTGATTTCTCCAGTAACATGAAATTTTAAGATGATATAGTTGTGAACTACCAACAAGGATGACTACATTTAATGGCATAAGTGTGCAAAAAGCCAAAAAAAGGTATAACTGTTACAGTGACAAAAAAGCGCTCAGTTATCTCATGCTCTAATAGGCTCAAGCATAATTGCAAACAATCATCGATGGCCAAAAGTGTATGTTGATAAGAAATTGTGTTTCCGTACAAATGTACCATACTACCATATATAAAGCTCATTTAACGGAATATATACGTTGACCTCAATTGTTGTTCGAGTGCCTCGAGGGTCTTTGGTTAATTAAATTTGACCTCGTCGAGCCTAGTTTAATTCAAGTCGATGCCAATTTAGGTCCGATTGAGTTGATTCAAATTCGATTCCATTAAAATCGACTTAAAGAAAATTCAATCGAACTCGAATAGACTCGAAATTGGGTTAAATCAGACCCGATCACATTCAATTGAATTAGATTCGTTCATTTTAAACATGTCGAGTTCGGTTTGGTTCGAGTCATCGATTTATTTAGGTTTAATTTTGTTAATTTGGATCTAATCGAGCCAAACCCGAATCGAGTCGAAGGTTTGGTTTGGATCTGGTTTTAGCCTCATGAACCCCACTTAATTCCCATTAGAGCTTAATTAACTTTCTAGTGAGTTTGAGTTTATTCCCAAATCACGAAATGTGATTGACGGCTACGATCTCCCTGAAATTTGAAACTTGCCATTGTCAGGCACCTCGGTCGCGTGCCATCTTCGTTTAGGTAGGCATTCAAGGAGTTTTGGTGGGGGAAGGAGCAGAGTCTATTTCCACGCTTATAATAAGTAGGAATGTCCCTCGAGCGGCATAAGGCGATTTTCCTACTCCTTTTCCTTGGTTCGGCCCGCCCTTAGACCAGGCATTGGCACGCCAGCTCTCTCTCTCTCCCTGATTCTCTCTATTCGCCTGAGAAGAGCTGAAACCCCTCTTGCTCCCTCTCGTTCGCACGTTCCAGGCGGAAGACCAGAGCACTCCCTCTCTTCCTCTCGGCCTCCTCCCTGTGGTGACCCGAAGCCTCCCTCTGTCTCCCTCCGCATTTGCACAAGCCAGGAAGGCTTCTGCCTCTTTCTCCCTCTCTTCGTCTCCTTCGGATCGGACAAGGGTCGATGCCTAACCTCCCTTCCGTTCGCACGCTAGGAGACCGAGCCCCTGCTCCCATCGCTCCTCGCACGCTAGAACCGAACTCGTCTCTCTTCCGACTTGCCCTAGCTGTCGGCCTCCTCTTGCAAGCAGGTAATTTTTTTTTCTCCTTCCTATTCTTCTTCATTGATTCCTTCTTCTTCTTCTTTTTTCTTTCATTCTTCTCCTTCTTTATCTTTCTCTATTCTTCTTCTCTCCTTCCTTGTTTGGAAAGATTTAGTGACATTGCTTGCTTCTCTATGATGTTGATATGAGATGTTAGGACGAATGATTTCATAGGACATGAATAAAGCTTTTGTTGATCTTATATTGTTTGAAATGAACACTTGGTGTATGAAACTCACATTCGTTTATGATTCATGTTATGTTATTCAAATATTTTATGTGTAGGTTGTGAAAGACTATGAGAATCCATGTTATTCTTTATAAAAAGATATAAATATATGCATACGAGATATTTGGTGAAATGCCATTATAAGAGAGTTGTAATGTTTTGGTTTAAGTTGAAGCCTTCTATTGGTAGTATCTCATGAAGTTCATGGCTACACAAGAGTTTCATGCTTTCAAATCAAAGATTTTCATGAGCATGGATTGTTTTGTTGGAGGGATTTTGTTACCTTCCACTCTTGCTTAAATCGGATTGGGAATGCCTCGCACATAGTGTCTTATGAAGATCTTTACATTATCATTACTTATGAAAGATCGTTGTGCTTTGTGGTTATTAGATAAATGCTATGTTGAGATATGAATGATCATGTCCTATGTGGATTGTACTGAACAACTTTCAAAATATCATGATTATGCTTTAACAAGTCTACTCAAAAGGTTGGGGTTTAATGATATCTTCTTTCATTCTAAAGTTCTTAGCGAAATGGGGGGAGAGTGTGTTGTTGTGAGGTTAAATAAGCATGTGGATAAGTATGGATATTCTTTCCGTTAAGGCATAAAACATGATTTCTCATATTGATGAGTTCTATAGATCTTTGTAATGCCGCATGTTTGATGTCATATGACAAATGGGCTTATAATCATGCTAGATGACTTTATCTATTTTATATTTCAATTGCGAAGCTTGTCTCTTTGTTTTACATTGTTGGATGAAGCACCCTTTCTTCATGATTGCATTGATGCGAGTATGACCATTGAAGCTTGACACTTAGAGAAGTTTATACTTAAGATTGTACTCAAGCATTTAATAAATTTCGGTAACGTTCGAAATGTTACAAGTGTACGTAAACTTTGATATTGTGTATATACCAGGCTATCGATTAATGAATTTGTATTAGAAATTATTTATGCCACCAATATTGCCTTTCATAAATAAATTGGTTGAGAGATAAGTGGAATATCAGTAAAATAGAAGCACTCTATGGTTTGATTTATGCTTCTCATGTTGAATATCAATTACAATGAAAATATAGAAACTTTACCACCTCTCTTGATCTACCTCAGTTTCATTAAATTAGAATGTCCTGGCTTCCCTTTTACAATTAAGTATATATTTATAAATAAATAAATAAGAGAAAAGGCTTTTCCTTCATTTCTGTTTAAAAAAAATATACATGGGAAGTACTTCCTGAAACTATATTTCTACTTTCAGATTTTGGGAAGTTGGAAATGCATGCATATCATGATTCTTAATCTCTTGAGTTATGTTTGGTAGAAGAAAGATGTGTGATTTAAGCTTTGATTTGCTAACTGGAGTATGATTGTTTTCTTCTTTCTAATATTCTGATGTTGAGTACAAACCCTTGGCAAGTGATAGTTTCGCATTTGATGATTAAAGGTCAAATTTATGAATATCATCGAAAATATTTTGCATGCTTCATGTTTCGATTTGGAGAATATATGGTCCAAATGCAAAGTTGTTGGTTTTATGTTGAAAGTTTTATGAGTTATTTAGAGAAATACATGAATGTTGGGGAAAGCTTTGGTTTATTTTATGTTAGAAAGAACCTTGATTTGTTTTATGTGGGGAAGATTTGTGATTTGTTTTATATTAGAAGGCTTCTTGAATTGTTAGAAGGGAATAAATTATTTTCTTTTCTTTTCTCAAATATCATTTTGACATAAGAATTAAGTTGAAGTTGATACATGAGTTGGAGGCTTGTCTTTTACAATTTGGGTTCAATTTGAAGTCTAGTAGTTCATTCTTTGTACTTGTATCATGAACTATTTCTTGCTATGGTTTAGTAAAAAGTAGTGGTTGCTTGAGGCAATTTGGTGAATTTTTTGGAGAGAAGCGATTTGCATCTTTTTTTCATTCATTCTTCCATAAACATTTGGGTGGGAATCATGCATTGCATAGATACTTATGTTATAAGCAAGTTGGTATGAATAATCTTATGTGGTGATTGGAGGAATGAAAGTGGAACAATATTTTGCATCCAATGGAAGTTGTTGGAAAGTGATACATATTGTGATTGGAGCATTGTTTTTAACATTTTAAGGAAGTGAACTAGCTCCAAAACCTCTCTTTTTTTTCATATTTGGTTCAAATTGGATTGAAATGAGATGATGGGATTTCTTTATACTCTCTTGAGTTTGTTTGGGTTTTATATAAAAAAATTCATGTTGGCAATTACATTAGCATGTTTCTTAACTTTTAGAGAGCAAAGCGGCATTGAATTACCTTTCCACTTTTAATCTCATTTTTAAACTTTAAGAAAACAAGGTTGCATAAAACTTCTTTATCATAATTGCACTTTGGTTGAGACCTAATGTCAAATAAGTTGTTTGCTTGCTACTTGATTTGGAATAGTGTGGTTTTAGTTTTCATTCTCAAGATGTGTCTAGTTTCATTAATGGCTAAATGTTGAAAAGCTTTATGATTCACATTATGTCTAAACTTTTATGAGTTGTATTTATTGGAAAAGTTTTGTGAATCGTTTTGCTCTGAAAATTCTACTATATGCTTTGTGAGTGTTTTATAATAGAAAGCCTCATGAAATCTTCTTGTTAAAAGATTTTCATGGATAAATCCCACGTTGACAAGGTTTATAATTCATTTTGTGCCGGGAAGAGTTATGGTGGATTTCATATGAGAAAGGTTTTATGTGTTACTTTGTTTGAAAGGCTCTATGAGTTGTCTTTGGGATTTGTGGATTTTATGAATGGTTTTGCACTTTAAAAGCTTAATGTTGGAAGGTTCTTTCAGTTCTCTTTTCACGAATGATTTTCTTTCTCTTATTCGCACTTGACTCTAGAGATGAGTTTAAAAAAATGGAGACTAGAGGTGTGTTTGGATTGAGAGTGGAAGAACTTGTTTAGGTTTTAGGTTTTCGAATTTGATCCTTCTTCTCTATTTTAAGTTTTATATTGAGATTGATATGAGTAGTTGTGTCAAATATTTCAAATGCTTTCTCGAAACGTGGGAACAATAAATAGCATCAAAGCTTCCTTCCTTTCATCTACATTTGGCTTAAACGTCAAATGGGAGCAAAGCATGTGTAGAAGGCATGTCTAGCAGTCTAGCTTTGAAAAGGCATGCCTAACAACGAGATGCTTACATACTTTTGCACTAAATTTGTTTCTTTCTTTTTATATTTGTTTGAGCTTTATGTGAAGGTTATGTTTATAATCGCTCTATATTTAATCAAATCATGTGGTTATTGATTATTGATTGTGCTAATGCTGAACTTCATTGAGCATATTATATTAATTTTCATGTACATGATCGAGCTTTAAGGTTATGTGAATATTTCACATAAAAAAAAACTTATAAGTAAATCAAAAAAGTTTTGGAGAAGCTTTCTTTATGTATGCTAGAAATTACATTGTATGGAGATTGATATATATATTAACAAGTCCTTAAGTGTTTCATGTATGGGTGTATGTTCTATGTTTAGGAATTGTCACATGTTTCAGATATGATTTTTCTTACTCATGTTAGCAAATCTTTCATACTCACTAATTTAAACATGTGGAATTTTATGTGTTATTATTATTACTTGTTTGCTCCATTCACTTGTACATACTCTCTTTCCATATGCTTTAGATAACTTTCCTAGTTGTTTTAAATTAATCCATGCTTAACTATATTTATTTTTGAATGACATCTACGCTCACCCCTATATTTCTCCTTCTGCTTTTTGTCTTGCGAGGTACCCGTATCCTGTATGGGTGAGTTAGTTGAGTTGCTTGCTTGGGAGCTTTTGAGTGGGCACGTCATGATCGGGTATAATCTCTGCTGCTTATAAAACCTCTAATTATATATCAAAATTATTACACATCACACACATTTTGTTAACAGCTTTAGTTTAATATGTATTCTAGAATGTTTTGTTAGCAAGTCATAGGTTAGTGCACTGACGAAGCTTTGGCCTGCGCCCCCTTCTACGATTCCTAGAGACCCTTATGGTCACCTTAGGCTTGTAGTGTCGGCCCACCAATTTGCACTATGTGCATCGCAGTTTTCCCACACAAAGTGGGCATCGTTAGGATGTTACCTTTTTTCTATTTTGGGTGTGATACACCCCACCTTATGTGAGCCCTAGAGACCATTAGGGTCATTTTAGGCCTGTAGTGTAGGTCACTTATCTGTGCCATGTGTATCGTTGTTTTCCCACACGAAGTGGGCACTATTATGATGATTTTTTTGTGCGCCCCCCATCCTTTAGGATCTTATGGAAACTCCATTTATAACTATGATTGCTTTCTTTTATTTTAGATTCCTAAATCTGTTGACACATGTGCGTATGTCAAAAGGGTTAGAAACGAACTTTCTTTTATCCCCTATAACTTTAGTGACACCTAATGATAAAAATTAAGAAACTGAGTCTTAGATAATATAAACTTAGGATGCATGCTCCCTATAGGATAGAGATATTAAACATATAAAATTTAGTGACACGTTACCCTAGGTTTAGTGTGTCATAACTTACTAATAATCAACCAACAAAATCATTCATAATCCAAGCCCAAACGCACTAAAACACTTAACTTTTAATCAAACCACAATTAATGTGTAATTATTAAAATTCAGATTTGAACATAAACTTGAACTAAGCCTAATCAACCCATTAATCATCCTCTAACAAACCTAAAACTTAAAAGATATGGACTAAATTAGGAGAGCAAACCTAAACTAAAAGCTTGGTAAAATTTAAAAAAAAAAAACTAATCTCAAACCCAAACCTTAATTTATTAAACTCTCTCATAACAGTGAATTAAAATCTAACTAAATGAATAACATAAAAGAACTTATTAAGAGATTTAATTATAACCCAAAACTTAATAACTCACTTAAAATTTAATCAAGCCTTAAGCTAGCCTTTTAAAATCAATCAACGAACCCCTTAATACATAACAACCACTCCAAAGATGAAGCTTATTGGATGAACTACTCCGAGCTGCAAGGCTAAGTGTCCTAAGGAGGCTTGGTTCCTCGAGCCTGGTGGCACCACGAATATATTTAATAGTGTTAAAACTTTAAAATTAATTATATATTAATGATTTAAAAGAAATAAAACTTTTAATATAACTATATCAACTAGGTTTTTAGGATGGACTACTCCGGGCTGCGAGCTACGTGTCCTAAGAAGACCTGGTTCCTCGAGCCTGGTAGCACAATGCCACGAACTAATTGATAGCAAACTTAACTAATTTAACCCCTTAATTGATAATAAATCACTTAATTTATCTTTCTTTTTTTAATTTACAAACAACTAAATTAACTCAACAAAATTGATTACTACTAGGTAACTCCGACCTACGGGGTTATTAAAATAGCCCCAATGAGGTTGAAATAAATCTCACGATCTCGATGAGCAACAACGGTAGTAATCATCAAACATCTAAAATATACTCTAAAATTCACATTAAAATATTAATATTTAAACTTTAATTAAAATTTCCCTTTTGACCTTTAACAAATTAGAACATAAAGCAACTTTAATTAAATCATCATATATATGACATATCAAAACTACACAACCTGCTACACACACTAGAACTTATTTGCTAAGATCACCGACTCTAGTCTTAGGCTAGTATGTTTTGTTGTGATGCGGGTACCTTACCTGGAGGATATCCTTGGTGTGTTTATTTACTTTATGTACTCTGGATGTCATGGCATGCATAATTATTTTTTTGGCGCACTTTAGTTTATTAATTAATATGCACATATATTATATTCATGCATGCATATTCATTTGTTATACTTTTCATTGCAAAAAAAAATCAAAGTAAAATGTATCAAGGATGCTTGTAAAAGAAGACTTCAAATAAAATGTACCTAGGTGTGAATGTATGTACAAAGAGTCAAAAGTAAATGTAAGGCATCAAGAGTTTTATTGATTCAAAGGTATTTGCTAATGTACATATATAGGATTCCAAAAGATAATGCCTTTTTTTTTTTTTTTTTGCATTCTCTTTTGGAATTCTATAAGTAAATCCATAGTCAGAAGATGATAAGCAAATACATTTCAATCTGCATATTTCATAGGTGTAGAAACTAGGTTTGTTTTGGTGGAGACTGACCACCTTATTTTATTGCAGACCCTGTGTAATATGTATGTTCTAAAGAAATAAATAAAAGATTTTATTTATGCATTTGCTTCAAGCATCATTATACATGGCTTTAGATAATTTTATTTTTATATTTTATGTATCCCTGATTTAAACCTCTAAACTATAAATCATTGATTCCTTAGGATAGAGCATTCTTATCTTACATACATATAGGGCGATTGACTGTGTTTAGAATGTTAGCTGGCAACTCACTCCAGGTAAGCATATGCCCAGATTGTACACCCCTCAGAGTGTCTCTTCGAACTTATAATGAATCTTGAATCTGTCATTTCTCCTAGGATAGTAAATTCAATCTTTGATGTTTTAAACTCAAAATTTTAATCTCACATTTATTCATTTTAAAAGGTCTAATCATCACTAAGGATAAAGATAAGGGTTTATCATCTTTGGAATATAAATTAAGAATTTTCTCTGTGCATCAAATTAAGAAGAGAATAATACAATATCCTTAATTGAGAGCTTTCCTAAATCAAGGCCTAGGATGTAATTAACCATGAGGGTTTGCGCCCGTGAGAAACCGATCTTCACATCAAATAAACCTCATTCGAGCTGATGTATCGAATGGAAGAAATCTCGTTATATTTTGGGTTATATATATATTATCCATCGAGGTGTGTAGGTGAAAGCCACTATCTTCCATGGCTAATCATATGTATGACTTCATATACTCTTTCATTAGCATGCTTGCATAGAGTGTAAAAGTCTAAGACCATTTTGTCCTACAGGATAGTGCGATTGTACCCCTTTACATTATATTCCCCGCGAGCAGAATACTTTCGCAGACCCATAATATACTAAAACAAGTAGGCAATATAGCGTGATTTAGCCTCCACGGCCAGTTTTGTAACTGGCAAGTAAAAGCAGCAAAAGCCGAGAGGCAAGAACAAAACTTAAGCATTAGAATTTTACTATATAGAGTACTAGACCGGTTCAAAGAAAAATATGGTTCATGACTTATATGGCGATGCTCCTGACCACACATTTGCTATGGATATTGATTTCTGTGCAAGAAATGAAAAACAAGTCATAAAGAACTCTAATTGTAAATTAATGACCAGACTTACTAGTCTTATGGAATAATCTGGTAAGAAAAAGAATGAACAAAAATATTTCTCTGACCGGTCTCTAATTATATTTATGCTGCTGACACCCTTAATTTTTGCAAGCTGAATAATGCACTGTCCCACAATGCTAGTTGCACCATTTTGCACAATAGCATCACCTAAGTAGAATTCAAATGAAGTATGAAGCATTAAGCAATAGCAGACAACAATTATGAGTAGGATTAAAGGGATTGATGATAATTCATCATTGCAACCAAATACCAGAAGTTAGCTCAACAAAGTTCTCCAGCATACACAAGGCAGTCAGTGGATTTACAGTAATTGTAGCAGCATACTCCATAGGGATGCCCTTGCTAATTTTGTGCCATGCATTCTCCTCTTTAACAATGTATGTCTGCCAAGTCCCTAGGAAGCTTAAAATTTGTTACAATCAAGAAATACAAGAAAAGATCGATATGTTGAGAGCATCAAAGCTTCAAGAAGACTCAACAATTTAAAAATCTAAGCATACATTTAATTTAAATAAACATATAAATGAAAAAAATGAAGAATGAAACAAAAAAATAACAATCTAAACACAGAGAATATAAGAGAAATAGCCTTCTTTTATTTCCTTCAGAACAAACATGAGTACAGAAGGTACCGAATGATGGAGGTGATGGTATCACCCAGTCGCCAACTTCAAGGTTACTCACTGCAGAACCCAGTGAATGCACTTCCCCAACTCCCTCATATCCTGCAACTGCAGGTACCTGAGGACGTACAGGATAAACTCCTGTAACAGGAAAACATGTACATAACTGAAAATTAGAAAGCAGATAATATTATAGAGAAGAGATGCCCCGATGATTATTCAAATAGATCTGCGAGAGAAAAGATTCATAGAAAATGCAGCTTTATACAGATTTTTTTTTTTTAACAGATGTTTACTTTCATAGTGCTTGAAATCAGTATCCATAAGACTTGACCAAAGGTCAAGTAAAATCACTTCATTCTTATCACCCTCATCAAATATACAGATGTTTACTTTCATAATGCTTGAAATCAGTATCCATAAGACTTGACCGGTCTCTAATTATACAGATGTTTACTTTCATAATGCTTGAAATAACCAATTTCTATATATTTGTTTGACCAAAGGTCAAGTAAAATCACTTCATTCTTATCACCCTCATCATCATTATTAGCCTTACCCAATTATTCTATGTTGGCTGACGAAATCCTACTTCAATTCATTCTTGTTAAGTGATGCATGGCTTGTTAACGCTAGTCCATACAAGCATCTTTATAATACTCTTAAGCAAGATAACCATTAGTCCCATTTCCTTCCTAATCCATCCACCAACAGCAGAACTCAGTGAATACACTTCCCCAATTCCCTCATATCTTGCAACTGTAGGTACTCGATAATGCACAGTATAAACCCTACAACAGGTAAACATATACCATAACTGAATTATAAAGCAGACAATATTAAAGAGAAGACCAGGTCCATTGATTATTGAACTAGATTATTGCAAGATATGACTCATATATGTTGACCAATGCACTAAGAAACACAAAAAAGAGGCAATCGACGGGCGTAACACGTCACTAAAGTGCTCATACGATCTCCGATCGATAAACGAGTTGCGCCATTGCGATCAAAAAGTCAAAATTACTTAAGAGGAAGCCCTTCACAGTAGAATCGGGAAAAGACGATCAAAATTGATGATCTACACCAGAAAATATTGCACGACGCTGCCCAAACGATGCCCCAATCACAAAATGCACTTCGTCGTTGCACTCGAAAAGTCTGAATTATCCAAAAATAATTGTAATATTGCCTAATGGACTACACACGAGAATAACGGCGTGAATATAATTAAAAAAATGGGAGAAAGTACGTCATTTACCTGCAGTTACATGCCGACGCCGCTCTTCCCACAATCTCTGCTCAAATCCTGCTCCTGCTCCTGCTCAAGGAGACGACGTTTTGCTCTTGTCTATAAAAGGAGGGCGAGATGGAGCGATCTATTTTTTTCTTCCACACACGAACGATCCTTATTAGAAAATGGATATAGTACAACCTAGATTGACTATTTTCTTATTAGAAAATTAAATCGTTTAGATTGCAAAGATTGTAAAATTATTCTGAGAGAAAATTTATGTACCCAACATCGATTATTAGTTTTGGACTTTAAGATAAATGGGCATAAAATAAAAAATAAAGTAAAACGATTTTCTAGGATTAAATAGGGGCATTTAAAGAATATTAACAAAAATATTTTTGGGAATAAGATTTTAGATCTTAAGATTTTGTCTCTGCATGAGGATGTTAATGTTATGTGGGAAAAAGTGGCTAGTGATATTAAGAATATTGCAAAAGATGTCCTTGGAGTATTCAAAGGGAAAAGCTCCTAATAGTAAAAATAATTGGTGGTGGAATCCAAATGTGCAAGAAAAGATTAAAAATAAGAAGCTTTGTTATAAAAATTGGTTTAATTTTAAAAATTCTGATAATTGGGAAATATATAAAGTGGCTCGTAAGGATACTAAGAAAACAATATGCGATGCAAAGACATTAGCTTTTAGTGATTTATATAATAGATTAGATACTAAAGAGGGAGAAAGATATATGTATAAGTTAGCCAAACAAAGAGATAGAAGTAGTAAGGATTTAGTTCAAGTGAAGTGCTTAAGGATGAAGATCAAAAAATACTTTTTTTAGAAGATGATATTCAACAAAGATGGATGAGATATTTTGCTAAACTTTTTAATGAAGATTGTGAAAATAAGATTGACTATAGTGACATTAGCAACCTAAATGAAAATAAAGATTTCTGTTTTTATCGACGTATTAGTAAAACTGAAGTTACAGAGGTTTTAAAGAAAATGAAGGGTGGAAAAGCTGTTGGACCTGAGGATATTCCAATACAGGTGTGGAAATGCTTAGAAGATGGAGGAATTTCATGGCTTACTAATCTTTAGTACTATTTTGAAGACTAAAAAGATGCAATATGAGTGGAGAATGAGTGTGTTAATCCCTATTTTTAAGAATAAAGGTGATGCACACGATTGTGCAAATTATAGAGGTATTAAGTTAATGTGTCATACTTTAAAAATATGGGAGCGAGTTATGAAGCATAGGTTGCAGCGTGATACTAATGTTTCTCAAAATCAATCTGGATTCATGCCGGGTAGGTCGACTATAGAAGCCATATATTTATTAAGAGGTTTGATGGAGAAATATAGAGAAAATAAGGAGGATCTACATATGATATTATTGATTTAGAAAAAGCATATGATAAAGTTCCAAGAGAAGTGCTATGGACAGTTCTTGAAAAGAAAGGAGTCAATAATGCTTATATTCAAATCATTAAATATATGTATGCAGGAGCTATTGCTTGTGTTCAAACACAAGGTGGATTGACCAAGTATTTCCCTATTTCGGTTGGGTTACATCAAGGATCAACCTTAAGCCCATATCTTTTTGCTTTAGTCATGGATGTTCTCACTAGACATTTGCAAGAGGATGTACCTTGGTGTATGTTTTTTGCTGATGATATTCTTCTTGTTGATAAGACTAGAGAGGGAGTTGAAGGTAAACTTGAATTATGGAGGTCAACCTTAGAGTCTAAAGGTTTTCGCTTGAGTAGATCTAAAACAGAATATATGGAGTGTAATTTTAGTAGTAATAGACCTAGTGAGGGGATTGTGACTTTGGACGATCAAGTCATTAATAAGAGTACACGTTTTAGATATCTTGGATCTATTATTCAGAGTGATGGTAAAATAGATGGGGATATTATCAGCAGAATTTAAGTTGGATGGTTGAAGTGGAGGAATGCATCGGGCTTGTTATGTGATAGAAATGTACCCCTCAAACTTAAGGGAAAATTCTATAAGATGGTAGTGAGGCCTGCAATGCTTTATGGTGTCGAATGTTGGCCATTAAAAGAAAAGCATAATACTAAGTTAAGTGTGGCAGAGATGAGGATGCTCAGGTGGATGAGTGGCTTTACCCATAGAGATAAGATACGAAATGAGCATATACGTGAAAAGGTTGGAGTAGCTCCAGTAGAAGATAAGATTAGAGAGAGTCGCCTTAGATGGTTTGGTCACATAAAACGGCGGCCTTCCGATGACCCGGTTAGGAGAGTAGAGGTATTAGATTTGACTTATGTTAAGAAAGGTAGGGGTATACCTAAAAAGACTTGGTTAGAAAATATTAGGAATGACCTTTCTTTATTAGATTTAAACGAGAGTTTGACTTTTAATATGACACAATGGAGAAAAAGAATTCATGTAGCCGACCCAACGTAGTGGGATAAAGGCTTGATGTTGTTGTTGTTGTTGCACATGAACGATCCTTCTCCCTGCAATGACTCCCAACTCGTCAAATCCCACAACCTCCGACCCGCTATAGCTCTTCAAACGCGACGATCCGGCCCCTACTCAGCTATCCGATCGCATACAAGCTGCAAGTCACACCTTCCGGATCCCGCTCTAGAGCCACGAGCTTCTACTAGTTCACACTCAGCAGCCCGTCCGACCCAGCCATCAAATCCGCTTCATTTGGCTTCCAACCGAACTCCTCCACTTCAACCAGTCGACGCCTTCTCACGCCCAACCCTGCCCAAACAACCGACCGTCGATTTCACAACACATGTCTGACTCAACCTCCACTCAAACCTCCACAGCAGCCGCATCCCTTCACCTAGCCGTTCGAAGACCCCATTCACTCCCGATCTCGATTTTTCACTTCACAACCAAACCCGAGCACTCCCTCTCTTATTCGAACACCCCTAACAGAACTCCAATCTCCCTCTTGTTGTTCACTCGAAAAGCAACTACCTCACCTGAGCTTCCTTCACTGCCCCTTACTCCTCCCATTCAGCCGAACTCCAGCCCACACCCCTTTTACTAATTAGCCATTCACTCCAAACCAAATTCACAGAACTTCTAACTTTCAGCCCACCTAGTCTACTTAAACTCTCCATACAATAAAATCCTTAGTCCACTTCACGACAACATCCTCCAACAGTAACCCAAAGTCACTACCTCTTGACCACCAACCATCAGTTATCCTCCCTCTCTATTATTACCTCTATTATTACTACATATTATTATCATTAAAAAAAGAGAGAAGTACAAAAAAAAGATAAAAAAGAGGGAGAAGGAGAGAAAGAAAGCAAAGAAAAAAAAATTGCACATTTTTGACGTCGTCGCGTCCCTCGCACAAGATTTAATTCCCCTAAACTCAAAAAGCCCCCAAATTCTAATTTCGGAGCTCGTAGCGCAACAACGGGATCGTCTATGCACGCTTTCCTTAGTTTGATGAGGAGGAGTTCGGTGCAACGCTTGCAGCAAGGCAGGTGCCTAGTGCACCCTTAATGTGGTGGGGTAAAACTTAAGTACTCATACACTCTTTCAGGTCGGCAGGGAAATTTGCAAAGTTTCACGTAGGTACCCTTACAACTCATGCACACGTTTCTTGTTGTTATGGGGTAGAAGACTAATAGACCGGTCCAACCGGTCCACGCAGGACCGGCTCACGTTAAATGGGGCGGAACTCTTCCACCCCCTGGATGCGCCAAACGCAATCGCAAGCCACATGAGCCGGTTTTGGAAGAATTTTGGAAGGAATTTTGGGAGGGAAATTGAATTTAGGGATTGATTAGGGAATTACTTTTGATTTGTATGCATTAAATATTTTGTCTTCGGAGGGTTATGACATATTGAATTTGGCTGAAATTTGAGATCTCTTAGATTTAGGTTTTCTTTGGGCTCTAACGACGTCTAGAGATTTGGGAGAGATTGATCCTCCTCTCGAATAGAGGATCAATTGTATCTTGCTATTTTTTCGTTTTCCTTTCATCAAATAATACAAATTATCTACTGTTTCGTGGTTTGTGCGGACTTTTGTGAAGTATTCTCGGTGTTTTCCGAAGATTGATAGAAAATACTTGAGATCTACAAGTGTTTTCTATCAAATTGGTATCATAGCAAGTCTTGGGACCGTTCGTGGGTTGATTTAGCGAAGTTCGGCGACCGATTTTTGGACGGGAAGTGATGAAATTGCTGTTTTTGTAATCCAAATCCGGAATTTTTTGAATTACAAAAGTTAGGATCGAGATGGCGGCCAAGAAAGTTGATGCGCTAGAAGAAAGGCTTGAAGGGAAGATGAACCAAATCAAGACAACGGTGGAGGAAAGGATTTCCTCCATGGAAGGACAAATAGCCGATCTCCGGGACATGATGAAGAAAATGTTGGAAATCGACAACCAAACAGTGGCTTCCGTGGCAAAAGGGGAGAAAGGAAAAAAACACGAATTCTGAAATTCGTAGGGAGGAAGATTAGTG
The DNA here is from genome assembly GCF_001605985.2 of Dendrobium catenatum. NCBI lineage: Eukaryota > Viridiplantae > Streptophyta > Magnoliopsida > Asparagales > Orchidaceae > Dendrobium > Dendrobium catenatum. The sequence continues at coordinate 3,931,933 of NW_021319127.1, forward strand.
GACATCGTGGAGGGAGAAAGAAGAAAATCCTATCTGGAGCCTTTCCAGAGGGAGGATAGAGGAGGTAGGTACGGAGAAAGGCATGGGTATGGAGAGACGGAGCAAAGTAGTGCTGATTGGGAATGTCGGGAGGGACATTATAGTGGCCGAGGTGCTGAGTTTGAAGGAAGAATAGGGGAATTTGAAGGGGGTTTGGGCTATGGTAGGGCAAGGGAAGACCGGGAGACGTGGGGTGGGTCGAGCACTTGGGAGAGGGGAAGCTGTGGAGGAATAAGGGGGACTGGTGGAGATCAGAGGTGAGGAAGTTGAAGATGCCTATCTTCGAGGGAGAGGATGCATATGGGTGGATCTATAAGGTGGAGAGGTACTTTGTTGTTAATGGGCTAACATAGGAGGATAAGCTGACAGCAGGCCTATGTTTGGAGGGAAAGGCACTATCATGGTACCAGTGGAGAGACCAGAGAAGACCTATCAGAGACTGGAGGGAATTCAATGACTGCATAATAGAACGTTTCCAAACTGACTGGGTAGGAGATTTCTATGAGCAGTTCTTTGCTCTAGCACAGGAGGGATCAGTAGCAGACTACCAGGAGCAGTTTGAGTAGGGCTGCAAGCGAACCAAACGTTCGACGAGCTACTCGTTGTTCGATTCGATTAAAGCTCGTTCGTGATTGTTTAATTAACTAAACAAACAAATTTGAACAATATTTTAAATACTCGATTCATCAGGAACTGGAGGGAATTCAAAAACTGCATAATAGAACATTTCCAAACTGACCGGGGAGGAGATTTCTATGAGCAATTCTTTGCTCTGGCATAGGAGGGATCAGTAGCGGATTACATGGAGCAGTTTGAGCACCTAGCCAGTAGGGTGGAGCGATTATCATATACGGTATTGAAGGGGAACTTCATGAAGGGGTTGAAGGCAGAGATTCGAGCAGCAGTGAAGATTTCGATGCCTCATGACTTAGGGGAGGCCATGAAATTGGCCCAGCTGGTGGAAAATCAGAAGAATCTAGAGAAAGGAGCTAAGAGCAACAGCTCATGAGGCTCTTACAGGACGACGACCGCTCTTCTAGCACCCAAGGGGCCTGCATCAGGCAACATAAATGAGACCACCAGGGAGAAGCCAGTAGGAGGACGAAGTGGGGAAATTTTCAAGAGGCTGACAGAGAAGGAGATGCAAAAGAGGAGGGCAAAGGGGTTATGTTTCAGGTGCGAGGAGAAGTATACGCTAGGACATCGGTGCAAGGACCGAACTCTTCAGGTTCTCACCGTCTGTGATGACGAGGAAACTGAGGGACGTGAGGAGTTAAAGGAGAGAGGGAGGAGAAGTTGCATTTGGATCTGGTTGAGGTTTCCCTGAATTCAATAATAGGTTTCACCTCGAATCATACAATGAAGGTGAAGGGGGAGATAGCAAGCATGGAGGTGGTTGTTTTGATTGACAGCGGGGATACCCATAATTTCATTTCCACTCAAATAGTCAACCAACTGGAAGTGAAATTGGTGGACACCGACTGTTATGGGGTGATGATGGGTACAGAAAAGGGGAGAAAGGCCAGGGGATTTGTAAAGGAGTGTTGTTGACCATCCAAGGGATTCAAGTAAGGGAGGACTTTCTCCCACTAGAGTTAGGAAGCACTGATGTCATCCTGGGGATGAAGTGGTTGCAAACCTTCGGGGAAACCAAGGACAATTGGGGAGCACTCACGATGGAATTAATGGTGGATGGGAGAAAGTGGTTATAAGGGAGATGCAGGGCTATCCAAAGCCATGACATCACTTAAGACCATAGTTAGGGACATACAAGAGGTGGAGGAAGATTATTTGGTGGGACTACACAGGTTGGATGCGATCATATTAGAGGAGGGAGGGGATGTTTCTCTTTCCGTGCAGCCCTTGGTTCAGCAATACAGTAAGGTTTTTCAATTACCTCAAGGATGGCCACCTTCGCGGGAACACGAGCATATTTCCACCTTGAGGATAAGGTGGATCTTTGGGCGGGGTATTGATAGACCGGTCCACGCAAGACCGGCTCACGTTAAATGGGTTGGAACTCTTCCGCCCCCCTGGATGCGTCGAACGCAATTGCAAGCCACGGGAGCCGATTTTGAAAGGATTTTCGAAGGAATTTTGGGAGGGAATTGAATGTAGGGATTGTTTAGGGAATTCCTTTTGATTTGTATGCATTAAATAATTTGTTTTCGGAGGGTTAGAGAATCTTGAATTTGGCAGAAATTTGATCTCTTAGATTTAGGTTTTCTTTGGGCTCTAGCGGCGTCTAGAGATTTGGGAGAGATCGATCCTCCTCTCGAATAGAGGATCAATTGCATCTTGCTATTTTTTTCGTTTTCCTTTCATCAAATAATACAAATTATCTACTGTTTTCGTGGTTTGTGCAGACTTTTGTGAAGGATTCTTGCTGTTTTCCGAAGATTGATAGAAAATACTTGAGATCTACAACTGTTTCCTATCAAAGACCACAACTGCGGTGTCACCCGACACCGACCATGCACGCCTTTCTTGACGTGTTGGGCAGGCCTAGACTACCAAAAGTTTTCCTAAACAGGGGAGACGCCGGGAGGCTATCAAAATTAAGGCTAATTTGACTAACAGGGAACTGAATTGAATACAAGCAGGGAATTGAACTTACAAGCTGAATCACAGAGAACAAAACTAACTCCAAATGATATAAACAAGCAAAAGCCGAATTAAGATATTTAAAATAAAATTGCAAGAGAGTAAATCTCAAAGTAAAGATGACAATGAGTAGCATTGAACATAAGCAAGGAATTCATGATAAGCATGATAGCTTACATGTGGTTGGATGAAGCAAAATTTGAAGTGACCTGCAGGCGAAGATGATGGGCTATAAATAATTGCTATTCACATACAAATAAACAAGATAATTCACATATGGACAAGAATGGGGTAATTGCAAAGAATGCATCAAGCAACATACAAAAGCAGGGGACTTGTAGAAGGCAAAAACATTTTTCTTACAAGCATGCGTATGGTACTTGTTATGAACAATAATTTGCCCATAAGCAGAAATAAGGGATTTTGCAATACAGCAACTCGCCTAAAGTGCGACAACAAACCTGTAATATGCACAATGGCTCGCATGCAAATGACAGCAAAGAATATATATAATGGATGTAACCGGTTACAACTAAAATTACTCAATTTGCAAATGAATACACTAGTCCGCTTGCAAGTAATGGCAGTGGACAGATTATGAATGTAATAGGTTCCCTGCAGACTTAGATAGGAAAAATGCAAGGCATGCACGCCATCTACAAGCAAAGATATAAGATTGCAGCGAATACAAACACCTACTGGTAACGGTGGAGGACTTATTATATGCGCAATAGTTTGTCCACGAGTGATGACAAGCAACAAGCAATGCATGAAAGGGCATTCATACATTCGATAACAATCAAGTTTCCACCAAAACAAACATTAATAACCTGCAAGCAAAGGTTGTTGATATGCAATAAATGCGGCGCTTTGCTAACCAAGATGTGTTTGTGGAGTTTAAGGCAAACACATTCCACATAACAATCAATGACATTCAATTGCAAATAAGCATGATGAGTCCCCTATAAACATAGAAGTGCCCTCAATATACTATCTATGAGCAAGGTTATGAAATTTGCGACAGCCCATCTGGGTAAGTGAGCCATAGCAATACTTGCAAGCAAACACACTGAACCTATGCAAGTAATGAAAGGCAATATAGATGGATATGACGGATTCCCAACAAACGTAGGTAGAAGAACCGGAGGAAATCACAACATGGATATGCAGAAGATGAAATTAACTAAATAACGACACTGGATCCACAACATTTGCACAATCGAATAAAAGGCGTTTGCAGACTCTTAAATGAAAACTTGCATTTTCCAAATGATAATCACCTGCACAATCGACCACATTTGAATACTTCAAGAACACCCCCTCAAGCATTGAAATGCACACTGACACATTCGGAATATGCATATACAATTTGCAAATGCTTTGGGAAGCATGCAAGTGTACAACACAAACACATCATGACTGCATGTAGTTAGGAATGAGTAAATATGTTATGGGCATTCTCACCTAACATACAAATGCACTAAGCACCTATACATTGCCGCATATGAAACACTCTGCGTAAGCACATCATTCAATATGCATAATTTGTCTCACTGTATCAGTGCATTACATTAACATGCAATCATACGGTGCATCTACACATTGCAGTATGCATAATGCATTATGCAACTATGCCATCCAATATGCAAAGTTCATTATGCAAACATACCCTCCAAGATGCAAAATGTACTGTGTAGTAGTAATACCCTAAACCGACATGTAAACACATCATACACTGCATGAAAGCATCTGAATGTCACACAAATGCATTATGCAAACATACGGGCAATATATGAATGCATTGTAAAAATATGTTAATGCATCCAACACCACGTTGCTATGCTAAGCCACCACACATGTCATACAAGCACGTTGAATAGTGCACAAATGTGTACGTCAGCATACATGCAGACAAACAAATACATATGCGAGTATGTCAACGTGCAGATGAATATATAAGTGTGTATGTGAACACGCAGATATGTCATATATACCCCCTGCATGGCATATAAACAGGTATCATGTAAATACATCATGCAAAATGCATTCAAAAACATAGACCCGCATGGGCTCCGATAAGCATGATGTATGCACACATGTGACATCTAAAAATGTTACGTGGGTCAAATATGAATTTAGATTCAAGCATGATCTTCCTCCTTGAAAGGATAAGAATTGACACAACTTGAATCATCGAATAAATACATGGTCATAGTGTCGATCAAAATATTTATTTTACACGTTCATATTAAGTCATCAAGGTCTATTCAAAAAAAATTTATCACTAAAAGCATAAAGTCGACAATGAACATAATCCTCTAGCGACAATATTCAACCAATAAAGAAAATTATCCATAATCCCTGATGATGCTCGTGTTGAAGTTTGATCTCAACCGAATGGGATCATATGTTTTTAAATGCCCCCAAATCTCAAAATCAATCATTAATGAGCTCTAATTTTAATGAAAGTTCAAAACTAAAAAATAGTAAAAACTAAGATATTCAAAATGAAATAAATTACATAAATACTTAAAGTAAAAAAAAATCCAAATAGTGAATATTCAATCGAGAATATCACTAGGATTCATTCACATACCATCTCTTGTCAGTAAGAACATGGCACATATCATCTAATTAGTGGTTGCACCCCAAATGGCATCACAGGTAAACAGTTATGATTGGGGCCCTCTAATAGAGTGGTTTTAATGTCAAATGGTACCACTAAATTATAGTCACGGCAAAAGCTCGTATGTTTCCCAATGGTACTAAATATTTGAGTAATGAATTAATAGGATATAATCGATAGGGCACAAAGCTCTTTCTTAGCTAAGGTGGACTTAAATATGTCTCATTAGACAAGCATTCACCACAAGTCTATAAGGTACCATTGGGAGACACAACTCATGGTTGTGGACAAAGATCCTTTGGTTAGGTTGGGATGACTACCTCCTCTGATTAATAAGACTAGGGACCACAATGGCCCGAGACGACAGAACCATAAGATATTGATCGTGTCATACCCCAGAATCTAATTTGGAAAAATCATTCTTTTAACTTTTAATAAACAACAACCAACCCTAATTTTTTTATCAATAGCAGCAGAAATAAAACTATCGATCAAAATATATATATATACATTCTCAAAAATTATATACATTAATCAGGATCTATACAATCATATCATAACTACTCTGTCTTCAGTACAAAAGAATAACTAAATAAAAAGAAACAAAATTTAAAAAAATTTAACCAACCTCACACTCCTGATCCTCTGCCCTGACCGGAAATCATTTAAGCAAATATAATGAGCTAAAAAATATAGCATGTCGCCAAAACCTACAACTGAATTCAAAGCATAGTAAAAGAACAATATGCATGCCAGGGATCAAATCATAACAATAGCATTCATATGATCCTTGAATCAATGTAGAAATAATAAAATTCAGCATTCATATGATCCTTGAATCAATGCAGAAATAATAGAATTCACATGCAGTGGTAGTAAAATCTATAAACAGTAAAACACTGCGGTACGGAAGCCAATAAAGCAGTAAACCAGTATGAGTGTTAAATCTATAAAACCATCGTCATATCTGTAATATCAATTAGTACAGAAATCGGATAAATCATCGAATTAAAACATCGGTAAATACTATTGAAATCAAATCAATATATTAAAATCATATAGGAATATACACATGTTATCCAATTATTTTATATCAATATTAAATCAATATATTAATCACATACTCAATATATCATGCATATCAGGTGCTCAATGAATATATCATGCTTTTTATACCAATAAATTAGTAATGTGTTAATAATAAATTCATACAGTAATATAAACAATACCTTAATAACATTTATTTTAATAGTCATATTAAACAAGTACGAATTCTGGCTATCACGGTATTTTTCAATGTTGTATCAATGTTAGTAAATTGTTGTCTTAGTAAATAGAGTCGTCATTCTTTATCTGTCAGCATAGTAATCATCTTCTTATAACTCTCAATTAGTGTATCTCGTGAATCAGGAGAGGATAATATCAAACCATAGTATTTAAAGCAAAACTCATTGGCCCACTATCATGTATAAGTCAATTAGTCTTTAACCAACGGGTCAACCAGTCTTTACTTATCTTTTACACATTATTATCATAGTACTATAATCAATCACATAACTAAATTCATTATCAAGGTATTGCAATAAATAAAGCATAATTGAGCTTAATTCAAAAAGTGACAAAATGCCATAATGGTAGACAACAAAAATAATACTGAACAAAAATTCATATTTATATAATTTAATCAAATTACCAAATATTGCATAAAATATTATTCTTAAGTTTTAGTTAAACTAAATCACTATTTTTAAATGTCAAAATAAATTTCTAAGTAGACAAAAAATAGCTGTATTTTTGAAATCACCAAGCAAAAAATCTTAAATAAATATTCAAAACGTTCATAATCTCAATCTCTATAACATATAAAAATTTATGCGGTTAAAGTTTTACAAATACAAAAGTATTATTATTTTTTAGTAATGAAAACATAAAATTGTTTGAAAAAATATAAAAAATACAATATCTTTGAAATCAGAAATAAGGTAAAAGTTCTTTACAGTGAGATGAGAAAATCTCCCAATAACGTCGAAAGACGAAAATCGCTCTACGGCCTCCAAATCTCAAGTTTTATTTTCTATCTCTTCACTTTGTCTTTTAATTTCTGATTAGTCTTCTCTACTGCCAAAAATGAAATAGGAAAAGAGATTCTTAAGTAATTCATTAAGATATTTTAATATAATATAATATAATTATTTAATATAACAATTTAATTTAATCAATTTTTCAATATAAAATTCATATAAATTATATTGGATTTTAAAAACTATAGAAAAATATTCATAAAATAATCATTTTATTTTAAAAAAATATTGGTAAATTTTTTTTGCAAAATAAACACCTATCAGTCTCAAAATCCTCGTTTGCACCGATAAGTGTTAATTTCTTAAGGATTTTAATAGTGGCCAAAAATTATGAAAAAAATTCATGTAATTAAATTACTACAATATCAATATTATAGTAAGGACAGTTTGTGATTTGAACTTATATTGACTCCAGAAAAAAAAAAGTATTTGCAGAGTCAACATACGGGTTATTATAGATCGGGCTCATCATCATATCCATACCATCCGCTTTAAGTGTGTAGTGATAAATTTCAATTTTCAATATATGATTCTGCTGCTATTATATGTTGGATATCATGTATCTATTAAAATGACAAAACTTAATCAAAAGTTTTTTTGTTATTAGAAAGGGTAATTAACTATAAGGGCTTGCTTGCGCATATAAAAAACTTGAACTCAGATCATAAAGTCCTCGCAAAATGAGGGCAAAATCTCTGGGTAGTATCATATTTAAAACCCAACCTGCCTTCTGAAAATTGTCCTCAAAACCTAAACTTGTTAAAACTCTCCTCGCCCAAGGCAAGAGCGTGAATTTTCGGAACCCACAATATCAAATGCCATTTTTTATATATGTTTATCTATATAATACTTGAATGACCAAGTTCTTTAGCATCTTTGTTTGACTAAATATCAAGTAAAAATCATATCATTCTCAACCTTATCAATAGTCTTGTCCAAATCATCTTATGTTGGCTTGATGAATACTATTCAAAATCATTTTTGTTGGAGAAAGATGTCAAAATAGTCCACCAATCATTTGTATGTGACCAAATTAGTCTCATCACATTTATCAAATTCAATGCAATCGTTTACAGAAAATCAATCCAAAATGGTCCCTCAAAAGAACTTGATGGAAATTGAGATACAAAATTGATCCTAATTTAGTCCCTCAATTATATGAAATTGACCCAATTTAGCCCTGAACAATCATTATGGATCAATTTTGAATAATCAATAATATAAATTGAAGAAATGTGATACTTTTGAGACTAAATTAGCAAACACGATGTGTTTAAGAATTATTTTGGACTTCTATCCATCCCTGTTAAGTGCTACATGAATATTAACTCTAGTCTACACCTTTTTTTGCAAAAGTTTTCTTGCACAATTTTTAATCGTATAAACTATTAATTATATTTTATATTATAATCCTTCCGTATTCATCTAATATATCCTTCATAGAGGTGCGCCTTTTTTTACCTCCACATGTATATCACGATCAATCAAATGCATCGAGGAAGACGACTAACGAACATGTTGTAGGGAACAAACATCAACGCGCCTCAATCGTGCATAAAACCATCTAAAACTTCATCTGATTGCAAAACAGATCACATATAAGCATTTAGAATGTTTAATTTACTAAAGAGGAATCGTTCACACACAATTTGAACGAAAAATGATGATAAAAGCGACGATTGGTTAACGCGACGTTGCACAAAACTACCCAAATAATGGTTGATCATCAAACATATTGTGCCAATGTGTTAGAATATTGAATTAAAATCACGGGAGACCACTCGTAAATGAATCAAGCAAATGTGGTCAAATTGCTGGTCTATGGATGGAATGTTGCATGACGTCGACCAAATCCCGCTTGTTCGTGAAACGGACTTTGTAGTTGCATCATAAATGTTAAGAATACCTTAAAACAATTCTAATACTGCCTAGGACATTGCACAAGCGAGAAGGCAAAATTTGCCCAAGCGCAAGGCTCTGATGGCATGTAAATCGAGACACACGTCGAATGAGGGTTGATTTATTTTTCTTTTTAATATCTCTATTCTATTTTGCGGGCTTCAAAAATTCACGCCCCGACCTCTCTGTGGACCCATTTTCTTTCTTTTTTTTTCGGGTCATCGAGGAGAGTTTTAAAGTTTAAGTTCCAACACAAATTTTCAGAAGTCATATTTGATTTTTAGATAAGGCACTGCACATAGATTTTGCCCTCATTTTTCGAGGACTTTATAATATGAGTTAAGGTTTTCTATATGCGCAAGCCTCTATAGTTAATTACCCTCCTGATAGCGAGAGAGAACTTTCGATTAAGACTAATCGTTGAACAGATATGTAGTATCCGGCGTGTAGTAGCAGCAAAGTTTAGGTATTTGAAAATTTGATATTTAAAATAAGAAATTCACCACCTTGCACTTAAAGTAGATGGTGGGGGTGTGATGATGGACCCGATCAAGATCCCATGATTCTGTCGTCCCTGGTCTACTTAGTCAGAGAGGTAGTCGATCCAACCTGACTGAAGGATTCTTGTCATCAACCATGGGTTGCTTCTTCCAAGGGTAACTAGTAGATTTGGGGTGAATATTTATCTAATGGGACAAATTTGAATTCACCTTAGCTAACAAAAGGCTTTGTGCCCTATCGGTCATATCATATTGATTCATTACTCAATGATTTGATGTTGTTGGAAACATACGGGCTCTGACCATGACCGTAATTTAGTTGTGCTATTTTATGGGAAACCCACTTGGTTTGAAGGGTCCCAGTCATAATTGTTTACCTGTGGTACCATTTGGCGGCAAAATCACCGAATAAATGACAACTGACACGTCCTTACTGGCAAGAGATGGATTGAGAATGAATCTTAGAGATATTTTTTATCAAACATTAGAACTTTATCAGCTGAAGTGCATTTTCAAATTTGTCCATCTCAACAAACTGCTGCGGAGGGTAAATAGATATTTTTTCTTTAAGCATTTAGGAATTTTATTTCAATTTTAAATATTTCGAATTTTGGTAATTCTTGAATTTTGAAATTTGGGAGACATTTTAAATGTTTGTGGTCCCCTAAAGTTGAGATTTTCTATCAACACGGTCATCATCAGTGTACTTATAAGCAAATTTATTTTATTGGTTGAACCTTGTCGACTCTGTCAACTTGCCGACCAAGGATCGGGTTTGTTGTTGGCATTGTTTTTATTAGTGAATTTCTCTTATTTTGGACCTTGAAGGTCTAATATGAATGTATAAAACAGATTTTTCGATCGGCATTACACTAACAGTCTCTTTGAGTGCCTTTGTAGGGTAGTCGTCGGTGTTATTTTTTGAAAGTAGATGTGTACTCATCTACAAATTAATGTTGATCATTGGGTGAATCGCATTCATCGCCAATTCCTCCCTGCCTGTTGATTGACAAGTTGCTACATTCCTCATCAATTTACTTATACATGCGGATCAGAGAACTGTTTCATTTGCTTGCATGTATTTTAGTGTTCGTGGGAACTAGTGCAGGTGTTTGCAAGTTAGTTAACATCGGTCGTAAGGGAACTTTAATTTACATTACAAGCTTGTTTGTTGTCGTTGCTCACATACAGGCTAATGTGTGCATTGCAAGCTTCATGTTGCCAATATGTAAATTAAAGGTTTTGCAACATCATTTGCGATCAAATTGCATATTCATATTGATTATTACTTGCAAACAAGATGTAGGAATTTTCCCTGACCCACCATGAGTCATTACTCGTTCATTTTTGTTCATTTGAATGATCTAGTTTTTTAATTAACATTTGCATTATGATGATTGTGTGTTTGTTAAATTAAAATCCGGCTCCCTACTATTTGAATTGAGTTTTGTTCCCCGTGATCCAATTTGTAAGTTCAGTTCGTTGTCATTTGATTCAAGTTAGGTCCTTTGTTCAGTTCCAATTTCAATAGCCTCCTGACGTCTCCCCCGTTTAGCATAAATCGAGGAGCTAGGCCTTCCTACTATTCTACGAGAGCACGTAGGATAGGTGTCGGGTGACCCCATGATTGTAGTCTTCAATCCTACAACCCAACAAGAGCACGAAGGAATTAGTGAGGTACCTGTTTGAAATAAGGCACAATTTTTCTTTCCCAACTAGAACTGAAGCACGCACAGATACTTAATTTTATTCTCGTCATATTACGAGAGCACTTCGAGGCCTACCTGCCTCACCGCAAATGTTGCACCTGGAATTCTCCCACCATGCTAAAAGAGCGTACAGTGTGGTCCCCCAGCACGCTACGAGCGCCGATAATGGGATTTTGAGGTTTTGAGTTTTAGAGAACATTTATACCTTTGCGATAGGAAGTCGACGACAGTGATATCGGGACAACGACGACGACAAAATGTATAAAAAAATCCCTTTCCTCTCTTCCTTTTTTAAAGCTCTTTTTTTTAATATTTCTTCTTTCTTCTTTTTTTAAATAATAATAATAATATTTCAACCTTAATTTAATATTTCATGTTAATATTGAATATAAATTTATATTTCATTATTTATCTCCAAGCAAAAAATATCTACACATCTTCAAGTTTGTTTAGTCATACTTTAATTAGGAATATAAAGAATACTCTTTTATAATTTAAAGGGAAAATTAGCTTTGCAATTGAGCCTAGTTGTTATAGAATCTTTGCTTGGACAAACTTTCAAATAGATTTAATAAATTTTTTAAAAGATTAATAAGATTTTACTAAATAGAAGTTATTCAAAGACTTTACTACTTGATTAGACCAACATAACATGCTAGTTGATCATTCTTACAATGAGATATTTAAGCATCTCTCCCTAAGCAAAACAAAGCAGCAGAAATTGCAACAGTATCAAATATATTTTACAGCAAACAATGACATTTGCTTCTCTTAATATCAAGCCATGACAAATTATTCATTCTACTTGTGCGCTAAACCAAATTCACATGCACTTGAAGCGACTTATTCTTCTAAGTTTTTCTTGTTAAAAGCTATTTTTCTAGACCAAAACTTTTTATTTTCTCAAAAGCAACATTTTCAAAGTAAAATTTTGACAAATATATAAACCAAATGGAAATTACTTTTTATGGCTGCTTTTTCTACCATAAAAGGGGTTAACAATGTATCTCAATTGAAGCCTAAGAAACTCCAAACAAGAAACAAACAAAGGTTAACGATGAAAAAATCATGCCACAGATTAAGATAAATAGACCAACATTTTCCATTCACATACAACACATATGCATAATGCATAAACGGAAACTACTTTTTACAAAAGAATAGAAGTAACAGACCTTCCATCCTATTTATGTCTGAGGGATTGATTGGAGATGCCATCATTCTGACACAAACATCATTTTCTTTTATTTCCACTGGTGGAAGATCAACCACCCTGTTGTTACAAGTACAGATATTCATTAACATGGACGTATACTAACCTATTGTACCGCGGTAACGAAATAAAAACAGAACAAAAGAAAAAGAAAAACTACGGTGATGGAGGATAGGATTCGCGTGCACGAAGTGCGCGTGAACTAAAACAAATTCCGCACACACGATAACTCTTATCTGTAAACCTTAAAAGAAACTCATCTTATTAGGAAGTAAAGCTTGTGAAGCTCGTAACTTCCTCCCCTTGAGAAAGAGGATTCGACTACAGCGAGTTCCGCATTTTTCTGGAAGGGAAGGAACGTAAAAACCTAAACTCCACCTCGTCAAGTATCTTTATGACATCACGGAGGCATTTCTCGTCGCTTGCACAAAGACTGCAATTTTACGAAGAAAAATAACCTATAGCGACTTAATTGGACCTTTTCAGGCAAGACAGCTTTATACAATTTCTCCCCCGGCAGATAATAAACTACTAGACACATGGCATATGAGATCGAGTTCAAACCTCACGACCTGATCGGGCGACCCATGTTGCTCGTAGACTACAGCCTTGGAAGGAGGGGAAGCAGCAGCAGCGAATGCCCGGATGGTGTTTGAGAAATTGCGCGAGGTGTTTGAGAAATTGCGCGAAAGAGTGCCAGGCGGCGCACAATGGCGCCAAGCCCTAAAGTTCCTCGGTATTGCCATCTCCCTTGCGATTGATGAGGCAGAGCAAGATAGTCGATGAGCAAGAGTAGACAATGGGGATTTACGAAGGCTGCCGCTGTTAGTGGCCTGAGCCAGTGCGGCTGCTCGGGGAAGGGAGCCTAGGAAAGAACCGGCGGAGAAGAAAGTATGTAAACTGTAAAACTTAGTCAAATAAAAAATGTAATTTTACTTTTATATGAATTGTGGGTAACACCGAGGGTTAAGGGAAGGCTTCGAACCATTTTTTATTTTATTGAGAAAATTTTTTGAATCGGAACAGATAAAATTGTATAGCATTATCATAAAAATAATTAAATTTAAAATATTAAAATTATTAATTATTTAAGTAAATAAATAGATAAAGGCTCAAATTTAATTCTTAAAATATTTTTTGTATCATCAAAAAATTGAATTTATCAAGCACGAATTCCAATACACATTTAAATCATAAACCTCAACAATTTAATTTAGAACCATTCAAATTTTGATTAAAGCAAACTTTCACACTAAACATCGAAGTGCTACAAATTTGATGGCGTTGTGGTATGATTAATATGTTGGATTTGCATAAAGAGCATGTACGCATAGATAAAAGTTATAAAAGATATCATAATTTTTTTACATAAAAATTTATTAAAAAAAAAAAAAAGGAAACCCCTCCAGATACTTGTTGGTACAAGAGGAGATTATAGGACCGTAAGGTATTTGTTTTACAAACCGATTTTACCAGAGTATTTTGAACATGCTTAATTAATTTATGAACATTTTTGTATAATTTTTGGATTCATAGATTGTGGGTCTTCAAAAGGATTCTGCGAGCAGGGTCAGAATGAAAAGGGTATGACCGCACTATTCCGTAGGACAAAATGGTGGCAGACCTTTACAATCAACGTAAGCAGGGCAATTGAAGAGAAGGTTGAGTCATATATATGATTAACCATAGAGTATAGTGATTTTCACCTACACACCTCGATGGATAATAATATATATGTCCCACAAACCATGAGATTTTCCTCATTCGATATATCAGCTCGAATGGAGTTTATTTGAATTACATATTAGACATCAACCTAAGAAAACTCTCAATTAAGAATGCTGCATTATTCTCTTCAAAATTTGGTGCATGTAGGAATTTTTAGGCTCTTTAAACTAAAGGAAGATAGACTCAATTAGTTATTTCAACATACGTGTATCACACAAACACTCGACTGGTCAAAAATAATGGAGACTAGAAAAGAAATCTTTTCATACCAAACATGCGTGAGAGAAGGATGAAAGTGACGCCATTAAATTGATGTGGAAGGGTATGATTTATAGCCTTCAAAGATTAATGGAGAGCTCACCCACAAATAAGGCATGCAACGGTACACCAATATTGTCTGCCTTTGATCATATAACTATAAGGTATATATCATACACTTGGTACTAACATCAACGACCTAACTAACACAAGACATCATGATAGGACTAATAACATAAATATTACTAGGGATCTAAGTATCCCCAGCCTGGATTTACTACCCTGCTAGGAAAGAGGTACCAGCTAAATTCCACATAACGTATTAAATCCATGATATCTAATCTAATGTAAATGCAAGAGTGGTGGGAGGCATAGAAAAAGGAAATGGGTACTAAGCCCGACCATGAATGGTACTATGTTTATGCAAAATTAATTATACCTTTATATTATAAAAGAAAATCTATATGATTGACTCAAGATTATGCATGTATAGGCATGGCTAATCAGAACTGGTCAATAATCACTGTAAAGTGAACAAGCTTTATAACAATAATCATCATTTAAAAGGTAACCCACAAAGGGGTTATGCATTCATTTTTGAAAAGTTGATTGAATTTAAATCCAATATTTATTTTATCTTGTTTTAAAAAAAATTAACTTTATAGAAATTTTAACATCCTAAGAGCCTAAGGCCAACTTCGTCCAAGCCTAAGGATGACTTTGTCCGAGCAACACCCAAATAAAATAATTTAAGAAACCTAGGGAAAAAAGCATGCAATTCTATTGCATAATCAATATAAACAAATCATCACACAACAAATAATAATTATGTCCATTAATGTAGCCGGCTTCTACAATACACCCCAGAAAAGTAAAAAAAATGTAGCTGAGCTCTACCATATATATAACTCAGCCTAAATCTATACACAAATTAATTGATGTGTAGGTTCTTGATCGCTCTCCACATATTTGGCCTCTTGCCTTCTGAAATTCGCACACACCTACAAAGCTTTTCTAATTGAAATTACATTTGAAAAGTATAAAATTATATAATCACCGTATAAAAAATAATGTCAGTATACTTATAATAAATAATCACACATCCTCCAGAACCTAGTCATTATGGCCACATTATCACTTAACATTCCTCGCACTACCAGTTAAATAGTGCATTTATAATAATTATGACAACATTTTTATTGCCCTTTGAGAGCATGGCCACATGCAGAAGATATTTCTATAAAATCTAATCATTTAAGGACAAGTGTCCACTCATCCATCAATAAAAAAAGAAAGGCAACAATGAAGTAATTCAAATAAAAAAAAAACACATCGCCACATCATCACAAATATAAAACAAAAAAGAAAAAAAAATGTAAAAGGTTATCCTAGCTACACCCTACCCTAGGATGCCTATAAAAAGGTGTTATATTGAGCACCTAAATGTGTGTGAAAAGTGTACCTAACTACCCCAAATTAGGTGGGAAGTTTAAGTTACAAGATCAAGTTCTTATTGTTTAATTTATTATTAACCCATAAATTTCTCTTTAAGTGTTTATATAGTCATTTAGGGTGAATTAATTAATTAACACTTAGTTTTTGGATTAAAATCTTAATTATTAAATTATTAATAGCCTAAAGGCTTAGGCCCTAACCTATACTTAATTATTAATTGACTCATCTTTAATCTTACCCCTAATCAAGGCTGAAATGATTGTAAGGTGGCAAGGGTCAGTTAATCCCTCATTGGTAATATAAGACTCAAGGTAAGACTGATAGGTGATACCACTAAGATGAGCCTATTGCCCACCATAAAAATAAAATCCTAAGTTTCATATGTCTAAGGTAAATTTATTTTTAAAGGCTGATATGAGAATAGAAATATTCCCTACCTATAGATATGTATAGGTTCTACCCGACCTAGGGTTTAACAGCTGGGTAGTTAAGGAAATTGGCTTAGATTTCTAAGAGTAGATTTAAATTTTTAAAGAGGGATAATTTATGTAGATCTTCATATTCTTTCCTCTTAACTTATGAGGTACGTGATATTGTCACAGTGTGCTTGAGGAAACAGACTTTCTTAGGACACTTAGCCCCGCAACTCAAGCTGGTAGTCCAGCATATATACCTCACGTATATCAAAGGGAAGCGTACAAAGATATACATAAATCCAACACGGGTTATAGCACTAAGGTGTAATTTTGAAGTCTATTTTTCTCCTTCAATAAGTTTATTTTTTATTTGCTTAAGGTTAAGAAATTTTAATTTGAGTTTAAATGTTAGTGTCTTAGCATTTTAAAAAAACTAAATAAATTATGTAACAAAATGTACGTGCAAGAACTACAAAAATATGTATATATTTACCTTTTAATTATTAATAATTACTTGATTTAGTTTCATCCGACGAGGCTGCATCCTCCCCAATAACATCTTCATCATTATTTCCCTCAATCTCTAAGTCCTCCTCTAACTGTAACTCACCCTCAATATATGCAATTTGATCAACAACATCATTAGCAGACTCTTTAAAATCTAGCATACAACCTTCTTAATATGTTGCTAGTATTTATGTGATACTCTTAATAACAACACCCCCCACCCCCCTATGGGATTTTGTCTTGATGACTACAAGACAGTCATATTTACCCCACACTCTACTGGATAGCTAATAAAGTAGACTTGACTTATATAATTAACTATGACAAATTAATGGGGCATACATTTGCATATCTTCAACCTCACTTTATTTATGTAATATAGTGGATGTATTCTTATACATCTATTTAGCACATGGTGCTATCACAATTAAAGAGATATAGGTTATTCCCTTCACCCGAATACTCAAACTGTAAGACTTTATGTAAGACCTTATAGTATTTGAAGTCATCTCCTGTATGGTTGTTCCCCCTAACAATGACACAAAAGTTTTATGTCTTCTGACCTTCACAATAAGCTTTGGTATGAAATTTGTAACCATTGACAACAAAAATGGGCCATTATTTCACCATTATATATCAAGTTGATTTCTTTAAGCTCCCAATGAATTAACAAAAGTACTCTCATGGTGTATTATAACATTATGCTCCACATCTTCATAGTGACCGATATATGAGTGAGTAGTACACCGATTTCAAATTGGTTGTATTGTAACATGCAACAAATCATAAAAGTTGTGGGCCTCCCTATTCAGAGACTATTTTGTATATTATTCAAATTGTGATATAGTTGCATCATAAACTAAGTCCTCAAACGCCCTAATATTTTCTTCCTCAACTATGTTGGAACTTGTAAACGGGCCGTATTAAGAGTTGAAATGCGTCTATCAGTCAGCATGTAAAGTTCAATACCAATATTCTGGCATGAATCTTCTACGATATAGATTAATAATAACCTCGTCTGATGTGAGGTAGGATTGATTTTTGTGTTTGGAATGACAATGAAACCTCCCATCTGATATAAATGAAGGTAGTTGACATGCGGCTTGGATAAACAAATTCACTCCGGTGATGAATTCATCTGTTAATGTCTAGCATTCAAACAATAATCGATTATACATCTAACATCTTTGATTTCCAATATCCATATCACACTTGAGTTATAATTTTCTATAAGCAAACATTGAGATTTTATGAGCTAGAATGGTATTATATATTCATGACAATATATATTTGATGGTTATTGAGTCAATTGTATGAGGTTAATAGAGGATTAAAAAATAAAGGTGATGTGTAACAAAGGATACATAAATGAAGATGTAGGCTTTAAGATTTGTTGAACCACGTTATTATTATCATAGTGTCTTATTAGTTTCATATTTTAGATTTTGATTCTTATATTAATTATTTATTAAACTACTTGTGGTAACATTTCTAAGAAGTGAATGATTTAAATCATTATTATGCTAAACATTTGTAGAGTTTAAATATTTTACCAACATCGAAGTTTGAGACCTCACATTTTGTATCATAATTTGTAATTATATCACTTGTGTAGGATATTATTTTGATAGCTTTTGTAAATAAATAAAATTTATATATCTTGTATGTTATTGGGTAAATTATTATAATCGAGCTTACAAGTTAGAGCACATCCACACATGGTAAGTTGTCAAAAATTG